>NC_085141.1:117437883-117745138 GCF_024139115.2 Armigeres subalbatus | reverse complement strand
AAACCAAAGTAAGTCTATCTTCTTTTCGTACACAATTTAGGACCGCCACATCCGAAACTCTCCCCTACTTAAGACCGCCCTGGGACCCGGGAGACAGAAGAAGGCCTTTGGTGCCCACCCCGGAAGCGGCCGTTGGCTCAAGACCAGCTGCTTGGGGCTTAGGCGGGTTCCCTTCTGGGACCGAGCAATTTCTCCCGGGGTCAAATCGTTTCAATTGGCGTTCATATATTTACCCCGGAGATCAGCGCATAATTTCCCTAGCATCACACATGTTTCGCATAGGTTACAGCAATTGATATGTCACCAGATTTTGTCACAATTAAGTCGATATAAACATTTTTGTCTGACTTGTGCTGCTTGGGTCGTCTTAAACTTCATTCAAAGTTGCATCCATAAAAACACCACCAAGCTTAGGAAGCCACTCAACAATCGATAGATCTTGTGTTTTACTAGTTTTACAAGTCCAGTAGACCAACTGGATTTTTTTGGAAGGAGAAGACTGGGTTTCGGATAGATAGTATTCCTGTAACACTTTATGCAGTGTCCTGTGTTTTATTGGAACAGTTTTATCACCGACCAATATTTTTTTTGGTTTCTGATGTCCTAGTTTTAATTATTCTGTCCAATTTAATTTTTATCTGTTATCATAAACTTTGCTTCTGGAAGCTCCCTTGGTTGGACCTATGGGTGGCTCCGTATCAAGCCCCCTCCTTTTCTCCAAGCGCTTATCTGGCCTTGGTTTCACTAGAAAAACGAAGAACAGATCCCTGTGAAAAGTTCACAAAAATAAAGTAATTACAAAAATCATAAGGGTTGTGTACAAAACGCAACTGGAAGGTAGCCGTTGGACAACGTAGGGCAATCGGTATGATTGATCTTTCTGTCGTCGCTAAGCGTTTATGATTTTGATTATGAAATTTCTACTACCGCTAACAAATTATGATTTGCACCAAGATGAATACACAGCTAGGTGTTTCAATGTGCTCAGTTTATGGACGAGGAGAAGGCGGGGGTGAAAAACTCATTTTCGGAGCAAAACATGGTCCAATGCACCGAGTTCATCATTGACGTTTGAGCGGTGCGCTGTTTACTAAGAATGAATACTTTTTCATTCATCGAGTTCATGCAAGTGTTCATTTTTGGTAAACAGCGCCCGACTCAAACGTCATTGTGTTCATTCGGTGCATTGGACCATAAACATACCGACTGGCTCTCCCATACTAAAATCCAAGATGGCTGAATCGTGAATTTGGCAGATTGGAACACCTAGTGGTGTATTCATATTGATTTGCACTTTGAACAAAATTTGTCTCAGCTAAACTGACTCTTCTATAAACTTTATCTCCAATGATGCGCCTTCTTAAACACTAACAGCAACAAAAGCAGCATCATTAGACGATACAGTATAGGAAATTCATTCTACTAAAACTCCACCGCCGATCTTGGTGTTACAAATCATTATAACACCTGATACTCCGTTGATCATGGTGGTGCGATTATGAAAACCTGGTATCAGGCACCCCCAATCCAAACCACTACGTTTGACAATTAGGTTGAAATATAAAAATTTCTTAAAGGCATCTATATTCTTGTTGAAATAAACCTCGCACAAGATCTTCAAAAATAATTACGTCTATTTGGAAAAAATCAATCCTCTATAGTTTGTTAACAAAAAAGAATTAGGATTTACATCAAATAAACATAACCTTAAAAACTCAATCGAATGAACTCAATTTGACATTTATCGGTGGTAGGTTCATGAGGTTCATCCTATCTCCCGCAGCAAGCGGATGAACACTATCCTACTGGAAACCCAATTTCAACCGAACAATAGACTTATGCAGGAGTTCATCGAATTCACTCACCCGACGGATTTTGACATTTGAGCGGGTCGTTTTCTCGAACAAAAGTTCATTTTGCGTTCATTATGCGACCCGCTCAAACGTCATAATTTCTTGGGGGAGTTCATTTTGCGTTAGTCTATGGGAAACTCAAAGATGTTTTAGAGAGAAAGTTTATTTTTTAACTCGTTTTTTTTTCATTTTTTAGTTTATTAACCTTTTTGTGAGAACACAACCCGAGCCGGAGAAATTGGCTAGATAATACCCAATTCTGTTATTGATACCATACTCTGTTATGAACTAGCCCAGCATACCAAAAAATAATACTTAAAACTTATATGCAGAATACTCGAGCCATAACATACTCTGTTATTAAATTATATCTCAATACCAGATGCATAACAAATTATTATTCGTTTGGTATTGAAATACCTTTTGCGCAAGGCTAGTTCACACCAATTTCTGTCATCGAGGTCGTCGCTCCTGCTCGGCAACATCCAAACAAATTTCTATGGTTGTCATCACTGATAGCACTTAGTAAAAATACATCAAGGCATTTTCCTTAAGACCAATTGAATTTCATAATCATTACTATCCATAAAGTTTCATCTACTGACTCCAATCAATATCCAATTGAACATACATTTTCGTGAGAATTAATCAAATAATTTCGAACTTCCAGCAGCAAACAGTTCCATTTGCGCTGCTGCTCACCTTAGCCCGGGTGTAATAAAACAAACTTAATTCGAGCCACGTAACTCGGTTCGTTCTTTAATTTGCACCCGAGCAGAAACCGGTGGGTGGTAATTGCTTTAGACAAGGGTATTGCCAAGGAGGAGCGTTCGGTATCCAACTCGTCGCAGATGTTCGCAAAACTCGAGAGATCCTCCGAAGTGGGCAACTATCACCACCCAAACGGTACCGTCAGTAGTGGCGGCACTTTGCGGGCATATTGCTGCCTGCCAGTCGGGGCAGATCGATTGCACCTCGCAGCCAGAGAATTGGATTCCCGCAGCGCACGCGACAGGCACCGTAATTTATTGGCTTTTCCAAAGCATCATTGCCGCTGGATCGCAAACACGTTCCAGTGTTCCAAACACTGTTCGAGGTGTAACTTCCTTCCGGGGTTTAGTGCGCTTTAGAATCGAGAAGGGTCGACAGCCATCCGCCCCTGCAGCAGCATCGAGAACACCATTACAATGGAAAATTTGACGGGGAGGAAAATAACGAGAGTGAAATTAATCACTGCGTTCGCCGATGCTCTTTCGACCGGATAAAACGATGGGTACTGAAGCTGGTTGGACATTATGAAAACAAATCTATTTGTTCGGTGTTCGATAGTAGAACGCCGCTAGGTTTTTGCTATAAGATAGATATAACAGGAATATGTCAACAGAAGGTAAATATAGAACTTTGTGTTAACCTTTACATATTATTTTGTTCTGTATGCGGCGGAAAGCAATTTATTCGAAATACTAGCCTTTGGTTTTGATTGATCGAAAAATAATTTCGTTTCGTCAAGTTGCTAATGACGCACTTCTGTACTACTTCTCGACTATGGTTCCGGCCGCCCAATAGCCAGAACTGTTGACGAATAATGACTAGCAATAACCACGGGTCAAAGTGTAGCTGTTGATGATGGATCTCTGCAACCCGGCTAGCCACAAACACAACAATGTACAATCGTAGAATCAGCCAATAACTTCACGAATTCTTCAGGCATTTCTTCAATACCTGCAATACCTATGGAAATTGTTTTAGGAATACCTTCGGAAACTTATCATTATTATAATCGTCTTTATTAAAGAGGTTTTTAGCCATTAAAATCGGAAATTTGTTTAGGAGAAATCCTTCAGGAATTTCTTTAGACTTTTTTTAGGAAATCCAAATTTTCCTCAGTAATTTCTTCAGAACTTTCTCCAGAAATTCTTTCAAAAATTCCCTTAGGAATTCCTTTCAGAAATTCCTTTAGAGCTTCGGAGACTAAGGCCGTAATGCCGTCGGAATTCCTTCGAAATTTCCTTCAGTTCTATTGGCTAATTCTCAGAAACTTACTACGGAGATAGATCCAGAAATTCTTTTGGAAATGCATCAAGATATTCCTATAGGACTACTTGCTTCGGAAATTCCTTCCAAGATTTCTTCGAAAATTCCTTCGGAAATTCCTTAACTATTTCTTAAATTCCATTGGAAATTCCTTTGGAAATTTGGTCGGAATTCCTAAGGAAAAACTTTGGAAAAACTTACGGAAATTGTTTCAGGCAAACCTTCCAAAATTTGCTTAGGAGAATTCCTTCGGAAATTTCTTTATGATTTTTTTTTGGTTCAGAAATTTATGTGGAAAATGTTGTCGGAATTCCTTTAAGTTACTCAGAAAGTAACTCTACCATAGCGAGCTCAAGGACGGTTTTAGCGCCCAAGTGCACATCTACTGGATCGGGTAAGGTGATCCACCTACGCATTTTTTAGTCAATCGTTGAAATTCGTTGTTCTGCTTGCACGCATGATATGTTCTTCAACACGTGAAAATTTAGCCTTTTCCCAAATGCGGAAATTCTTGACGAGACTGTTGTCTGAACCGATCTCGCCGATTGTAGTTGTGACGACAGTGGTAGGAGTGCGATTGTTTTAAACAGAGTGTAAAATAATCGAACATGTTTGATGAAGTTCATTTTTCTTCATTTGTCAGTTCACTTCCGACACATTCATAGTCGGCTCTGGACAGTCAATATTCAGTTGAATATTAGTCATTGAATATTTATGCACATTTTACAAATTGATAAATTATCTGAAATCTGAACACGTTTCAAATGAGTAAAGTGATTTATAACACAGGACTGAATCCTATTTTCATCCGCAAGGTACTTTCAACGGTAAACATCAACATAAACAATGCTAATTATGTTTTTTTTCTGCACATAGTAAACACACTCAGTGACAGTCGAATGAATGAGTTCGTGGAGTAGTCGTCTGACTATGTCATTCTATGTTCTGAATATTCATGCGATGTTTGTCAAAATTCGGACCGAAGTTGCTTCACGAAGATGAATATTTTAAGCTCTGGTTTTAAATTAGTGTTGATGAGATGAGTGATCAGAAAATCATGGGAACTAAATATTCATTGCGCATTGCGCGTTTGCGAAACTAGCAAACCATGCAAACTGTCATACTAAAGAAAGAGCTGTCCACGACATACAAAAAACAAAGCAGGCTTAACACGTATGTAAACATGCAGTTTGAATGTGAACATGTGTCGTCACAACTATCTTCGCACAAGCTGAACCGAGACGAGACTATGGTCTCAGCATGCTTACTTTTGTACTCTAACATGTCGCGATGAAAATGCGTACTCTTGGAGTGTCATTTTTTTTACGAGCCTACCTTGTTGTCTGTATACCGTGGAGCTGTCGAAAGGAGATGCGCAATGAGGCCAATGATTCTCAGGCGTCTTTTGCCCGATTTTCACAATTCTTTTACAGATGTCTTACCCAACTCAACTAATTTTACTATACTGGTTAGTTATGATTCTTTATTTATTTATCATCAGACTAAGGCCGGAGTGGCCTGTGCTGCACATAAAAGACTTCTCCATTCAGCTCGGTCCATGGCTGCACTTCGCCAACCACGCAGTCTGCGGAGGGTCCGCAAGTCGTCCTCCACCTGATCGATCCACCTTGCCCGCTGTGCACCTCGCCTTCTTGTTCCCGTCGGATCGTTGTCGAGAACCATTTTCACCGGATTACTGTCCGACATTCTGGCTATGTGCCCGGCCCACCGCAGTCGTCCGATTTTCGCGGTGTGAACGATGGATGGTTCTCCCAACAGCTGATGCAACTCGTGGTTCATTCGCCTCCTCCACGTATCGTCCGCCATCTGCACCCAACCATAGATGGAACGCAACACTTTCCTTTCGAAAACTCCCAGTGCGCGTTGGTCCTCCACGAGCATTATCCAGGTCTCGTGTCCGTAGAGAACTACCGGTCTTATAAGCGTTTTGTAGATAGTCAGTTTGGTACGGCGACGAACTCTATTCGATCGGAACGTATTACGGAGTCCAAAGTACGTACGATTTCCAGCCACTATGCGCCTTCGAATTTCTCTGCTGGTATCGTTATCGGCGGTCACCAGTGAGCCCAAGTACACGAATTCTTCAACCACCTCGATTTCGTCACCACCGATAGATAGTTATGATTCTAGGGATGCTCATTTTACGCCTAAAGGGCGTGAGTAAGGTATGTTTTCCAAAATATAGTAAAATTTGTGGGGTACGAGTAAATTACATTCGGCGTGTATTTGAAGATATACCCCTTAGTATGTAAGCAGATGAATTAACATGGATTCATTCATCCGTTCAATGATTGCATTATGCACGATTCATTGACGGTGGTCGATCAGCGCATAGCAAGCCATGACTCTAGCCTCTTCCTAAAACTGATGGTGGCACGTGACGGACGTACACAGCGACGGCTCCAGAAGATTTCTTATCCTGCTGGCATCGGTGGATTCCACATTTGGCGATCCTGGCCAGGATTCATTGGCATTTCGTTAAAAAAGGGAAGATGCCAATGAAAAATAATATTGGCTGCAGATTGGTAAGTTAAAAATTGATGAGTGCAGCATTCGAAAAGAAAAGTATTTTCGTATTTTTCGAAATGTGAGTTTTTTTTTCTGGAGTGACAGTGCGGGACGCCTGTCTGCATTGACGCGGGACGCTCATTGTAAAGAGAAGATTGAAACCAAACGGGATGTTTGGTAGGGACACAGTGCGGGACGCCTGTGAGTATGACTGCATTGAGACGGGACGCTCATTGTGAAGAGAAGATTGACAAACGGGATGTTTGGTAGGAACGCAGCGCGGGATGCCTGTGAATATATCTGAATTAAGGCGGGACGCTCATTGTGAATAAAAAAAAACCAAACGGGATGTTTGGTAGAAACATTCACAACACAGCCTGTGAGTATTCTTGCAATGAGATTGGTTCATTGTGAAACGTTATGGCCCCGGTAGTTCTTGCTGTCCCGGAAGGGGACTAGCCTAGACCCCAAGTTTCTGGTCTGACCAACGGCAGCTTCCGGGGTGGACGCAGAAGGCCTCTTTTCTCCAGGATTCCAGGGCGTGTGAGCGTGAGGAATTTTCGAATGGTGGTTGGAAAATTCCACTCACTCGCGATGACTTCCAATTCTTGGTTTCTTAGCGCGACGTTCGTACCAAATAATGTCTGTGGTTGGTAACAACCGATTTTATCCCAGCAAGATCAGGAAACTTGCAAACTTTTTTGCTGCAAAATTTTCGGGTTAATCACTTCCAAATTGGTTGTGCCTGTGTCTTCTACCGAATTATCGCCGTTTTTCCCTTCTTTTGGCTGTCTCACAATATCCTGTAGCCAGGATTACCCAGTGTGGGTTAACGGCGAACATTTCCGCATCGCCGTGGTAGCTTACTTTTGGTAGCCAAATCCAGCTGCTACCCACAGTGCAGAGATACACCGTTGATGTATCGCTCTCCGATTTGAAACGACGGTTGCTTAATTTACAATAGTTTCCCTACATTCACACACTAGTCGTGCATTGAGTAAATGTTACCATTCGGTAACAATTGGAAAGTTTGTAAGAGAGAAAAAGAAAAACCAAATTCGACATCCAGTAGGAACATGTATACCACACTGTAGGACGTCTGTAAAGAATTTCTGAAATAAAAAGGAATCCTTATTACGTGGTTCGAGAAGGAGAGATCTGACGTGACGTTCAGTGAAAATATTAAGTGTAACTGTACGTTCCTCAAACACTTGAGAAGAAAACAAAATTAAACGAGTCAATAAATAAGAATGGACATAAACCAAAACTGTATATACGAGTAAGGTACCCTTTGCGATAATACGAGATATTCAGAGAGAGGTGTAATAGATTGAATCTTCACCATGAGACCAAGTTCCGAATCCTGTATGAAGTATGGCTCATTCTGGATTATTTAAATGAACAGATGAAAGGTTGGAGGTCGCTGATGGTTGATATAATTAAACCGCAGACCAACGAATGTAACCCTCGTGGAATTTTCATCGTACTAATTCAAGTAATCATTAGTTGGTCAAGCTATCACTTGTGGCACGCGTATCTGTATTGCTCGATTTTGGCGTTTGTCACTGCCGATATCTGGCTCATGATTTGTCCAAGCTAGTGAAAACAACGGGTATCGTTAGTGTTTGTACGACGATGAATTTGATAAGTAAATGTTATGTGTCATGTCTGGGATTGAGCTATGCGTTTGTATTTGAAATAAAATGGCCATGTTAAATTGGTATCGATCAGGAAATAAGTCTGTCTGCTGTTGGTGAGTGAAGCTGTTTTTAGGACCTACTCAGGAAAGTTTTTCAGATTGGATGATTCCTAATTTTTTTTAGGTATGTGTCGGTCTTATAATTTTGAAAATAAAGGATGATGATGGCGTGAAGATCACAAAATCGACAGTTATGGAATTATTTTAACACAATTTACATTTTAAAATACTTCAGCCAACATGAGGTCATGACATTAAATCTGCTTAATATTGAGGAGGCGATTACTGAACTTGGTTTGGTATATCTTACTACGTAATTCAATACGCAATCTTTTTGTTCTGATTTTTTTTCTCTGGAGAAGAAGGGGAATGTGGGGTACAAGTAAATTAAATTCGGCGTGTATTTGAAGATATACCCCTTAGTATGTAAGCAGATGAACTAACATGGATTCATTCATCCGTTCAATGATTGCATTATGCACGATTCATCGACGGTGGTCGATCAGCGCATAGCAAGCCATGACTCTTCCTCTTCCTAAAACTGATGGTGGCACGCGACGGACGTACACAGCGACGGCTCCAGAAGATTTCTTATCCTGCTGGCATCGGCGGATTCCACAAAATTTAGCATTGACTATACGATGTGTGCACATTATGCTTGGAAACTTGGAATGGAAACCCGCCATGTCCATGCCAGTTCGTAAAGGCCATATGTACGAAATCAGAATGTGCTAGGTTCTCCAAACTGTTCTGAAGTTTGGATCTACTGGTTGGAAGTTCCTCCAGGAATTCCTACGGAAGTTTTTCCAGGAATTCCTCCCGAAGGTTCTGCGGAAGTTCCTCCTGGAATTCCTCTGAAAGTTCCTCCAGGAATACCTCTAGAAAGTCCTCCAGAAATTCCTCCAGAAATTCCTCTAAGAATTCCTTCGGAAGTTCCTCCAGGAATTCCTCCGGAAGTTCCTCCAGGAATTCCTCCGGAAGTTTCTCCAGGAAGTTCCTCCAGGAATTCCTCCGGAAGTTCCTCCAGGAATTCCTCCGGAAGTTCCTCCAGGAATTCCTCCGGAAGTTCCTCCAGGAATTCCTCCGGAAGTTCCTCCAGGAATTCCTCCGGAAGTTCTTCCGGGAAATCCTCCGGAAGTTCCTTTGGAAGTTCCTCCGGAAGTTTCTCCAGAAATTCCTTCAGGAATTCCTCCAGTTCATCCAGGAATTCCTCCGGAAGTCTTCTGGATTTCAACAAGAAGTTCTTCCGGAAGTTGCTCCAATCAGTTCTCCAGGAAGTTGTTCCTAGAATTCCTCCTGTAGTTTTTCCAATAATTGAAATATTTTGGCTCAGTCTGATATATTCAAACGGGTTTATATTTGCGTTGCCCGACGTTTCGGCCCGTTTATTGGGTCTTTTTCTTTGTCAAGAACGGCAGACAGCTTTTCCCTTGAAAAAGACCCAATAAACGGGCCGAAACGTCGGGCAATGCAAATATAAACCCGTTTGAATATATCAGACTGAAAAAGCCAAAATATTTCAATAAACACGCCAGTCGAACTGTAATCAATGTACCAATAATTTCTCCCGGAATTCCTTGAAAAATTTCATCAGAAACAGCGGCATAAGAAAATCATCGGCGGACTACTACGGACTTGTATGAATATGATTGGTCTATGGCAGATTTGTACCGAGCGTAGTGACACCACAAAACACGGTTCGGGTCCGCATCTCTCCATCCTCGAATGGGCCCCACACTCGCCAGGGCGTTTTGCACCTGGTCTGTCCACCTTGTTCGTTGCGCTCCCCGTCGCATCGTACCTGCCGGTTCGGAAGCGAACACCATCTTTGCAGAATTGCTGTCCGGCATTCTTGCAACATGCCCTGTCCATCGCACCCTTCCGGCTTTACCTACCTTCTGGACACTGGGTTAAGGAATAAAATAGATCCCATCTCGCGGTCCTTAGCCTCTTACCCAGCAACTACTATCCCTACCTTTTCGTGGCGCTGGCCGGGATACGAGTAACCTTAGGGAAGATCGGGTAACCAACCCCGATGGGAACTATGGTCGTATGCTGACAGGGAAGGGGGTTTGCTTCTCTCCGGAGGTGCAAATCTTACTGAGTGTCTGTTCTCCATGTTAGGAGCAGTTGATCATCGTCCGAGTACCAACGAGGGGCTCTGCGTGAAACTGTGCACCATGGTTCACCGGGAAGTTTAGGGGGCTTGGTCAGGCCCTGTAAGCCATCCTTTAAAAAAAACTCACGCAACGAACTCTCAACAAGAGAGTGCGTACATGAACCATCGGTGAAGACCACTACATGACAGCTATCAGTATGCAATCTACGAAATACTCCGTTACAACGCAATAACAAAAACGCAAAACTAAGAAGAAAGTGCGACCTTGATCAGATGGTCGAAGTGTATCTTCTACATAAATCACAGACGTAGTTCTACGTCGAAACAAAAATCGCACTCTCACATTAGACTTCCCATCGCATAAAATAATTCGAGTTGTACGATCCAAGTTTATATAATTTATATAATTGCAATCAACAAGAACGATGGCGCGATCGGACGAAATATTGTGTTCTGCTTTGCGCGGCCGGTAATAAAAATCAGTTCAGTGCGAGATTTCTCTTGTTTCGGACAGCAGAACGATGGCGCGATCGGACGAAATATTGTGTTCTGCTTTGCGCGGCCGGTAATAAAAATCAGTTCAGTGCGAGATTTCTCTTGTTTCGGACAGCAGAACGATGGCGCGATCGGACGAAATATTGTGTTCTGCTTTGCGCGGCCGGTAATAAAAATCAGTTCAGTGCGAGATTTCTCTTGTTTCGGACAGCAGAGCGATGGCGCGATCGGACGAAATATTGTGTTCTGCTTTGCGCGGCCGGTAATAAAAATCAGTTCAGTGCGAGATTTCTCTTGTTTCGGACAGCAGAACGATGGCGCGATCGGACGAAATATTGTGTTCTGCTTTGCGCGGCCGGTAATAAAAATCAGTTCAGTGCGAGATTTCTCTTGTTTCGGACAGCAGAACGATGGCGCGATCGGACGAAATATTGTGTTCTGCTTTGCGCGCCCGGTAGGCCGGTACACCCAAAAAACAAATCTGACAGTTATTGTATAAAATCTGGGCATATACAATTCTGTAAGCTTTTTATACAAATATTGTATTAAAATAATACAAATCTGTATTATTTTAATACAATATTTGTATAAAAAGCTTACAGAATTGTATATGCCCAATTATTATACAGCTTCTGTAAGGTTCTTATGCAGAACTGTATTAAAATCTGCAATCCCCTGGTTGGGTGTAGTTAGTTTGTACTACTTTTCGCGCCCGATTCATGGCTAGGTAAAATCACTGTGTATAAAGAATGACACGGTCGTATCGCTTATCAGAGTGAATCCAGATCCAACGATGCCTACCAATTAACTAATAATCCTTCCTGTGGTTTTTGTGGAGACGCAGAGGTAAACACGGTCTTCAAATAGCAAAAACCACCTACTAATATTCCTTCCTTCTTCCTAACTGACTACAAGGACGTGGCCGGCGCCGTTATTGATCATTTGAATTTCAGAGTCACTGAAACTTGCACACTGAGAATGCTTGAACAATCCCAGTCAATCATTCAGTTGATTCTTTGTGCAATTTCACTGATTCTGGTCAATCACGGAGTAGCAACCATAGATATGTGTAGTCAGTCAAAGCTAAGCTAAGCTAAGCTTTATATAATTGCAATCAACACTTGTTTGTGCCAATAATATAAAGCTTGTAATATTCAAAACGGTTGTTTACATTTCACAACCTAATTTTGATGATGCTTATCTATGGGTAGGATTTAACCGGTACCGGTTGAACATTGTCCACGTCGATCCTATAAATATAATGTGTTTGACGGCTGAAATCATCATTACCAAACAAGTTTAATGCAGACAAAGTACACCCCAACAGCATAACTTAGATCGAGTGTCATTTTTCAATATTTATTGAACTCTTCAAATATCCATCCGATGAAAACTGCTCCGATTAGTCATACAATTTACTGCTAATTGACTTTCAACAATGGACCGTTCCTTTCCCTTGTAGCTTCCCCCTCGTACCACGTCCATATAGGAGTCATTGGACGCTGGGAGAACGTCAACTAATGGGCACCCTTTTTAGGCGCCTCACCGCACAAACCCTTCGTAAAAGCTCTGGCTGGCGCTGGCATGTCACGCTATCGTTAGAGCTCCACATTTTTTTCTCTATAAAATCCTTTCAACTAAGCGTAGCCAAGCGTGCTCTAGGCACTAACCACCAATCCACTTTCTCCCTTCGATTACAGACGAGTAGAGCAGAGTGGTCAACAACGCGACGGTCCAATGTGATTAGCGTAGATGCCACTCGGTACAAGCGCTATAATTTTCCCTTTATTGATATCGTTTCCAGTTGACGGGGCGCGTCCCATTACACAGCGAACAGTTTGCACCATCATTATGATCATCGTCATCATCATCATCGCCGTTGTCATCATTGTAAAAAGTGTGGTCTGTGTAATGGAAGTAGGTGGTGTAATGTCATAAAATTGCGTTGTTGGCACGCGTGTTCTTGTGTGTTTAGATTTTTCCAGGCCATGCTGACACAGCGTCAAAAATGCATTTTTCAACGATTATAACCTAATTGTGACTCAGATTCTCCATGCACACCAAGATAACGGACACACTTAGGACGAGTTATCTACATATTTATAACAAACATGCTCAAAAAGGATTTAATTTTAAAAACAAAAATTTTAAACCTAATGTTGTTAACCGGAAGCGAGTCATCGCTGATTTCGACTCGGTGCGTCACAAAGTGAAGAGTTGTTGCGGCCGCCGCGCCACGTCGTGAACCTTTCATGTGCTGCACGCGAACATTGATGCACATGGGATCAATAATCGCCTCGGAGCAGAAACAGTGGCTAACATCACCGAGAAGTCCTGCCTGTCGCAGACGGACATAACAGATCCAGACTTGGAGACCCAGACGTGGTGGCTTATGGTTCGTTGATTTCACTGGCAAGAACGGTACCGATGCGATGGCCGATGGAGATGGCGATAACACTTTGTTATTCAGCTCTGCAATCGTTTGCCTTTTCTTTGGATGCAGGATTATTGTTTGTAATATTAGCACCGGGACGGGTGTGGGCGTAGATCTGTTATCAGTACGGGGCAGACCGACGGGATTGGCTCAACCGCAAACATGGCGTGCGGGTCTACCAGTCAAGTGCATTGAGTTCATTTAATGCACGCGGTGATTTGTGATGATGCAGATAACGAGTACACCTACGTGTGGCACATTGATGTTGCCTCGGAGGGGAGGAGTGTCATTAAACCGAAGGAAGGTTGTTCAACAATGATAATTCTGTAGCAAATTAGGTTTCCTATCAAGATTCTCAGTCACGTGCTACATATTGGTATGTGTATAGGATTTAATGGCGCAGAAATACTGCTTTTAATTTTTGTAGGTGATACTCTACTTCAGATTTGAGCAAAAGATTTTGAATAGTTTAAAATGGAATGAAGATGATTTCAATTATAATGTAATTCATTTAAATCACCCATGAGTTCAGAATTTTTTTTCCAACAATGATTTGTTTTTTGGGAATTGACATGACTTTTGGGAAATTTATTTTACCATTAATGAATTTCGAATTGGAATTTTATTTTTAAATTTTTTAAATATTTTGTTTGCCTGTTTGTGTGAATTTCGAACGTTTTTTCACATTTTTATACACCAAACTCGTATTTGACTGCAGGGGCTTCTGCTTGCAATACAAAAGACTTGATCAATTAGAATAAAATAAAACACTGCCTATTATGCAGTAGCAAATCATCATATGGGATTCTGAATCCCAGAACACTTGAATAATTACCCCAATCGTCTTTTGTCTTTAGTCGTAAGCGCATATTCCGATAAGAACATCCACAATTATTTGAATAGCTGACAACGGATAATTGACAAATATCTCGCATACGTCATTGCTCAGCGCATCATTAAGTGGGTCATTGAAGTCGAGCGAGCCGCTTTTCAGTTCACCTATTTGACAGCCCGAAGAGATAGCAGAGCACTTCACATGACCATGATTGATCCCTATCCATACTTACGATGTCACAAACCACATGGCAGAGCTCATCAAAGAAAATCAGTCTCCTTCGCCACATCAAACAGTGCAATATTAGCGCCGGTATGGTAGAAACCCAGCTCTTAGCCATATTCCATCTTCTAATTAAACATGCAATGTATCCACAACGCAAACTTGACGAAGGCACTCTCGCTCTCAGCGTCATCGCCGAGGAAGGCAAACTATCCATCCGAATGGATGGCGCTTCATTCCGCGTGCGATGCTGGAGGAAGATACGCATCCTCTCGATAACAAATGTCGACGGTGATCGCACTGTAGTAAACGAAATTGGCTGCATTAGCAAGCATCAGGGAAGAACGGCCCGCAAGTGGAGGTTGGAATTGGATTATAAATTATTCAATCGAATGAACCGGTGAAATGTTCAATTTCAACGGCTCCGGTCGATTCCGAGCATATTCGATGACGATGGGCAGCCTTTCGGACGACGACGTACCTAATAAGATACTGATACGAATATACGTATCCGGTACCGGCTGGATGGGTAGATAGATGGCCGAGCTAAATTGAGATGCTCTTGAAAGTAAGGAAATCTTGGTATGCGTCTTGTTTCAGACTGTAATCTTCCGACGAGCAGGTTCTAGTGGGAAATGTAAACTCTTCACATATCGATTCTATCGTTTATGGTTCTGAGAGATTGAACTAAGAGCACTACAGTAGTTTGTTATAACAGCCAGGCTACGATGCCGGTAATTTGCGTTATTAATGATTTGTGAAAAGTTGTATCTTAGTCAATGTCGAGAGTGCGTAATAACTTTGCTAACCTTTATGGAAAGGCATAAGAAAATATTGAGTTCAGTCTTAGTTTTATCTCTTGTGAGTAGTCTTGTTTCTGAAGATGATATAAGGTTTCTGGAACGAACGAAGCTTTTCCATATGCACTTTTAACAGATTTTCGTGTATAGATACTAGCGCCATTCATAAACGAAGAGATCGCCACTCAAGTTCAATTCGATCTAAGTTCGATTTACTAAATAGTTTTGTTCACAGGCAGCTCGCGTTTCACAACTGGAAAATTGCTACATCACAACTTTCATGAAGCATTATATGAAGTTATGTCATGAAGTTATTTAAATCGAAGTGTTCATCATCTAGCCGAATTCCATTTGGCCTAATTGGAACGGTTTTTGGCCATAAAGGACATTTGGTCGAACTGGTTGTTTGACTGGTGTGCAGTGCTGGCCACACCGCCGCCGACAATTTTTGGCTACACGCCGCCGCTGCACAGTGGTTAAAAACCCGATAAACGTGATCGTCAGCTTTTTTGGTTTGAAATCGTGTTTTAAATGGCATAGTATGTTCAGCAAGTATGTTGTATACATCAAGGGGTATCATTTGAGAAAGTTAGATAGAAATTTAATTTTTTCAAAATTTGTTGAAACAAAATGGCGTCTTTGCGAAAGTTGACTCAATTTTAGATAATAGATCATTTAACCCTATAGAAACTCAGAAACAATATAATTGTTCGCTCGTACCAATATGTTTAGACCTCACTGTAGATTTGATTGTCTTTGTATAAAGAAATTTGTATTAATTATCCGTACTGTACTGACGTCTGGACGAAACCAAAAGTGTAAGTGTTTTTCCGTTGTTATTTTTGTAATTAATTATTGTGAATAAATGTTTACAGTTTCGAGTGTCTGGCAAAACGCAACACTGGAAAACACGTTTCTGTCCAACGTCCGAAAACGAACGCGGCGGGATGAATTCCCGTCGTAACATTCTCGAAAACTTTTGTCGTCGAGGACAACAGCCGGAACAATTATTGCTGGAAGATGGCGTCGGCGAAGTCGAGCTGCTATTTGGTGAATATTCCGAATGATTAATCAAAACCAGACCGATCGAGTGGACCAAATGATGCAGAAATATTACATCTGATTAGCCTGGCCGCAGCTTAGTGGTTGAGATCAACAGTTCGGAGAACTCTCAGAGAGCGCTAAATCGGTTTCGAGGCAAAGGAGTAATCGATCTGTGTTGGTGAAGTCTAATCGTGATTACTTGTGAGATGGCGGAGTCATCTGCAAGTTATTTGTGCTTTGGTTGTGATATTTTTTAAGTTCGATATGTTTTATGTTCGATTTTAAGTTCGATAGTAATGTAAAACTGAATGCATATTAGTGAATGTATATAGAGTGTTGAATGTATGTGGAGTAAACCAATTAACTGTTATGGAAGTTCAACTTAGTTTACGGGCGGGGGAATGTTCGCTCGTACCAATATGTTCAGACCTCACTGTATCAGGTATCAGAACGTCGGCTCAGGAGGCACGTTCCCCTCAATTTGGGAGATTTGTGCCATCGCCTTCACTGGCCTTTCTCATCATTTACCTGACGGAAAAGGAAGTGAAAAGGGGAAAGGAAGAGGAAGTGAAGTTGGAAAGGAGAATGGAACCATTTATTGGAAAGCCAATGTAGACTCACACGCATTCAGCTAGGGACTAAAGAGAGGTGTCACAAAAACACAGAGGACGTAACAATGGACGAACGTCAAAGACGAAACACAGAGTGCACTGTGAAAAACGCATAATGCGAATCCATATAGGTGACAATCACAAAGTACACTGTAAAAATCGCATAATGCGAATCCATATAGGTGGAAATTTGTTGAAAACTAAGTAAAACACATTTTCATAACCCCATTCTTATTGAACCTCACGTTGAGATTGAACAAGAGTAGCCGAACCCGAACGTCAAGAACGGAACACAGAGTACACTGTGAAAAACGCATAATGCGAATCCATATAGGTGACAAACACAAAGTACATTGTAAAAGAAAAAAAAAACGCATAATACGAATCCATATAGGTAAAAATTTGTTGAAAAACTAACTAAAAAAAACATATTCATGATCCCACCCTTATTCAACCTCAAGTTGAGATTAAACAAGAGTAGCTGATGCCGAACGTCAAAGACGAAACACAGAGTACACTGTGAAGAACACATAATGCGAATTCATATAGGTTACAATTTGTTGAAAACTAAGTAAAACACTTATTCATAACCCCACTCTTATTTAACCTCACGTTGAGATTGAACAAGAGTAGCCGAAGCCAAACGTCAAGGACGAGACACAGAGTGCACTGTGAAAAAACGCATAATGCGAATCCATATAGGTAACATACACAAAGCACATTGTAAAAAACGCATAATGCGAATCCATATAGGTGACAATTTGTTGAAAACTAAATAAAACACATATTCATAACCCTACTCTTATTTAACCTCACGATGAGGTTGAATAAGAGTAGCCGATTATCTCGGAGAATTAAAAAGTCAACTACGCCATAGCTCCGGTTAGCGTAGCGAGGGCTAAAATACTGTGAAGGGGGCCCTGGTGCTTCACAGGCTGCTTTGCGGTTAGGTTCTTATTAGACCCCCCTAACCATTCATTCGTAGGCACGGTAAGCATAAAGCCGCATCACACCGAAAATTAGGGGTCACCTGTATGGTGGACTTTTACCACTGGAACAGGCAATCCGTAATGTTATTCTTAGCCAGATAACCAGCTGCCGACACCACACGGCTATCTAGGCTGTTCGTGGAGAGAAGTTGACATTGACTTTACGTCAACTCTCAATGTGGCCGAACAGCCTACCAAACTAATTCAGTAATGTAAAACTGAATGCATATTAGTGAATGTATATAGAGTGTTGAATGTATGTGGAGTAAACCAATTAACTGTTATGGAAGTTCAACTTGGTTTACGGGCGGGGGAATGTTCGCTCGTACCAATATGTTCAGACCTCACTGTAGATTTGATTGTCTTTGTATAAAGAAATTTGTTTTAATTATCCGTACTGTACTGACGTCTGGACGAAACCAAAAGTGTAAGTGTTTGTCCGTTGTTATTTTTGTAATTAATTATTGTGAATAAATGTTTATAGTTTCGAGTGTCTGGCGGAACGCAACACTGGAAAACACGTTTCTGTCCAACGTCCGAAAACGAACGCGGCAGGATGAATTCCCGTCGTAACAATAATCATTTCATCGACTAGTCATCTTAGTTTTCACAGATCTATTTAAACTATCTAGAAATTTATGTCGAATTCGTTTTTAAACCTAAACCCGAACCCTGAATTAAAAAAAAACGTTTTCAGTTCCATCTGTCATTGGATGTAGTGGTGTGCGTGGCATCGTGTTTTTTTTATTCGAAACATATGATCGTCACCATACCGGACTTTACCAGTCCACTGGCAGTTATGGGCCACAACGAATCAGATCATGATAAGAACGATCAAGTACGCGCTCTGGTTTTCGCGAATTACGAAATTTACTTTTGGATGGATATATCTACCCCGGATTCTCTATTCCTTTCTTTTTTTCAGGAATTTCTCCACTAGTTCATTCAGGCTTTTGCTCGAAGTTTCCTTTTGGAATTCCTCCGCAAGTTCTTGCAGGCATTTTCTCGAAGTTTCTCTCCGGAATTCCCCCGGAAGTTTTATTAGGTATTCGGGAATTTCTTTAGGAATTGATCCGGAAGTTTTTTCAGTTATCCATTCAGAAGTTCCTCTTCTTCCTGAAGTTACGTTCGGAGCTCGGGAGTTCGTTAGGAAAGTTTCGAAGGTCCTTAAAAAATCCATCGGAAGTTCCTACTCAATTCTACTCAAATTCTATCAGGAATACCGTCTTCAGAAGTACCGTCAGGTATTCCTCTGGAAGTACCTCCAGAATTTCCTCTGAAAGTTCCTCCAGGAATTTCTCCGGAAGTCCCTCCAGGAATTCCTGCAGTAGTTCCTCCAAAGATTCCTCCGGAAGTTCCTCCAGGAATTCCACCGGCTGTTCCTCCAGGAATTCCACCAGTGGTTCATCCAGGAATTCCTCCGGAAGTTCCTTCAGGAATTCCTCCAAAAGTTCCTCCAGGAATTCCTCCGAAAGTTCCTCCAGAAATTCCTCCGGAAGTTCCTCCAGGAATTCCTCCGGAAGTTCCTCCAGGAATTATTCCCTAAGTTCCTCCAAGAATTCCTCTCGAAGTTCCTCCAGGAATTCTTCCCGAAGTTCCTCCAGGAATTCCTCCGGTAGTTACTCCAGGAATTCCTCCGGAAGTTCCTTGAGAAATTCCTCCGAGAGTTTCTTCAGAAGTTCCTCCAGGAATTTCTCCGGAACTTCCTCCAGAAGTACCTCCGGAAGTCCCTCCAGAAATTTCTCTGGAAGTTCCTCCAGGAATTCCTCCGGAAGTTCTTTCAGAATTTCCCCCGGGAATTCCTCCAGGAATTCCTCCGGAAAACCATCCAGAAATTTCTTCGGAAGCTCCTTCAGGAGGAATTTCTGGAAGAACTTTCGGAGGAATTCCTGGAGGAATTTCTGGAGGAATTCCTGGAGGAACCTCCGGAGGAATTCCTGCAGTAACAGTCGGAAAAATTCCTGGAGAAACTTCCGGAGGAATTCCTAGAGGAACCTCCGGAGGAATTCCTGAAGGAACTTCCTGGGAAATTCCTGGAGGAAGTTCTAGAGGAAATTCTGGAGGAAATTCCAGTGGAATTCCTGAAGGAACTACCGGACGAATTCCTGGAGGAACTTTCGGGCGAATTTCTGGAGGAACTTCCTAAGGAATTTCTGGAGGAACTTTCGGACGAATTTCAGGATGAGCTTCCGGAGGAACTTCCGGAGAATTTCTTGAAGGGTTTTCCGGAGGTATTCCTGGAGGACTTCTAGAGAAATTCTGGAGGAAATTCCGTAGAAACTTTTGGAACAATTTCTGAAGGAACTTTCGGAGGAATTCTTGAAGGGACTTCAGGAGGAATTTCTTGAGAGACTTCTGGAACTCCGGTACTTCCGAAGGAATTTCTGGAAGAACTTTCAGAGGAATTCTTGGACGAACTTTCGGAGAAAATCTACTTCCGAAGGAATTCTTGAAGGACTACCGGAGGAATTCCTGGCTAGACTTCGGGTGGAATTTCTGTAGGGATTTCCAGAGAAATCTTCTGTAGGGACTTCCACTGCATACAAGACTTCAAGGAGGCCTTCAATACCTGGAAGAATTATCAGAATTCTTTGAAGAATTTCCGTATGATTTTTGAAGAACTACTTAAATAAATAATTAATGGGGAAATTTGCAAACAAGTTGCAAATGAATTATGGAAGGCCCATAATTTTTCCGTTCAAAACTAATTCCTCTGGCATTACTGAAAAAATCCTAAGGGAATTTAAATATAATGCAAATGTAGACAAATATCATAGGGAATAAAAAATTCCCGTAAAACGGATTTCGATGCGCATTCTTTATTAAATGCACAAACAGTTTCGTTTTTACTCGTGTTTGTATTTCTTTTCGGCAGTTGTATTGATGAACCTGGTGCGAAACTGTGAAACAACACAGTGCGAACCCGACAGCTTTGGGGTTGGATCTAGTGCGAACCTAGTTCCAACCTGAGTGAATAAAAAAACGTTTTGACAGCAGTTAGGTTGGAACTGATTCCAACCTAGGTTGGAACTTTTTAAAAACGAATTCGACATTTAGATTTTGAAAACAAAGCAATATTTCCATCATGACTGCTTGCAATGTAACAGGTGACCGGCAGCCCGCCACATTTTCATTTGGACTCTTGAAAATAAAAATGCAACTGTTTTCGCTTCCACATGACGATCACGAAAACTACTAGTACTGCTTCCCACTACTCACTTCCACACTTATCACTATTCATTTATCACTTCTCACTTCTCACATATCCCTCTCATTTCGCACTTCTCGTTTCCCATTTTTCATTTTTCACTCCTGACTTATAATTACTTATATCTCACTTCTGACTTCTCATTTCTCTCTTATCACTTTTCAGTTCTCACTACTTCTGCGCTCTTTACTTTCTCACTTCTAACTGCTCACTTCTCATTTTTTTCCTCACTACTCACTTCTTACTTCGCACATCTCGTTTCAAACTTTTCACTTCTCAATTCAAACTTCTTCTACTCATTTTAAACTTAACACTTCTCACGTCTCACTATTCATTTCTCACTTCGCACATCTTACTTCTCACTTCTCAATTTTCACTCCTCGCTCATAACTTCTTATATCTCACTTCGAACTTCTTATTTCTCATTTATCACTTTTTAATTCTAACTTCTAACTTTTCACTTCTCACTACTAGTTTACACTTCAACTTTCTCACTTCAAACTTTTCACTTCTCATTTCTCACTTCCCACTACACACTTCTCACTTCAAATGTCTCACTTCTCACTTCTAACTATTCATTTCTCACTTTTCCCACTTCGCACTTTTCATTTCTCACTTATAACTTCTTATATCTTACCTCTGACGTCTCATTTCTCAATAAAAACTTTTCTAACTTTTCACTTCTTAGTTTTCACTTCTCACTTTTCACTTCTTACTTTTCACTTCTCATTACTAGCTTCTTACTTCTAAAATGTGGTACGAAAATGTCGTACGGCCGAAATGGTCGTACGGCAGATAGGAATAACTGAAAATGTCATGTGACCAAGCAGTTCGACATTTTTGTCCATATTATCTGTTCAACAAATAACATTTTCGACTGTCTACCCGTTTTGAGCTTTTTTATGACAAGCAAATGACCTATTCGGCGGAAAAATGTTGAACTGCACTTTTTTTTGTTGGGAGCGGCACAACAGTAGACAACGAATAACAGTGGACCGGGAAAGTGAATCGGAACGGACAATGTTACAATAAAAAGTTATACAAATATACAAAATAAACAATAAACATATTCAACAAATTAAAATGATTGACGATCTCTCTGTGCCCCGAGAGAAACGTCCAATGTGTTGCCCATTGCGAGATGTGACGAGGTTTCCTTATAAGATTTTGGTCCATCAGTCAAATCCCGCAAATGTGTTTTCATTGCGTTTTGCATTTTGTCTACAACAGCCAAGGCGTTGCATACATAGCTCTATTTCTCGCTTAACTTTTCAAAAGGTCCTAAGTAACATTTTTTCAATATTTAATTTGAATAGCGCAATCAACAGAACAACACGAAAGCTTTTGATTGCAGTACTCAAATTAATTGATGAAAAAAATGTTACTTAGGACCTTTTGAAAAATTAAGCGAGATTTGGTCTAGGATTCAGATCCTATTTGGGCACCTTGAATAATTTTGTGCCATGTGGCACCAGCAATATAAAGTCTGTGTCTGGGAATTCCTCGATTTATAATATTAATTGCCTATCTTCAGGCCCAAACACAGAACATTAAGGAATGGAACATACACAAATCCAATCAAACATTTGTCACTAACATGTAAGATAAAATGAACCGTAACAACAAAAGAAAAAAATC
Source organism: Armigeres subalbatus (assembly GCF_024139115.2). Taxonomy (NCBI): domain Eukaryota; kingdom Metazoa; phylum Arthropoda; class Insecta; order Diptera; family Culicidae; genus Armigeres; species Armigeres subalbatus. The sequence continues at coordinate 117,722,628 of NC_085141.1, read as the reverse complement.
AACCAGTCTCTTAGACTTCACATGAACGAATACAATCCTTATTTATTTACATTAGACAACATAAACATAACTTTCAATGATACAATAATCAGAGTGCATCCATGATGCCGTGAACAGTTGTCTCGAATACGAGGGGTGAAGATTGCACACCAGCGCCGTAGCGTGGGGTTGGCCGGGTTGGCCCCCGCCAAGGGCGCCAGCTCTCAGGGGGCGCCAGAATCAAGAATCACGGTATGGGAAACAGAACAATTTTATTCGTTACATGGCCAAATAATAACAAACCGACCATAAAGTCTAAAGGTCTATGACGGAGAAATTTCAAGAAATATAATCTTTCTTCTATCTCAAATAAACAAGTCGAATGATTTGGTCTTAACTTTGACTGCCCTTTCGGTTTCTCTGAGCCTTTTGGAACCATCTACAAGGGGCAAAGAAAAAGTCTAGAATACTTATACTTGTACTCATTCAAAAAGTTATTTGAAAATTGTAGATCGGATTGTTGCCATTTTCGGACACAAACTGCAACCAAATTATGACTTATATCGGGATGCCTTATATCGGGACTTATATCGGGATGAGGTAAAGGTAAGGATGGTGTAGATTTAAGACAACTCTCATTTCATTCAGAAAAACTTCATTTAGTCCGAAAATATATCATCATGGACGCATTTGACCTGGCGGCATCACGATAAGCAGTGATAATGTGCCTTGATTAAATGACTACTGATTATGGATCGACTGTGCGTTTGAATTATATTTATTGAACGGCTACTTAGTCTTGCAATTATTACAATGAGTTTTTTTTATTTACCCGACGTTTCAACACGGGGATTGTGTCTTTTTCAAGGGACAAACAACAAAAATATTTTCCCCTTGAAAAAGACACAATCCCCGTGTCGAAACGTCGGGTAAATAAAAAAAACTCATTGTAATAATTGCAAGACTGAGTAGCCGTTCAATAAATATAATTAAATTACTACTTTGGTTATCATTTATCAAAGCTCTCATAGATTAGCAAAATTTATCTGCAATACATACAACATGTGCCAAGGCATGTGCTATCAAAGCATTCATAGCCTAATTTCCTCACTTCCTGGCCCTTCTGCTTCCGATGTCGATTCCGACTACTTCAAAGTTGGATGTTATTGAACCAACATCCATATCCATCCATTTCTTGTTCCTAAATCCGATAGCGATTTCGATCATCGATCGATCCACTTCAGAGTTGGATTTTCTTGTTCCAATCATTGGACATTAGTATATGATTTGTCATGATTTTCAAATCTCTTTTCTCTGCTATGTATTTGCAAGTACGTCAGTTCCTTCCACTAACAGCAAGAAACAGCCGTTAGGACACTATGAGCTGTAAGTAAATAACTTTCAGCAATTTTAATGATCTTTCAGCCTGGATGTTCCAACAGATTTCATACGAGGATCCAGAATTGTCCATGACTCTACCAAGTTCTTACCATATTTTGCAAATTAGTGTAAAAGGTCACAAAATTTAAAAACTTTCCAGGGACATACCGCCTAATATATTGCTTGTTATATGAAGCATCTTCAATCCACTAAACTTTTTAATCTTATTGTTCTACAAGATGAGCCAACATAGTGAAGAAAATCTCGTTAATAAAAATTTATAAAACTTTAAGGTGAGATTCAAAATGTTATTGGATTGTGAAATATTGCACATTTTTCCTTAATACGAGAGGGGCGCCCAAAAAAGATTTCGCCAAGGGCGCCGGGAGTCCACGCTACGGCTCTGTTGCACACTTAATTTAATTCCAACACCCCTCCTCAAGTCGTCAACCCGAGTATAACAGAAAAAAAAATATCACAGATCTATCTTGAATAGTCATCTACTTGAGCATCGATAACTTGCTTTCCAAGTTCCCTTAAGCACTCAATTTTTCAGAACAGGACCTTCCCAAAAAAAATTATTCCTTCTTCATGTTCTATCTACATTTATCTTATCAGCCCCTCCTAGTTGGTGACCTCATACCATGTCTCCAAATCATTTTGAAAAATATTTTCTTTTGTCGTTTCATCGCCTTCTCAACTTTGCTCACCCTTCGCGTTACTAGTTTTCGTCTGATACTTCTTCATAAACATGTTCTGCATTTTCGTTTTTTTTTCAGCTTCATAATTTTCCGCCTCCTACATGGTTACATTGTATGGCAAGGTTGCTGCTTGCATTTGGATAAAACATTCAATTCATATTGTCTACCATTGTAGTGACCAAAAGCCAATGCTTCTCCACACTTCGTGATCTCCGCTTTATTGCCGACAAAACTGATCTTCATACCGGCTCTTGCTACCCGATTCACCGAAAACAAATTGCAGCTGAGTCCAGGTACGTAAGACATTCCTTACTTCACATTTCTTCTTTTTATTTCCAACGGCTGGGTACATCACAACATCACCACAATATTCTGCCAACAATTTTTCTCCATTCGCCACTGCTACTTCTACCGGTCGCTCCAGACGCCGCATCTCACTCAAGGATTTGCAGTCATTCACCATGTGGTCCGTAGCTCCAGAGTCTAGGAACCACTGCATCTTCACCAAGATATCCTTATCTTCTTTGGATGCCATGAAGGCCACATCAAAAAGATCCGAGGAACGTGTTTCTTCAATTGCTATGTCTGCTCTACCATTCTGAAAATTCACTCTACCGTATCCACTCGGACCAGACCCCTGCGACAAATTCGCACTGCAGTCGGCATGTTTGTGTCCGACTTTACCGCACCGAAAGCACTTGAACCTTCGCCAGCTGTGTCTGCTGAACATGGCCCCTTCATCGTCGCCACCAGGAGCCAGCATATTTTTTCGTTTTATGTCCACATCGAGTAAACGCTTCTTTACAAACGCCATTGGAACACCGGTTGGAAGCGTTCCGATTGCAGTAACCATGGAATCAAAGGACGGTGGAAGCGTCAACAACAAATGACAAACCGCGTCGGAGTCCTCAACAGCCGCACCACTTTCTTTCAACTCCCGAATCAAACGATCAAACTTCAGTAAGTGTTCCGGCAAACTATCATCCTCAACATACTTCAATGTGAGTAGCTGCTTCCTTATAAACAATTGTCCAGCAATGTGTTCCGAATTTGTTTCGGAGTCGCACAGTCCTTCACTAATTCAAGCTGGCTGTCAGCAATCGTATGAATTATTATTGCCTTACATTTTTTCTCCGCGGTTCTTCGTTCTACCATTTTTCTTTTCTTCTCCGACTTTGTACTCGCGGAATCATCCGTCACCACTTGTAACTCGACAATATCACTTATCTCCCGGTGAAGGCAATCCAGCGGATCAAACGTGTCGAGGACGGTTTCCATCCGGAACCTCCAGTTGTGGAAGCCGGACCCGTCGAACGCGGCGATTTTCACTTTCTCGTCCATACCTGGGCCCAGAACCTGTTGGGAGCGGCACAACAGTGGACAACGATTAACAGTGGACCGGGAAAGTGAATCGGTGCGGACAAAAGAAAAAATTCAACCAGTCTCTTAGACTTCACACGAACGAATACAATTCTTATTTATTTACATGCGACAACATAAACATAACTTTCAATAATACAATAATCAGAGTGCATCCATGATGCCGTGAACAGTTGTCTCGAATACGAGGGGTGAAGATTGCACACTTAATTTAATTCCAACATTTTTATCACTTGAACCGAAATTTCGGTTATTTAATATGTGAAGACTAAAGATAGTGGAATATATAGATGAGCGAAGATAAATCCTCTGTCTCCAAACGAACTGTCAAACGTGTCTCCAAACGAGCATGACGTCATGATTTCAATGGAAACGTTAAGGGCTGTGACGTCATATGCGCGTGTGCACGGGCAAAACAATCGACTCAGCCATGCTTTCGCTCATCTATAGATTCTACTATCTATAGTGAAGACTACGTGTTTTATATATCTTTTTGGCTTTAAACAACATGCTTTTAAAAAGTCTATTTGTCATACATATATAACCACTATTAAAATGCTTGATATGTAAACTCGTGATGTGGAACACCGACTCCAATGTTCTTCTAATTTTAAAATGCAGACACGAATGATAGCAAGTTTTGTTCTAACTCTATCCAAGAATTCTCTGTATCAACTAAGTGATCACTAACGCGCTAAAGATCTGATTAAATACTCGATCCCGCTTGCTAAACCACTATTCACGTACTACCTAACCTATACGAATCGATACAGTCTCTATTCTTATTGCATTAGCATGCAAGAAAATAAAAAAAAAACAAAATACAGATACCAAAATAAAAACTCATGGAGTTTTTGTATGGTTGCCCACACGGCAGCACGAGCGCACTCCTAACACGTATGTAACTCTTGTTTCAAAACAAGAAACATTTGGTATATAAAAGGCAAACTTTTGAGACATTGCACGGCCAAAAGACATTTTCAACCCTATGACCTGTTCGGTTAAACGACCTTTTCAGCCGTATGACCCATTCAATCAAATGACATTTTCGGCCAAATGACCTCTCTTGTCGAACGATTATTTCGTCCAGATGGCATTTTTGGCGAAATGACAACTGGTTCCTGAGTAATCTGTTCGGCCAAACTTACTATGCCTATGCGCAGCCAAGATATTTTACATAAATTGTTGGTGAAATTCTTCAGAATATCCACATAAAATTCTTTCAAATTTCATCGGGAAGTGCATTTGAATTACCGCGTTGGGCAACGAATAAACCTCGTTTCTATGAATAAAGCCTGCGTAGTCGTGAAGTTAAATATTGTTTTGAATAACCTCGGGAAATTCTTCCTAATTTTCTCGAAAGTGCGCAATCGATCGCTTAATGCAATGGTTTGTCTAGGAAGAAAAAAAAGCATCAGAATAAAAATTCCATAAAGAATTGGAGGTTTTCTATGAACAATAGGGGTTGTAGGGAGATTCCCTACAACTTACTGTGGATAGGTGGAGGATCTTCAAGTCGTCGCTGTACGTCTTCGAGGTAGCAGGTAAATTGTCGTGGTGGTGGTTTTCTCTTCTGTGGCTCGCTGTCAGATATCAAGCAAAAGGTGAGTGATAGCATCAACGATTCCTCCCTCGCCTTGTGGAGGACATGAATGCGCATCATCCGGCCTCGGCAGGGAAAAGGTCGATCACCCTGCTGGGAGTGTTCGAATCTAAGAACCTCAACGGCCACTCGGCTACTGTCATCGATATGATCACTGCTAGTCGGTCCATCCTCCCTCCCTACACTAAGGTGGAAAGTTGTTTCCGACCATTATGGAAACAACCATTTTCCAATTCAGGTCACAGTCTATGCCGCCCCTCCAATCATCTCCAAGAGACCTCGATGACACTATGATGCCGCCGACTGGGATCCTTATGACCACCATCTTTACGCGCTTTAGAACGCAGCACCCCGACTTCACCCAGATCATTTAAGATCGTCCGGCCAGGACGAAACGTGCTTCGTTGGTAATCGATCGAAACACATCCTCAAAACCAGAAGGCCCTTCGAGTACTCAGGAGGCTTCCCTTTTGTTATCCAAGAAGGTAAGTGCGTTTTCAACATATAAAGAAAAACACCTACCTCGCAAAAACCCTATCCTTCGGTTAGGTCTATTAAGCCTGGTCAGACCAAATCTTTACAGACGAATAGTTGATTAGTGGCGTTATACCAATATCGAAAAGTAGCGTCCCCTACCGGGATACCTGGATCTAACTAACCTATAGCACAGACAAACAAACGTAACACTAGAGAAATTACCATCGACCATGGCTTCAACGATCAATTCGAATTTGATTGATTGTGCGTTTCACAACTAGAGGCATTAGCGTCGTAATCCTTCGAGTTTGACATTTTACTCCAGCGCCTTCTGGTGATAATGTCATACGAAACATTGTTTCGTGTAACGTGCTCGCAAGATGGTGGTAGAGCAATTATACGATGAATTTTTCGGAAAAATGTTCAAGCTGTTACGACTGTTTGTCTGTGCCTATAGTGTTATCAAGGTTGCCGAGGGGCTAGTCCATCGTCGTCTGCGCGAGAAGCTCAAGTTCAGTGGAAGATTAGACCTACGACAACATGCTTTCAGTCCTGGATACGAAATCGGGTCCTACGTCACCGAATGTTTCAGAACGCTTTAGAGGGGAGTTAACACGCTGGCTTTGTATCCCTTGACATCTTGAAGACGCTCAATCGTGCGTGGATAGCTTTAGTATTACAGTAACTCAGCAAATGAAAATTTTAGGGCTATGTTCCGGTCTTTGCGCGAAACTTCTTCAGGAAACGTACGTTCCAAGTCCTCACCGAAAACCAATTTTCAAGAATCTATCAAGAGGACATGGGTGTACCTCAGTGACCGAAGCCCACCTGAATTGCATACCGCAACCTTCTAAATGTCCTACATCCGACCTTCAACAGCTATGTTCGCATCGCCTCCGGTTTTCTACTAAACAATACAGAGGCTCCCCGAAGGTCGGTCGCAGTTGCTGAACATGAAATACAGGAATCACGATCATCGTTACACCGACGGTGTCATAGGTAGTAACCTAAACCTGGCAATGAAATGTTTTTTTTAGCCAAAATTGCGGTTCTGTTCATCACTGACACCGATTATAGTCTTGACTGACTGATTGCCAGTGCAATCGCTACGTTCCAAAGCGATCATTCGAGACACCCACGGATTCCAGCCGTCCTCACCAACATACAACAATCAACGAACTTCGCTTGAATTTCGGCATTTGCATTGTGGAGTGATGCTGCCGTCACCGGTGATGGGAGTCTTGTCGCAATGTGTATTTTTTTTATGACAACGTTACGAATCGTGTTACCGTTACCACTAGTTTGAAAAAATCGCGAATTAAAAAGAAAATCTGCTTGAAATAGCAGAGAAAAAAAAGCGCGACGAATCATGTTACCGTTTGGCCTGTCAGTTCTTTTGAAGAATCGTGAAATGAAATATGAGTTTTGTCTTTGTTTCCTTTGTTAGAAAGGAAAATGCAGTCGCCCAACTAATCCACTATACCTTAATCCAGTGACGCTCATGGAGATGCAGAAGATTCCTCGGTCTTTTATATATCAGTGAGAAGTTTTCGAACCAATTTCACTCTCACTCACTCACCCAATCGCAATTGGCTGTAAGGACAAACCGTAAGGAAATGTTTAAAAGTGTATTTCGTTACCGCTGTATTCCGCGAGAGTCGTTTCGAACCGTCGAAAATGAAATCAGTTGAAATGTCATATTCACCGTACAACTTTTAAACGCTTTGTTCTCTTTCCTAAATTTTCAAGAACATGTTATTGAAGGATAGCTCCCTCAAAACATGGAAATATCAAGATGAGGAAAATTAAATCCTTTGAATACTAATGGAAGGAACCACCACAGTATCCTAAAAAAAGTTTTATGGCAATCACAAATATCCGCAAATATACCAAACGAAAATTTTCTGCTGAATGAGCTGAATAAGTCATTTTTTTCGGCTGAAGAAGGCTTAAGAAGCGCTTTACTGGCCTCCAATGTCTGTTGGATAAGGCCCATTATAACAAGATTGTTGCTTAACATATATCAGTATAGAGAATGTGCCAAAAATGTGTATGCAAATAAACAATTTGATAAAATTGATTGACTACTGTTTTTGTGGTTCGACGTCACCGGTCGAAAAAATATGGGTCATTCCATATGAAGTGACCGAGAAAAAATGCAAACGTGCAATCGACTTTCTTAGAATTAAATGAAATTTTGACCAATTGTTTATGTATGGGTTATACCCCAAAATCCAAAATTTCGTAGTGATTGGACCACCCCACGTTTAATACGACCATCCCCCTTTTCGGACAAACCCATCATTTTGTTTTGTTAATATCTCTGGAACTGTGAGGTCTATAATGAATCTAAGGTAACCATTCGAAAGAATATTTTTCAAGGAATTTATAAAAAAATATTTTTTTGATGTGCAGTGTTGCCAAATGAACAATTTTTAAGTTTTTGTCCGAAAAATGCATTTTTTACCCAATGAGTATAATTTTATTTAAAAAATAACCTCACCAACGTGTTCTTTGGCCATTTTTACATTGGGAATGCTTGAAACCCCGAGGTACTATGAAAAGTCCTTTTTCACTGTGAACATTGAATATTTTTACCAATTTCCGAACATACACACACATTCGCATTGACACATACACACACAGCTCAATTGGTTGCTTCCCCACTTTCCGCATCGCGTTTGAAATTTTTATGAAGATTAGCATGGATTTTTTTTTGCGTTCTTGCTCCTAGCGGTTTTTTTTTATCGTTAATTCAATCATCTCCCAAGTAACATTTTAAGTTTCATAACGGTCTTGTAGTCCATAATTTACTCTTCAAGAGTGTTATAAAACCAACATAAAACCAAAATGTTACTAGGGCTGACTCAATACGTTAGCATATAGTCTGAAAGATGCCGAAAAAGTTTGCTGATGAATAAGCATTGCTGGAAATTTAGAACGCTTTGAAGTTTGATTGTTGAAATGTTTCTGCCAGCACTATACTACAATTTGTTCCTCAGTCCTAAAAAAATAAAATTTTTGAAATAACGCTCAGTTGAATGATTGGTATGTACACGTAGTTTGGTAGTGCTGGCAGAATAAACAATTTTGGTCGTCGTTCCAGCAAGGATCACTCACAATAAACTCCACATTATATTCATGAGTTCACACATGAATTTTTGCAACGGGGTTAGCGAAATGGATTCCATATTTTAGACACATATATTCCATGGGCCCACATGCATTGCATGAGTGTTCACACATACTATCCATCTGGGTCATAGAAACCATGTGTGAATTTGTATGCAATTAGGTATGTGCCGACGCATGATATGCATATTTCAAAATACATGGATTTTTGCCATAAAGTATGTGTCGATTTTTCTGAGTGATCCTTCTTCTGCAAAATTTTTCGGCATACTTAGGGTCAATCTTTAACGCAATATGTCACATGGTTTAAGAAAATCTGAATTCTCTAGGAGTTAAAAATGCAAAAAATACAACAACAGAAAATAAAATCATTATCTCAAAGAAGACCATTTTTATGATGTTTGTTTTTGGTCTACTATTTTCATATTTTGACAATATACATACACAGTTGACAATTTTCGATTCCTTGGTGAGTGACTGAGAGCTCATGGCTGTCTTCAAATCACATTTGGGTGCTGTGAAGTGTGGGTTTAATTCCCGTGGTAGTAAGAGAAAAACTTTTCGTGGATAGTTCTCCTCTGGTCGATTAAGCCTTTCTTCTGCCTTGTGAATAACTAAAAAATCGTTTGAAAATTGCATCCAACGTTTTTTTACCATTTTCAACCCTCTTACCTCCCACTTGTCACAAATAGTCACAAATCACTTACCCTCTTCTGCTGTAAGTACAAGTAGCATTTACTTAATGATTTGCCTTTTTCATACCCTTTTTCCCACAATAATATAGTGAAAGTCTACTTCCTTATGAGCTACTTTATTTTTCCCTTTCTCGTACACTAAGCGTACTTAAAGGCTATATGTTCGCTTCGAAAACAAACTTTTTATAGAAGGCCCGGGGATCCATAGTGTTGTATACCAATCGACTCAGCTTGACAAATTGAGGTGATGTCTGTGTGTGTGTGTGTGTGCGCAGAAAAGTTTCATCCACTTTTTAGGCACTTGCCCTTAACCGATTTGCTCACAACATGTTGCATTTTATGTTGCTCACAACATGTTATTCAAATTTGACTGGTTCGGACTATGGGCTCGAAACATATGGTCAAAATACTATTTTCAAAATGCACGAGAAGTGCACCATTCCCGCAAGGTAAATTAATCAGGGTTTTTAGATAATCATATCGTTTCTTCTGTCATAATTGCCTTTCGTATGTCTTTTTTTTGCTGTTTTTAAAAAAATGTTTGTTTCTATGATTAAAACACGAGTCTTTCGGTGCACTTAATCTAACGTTATTTTGTAAGAATAAAATAGTAAAACAAAGATTTCGGCTCCGTAACGCTTTACAGCATATGAGCCGAAAGGTTTTGGAATTAAATAATGATCTATAAAATTAAAAAAAATCTTTTCATAGCAGGTGAAATACTATATTCGACTTCGAGTCAAGTACCAGACACTGAAGACGGCCTTACTGTTGAGGTCGAAATACGTATCTGTCAAGATACAATTAAGTGGTGGAGTTCAATGGGATTGTATAAACTCGTCTTATGACAAGTGAAAACATTCCACTAAAAAGCTCAAAATAATTTTCTTAACAGAAAAGTTATTTTTTCCCAAAGTGACTACGTTGCCAAGTACATTATTTTCTATTCAATGTTACATGTTTTACAATTTCTTTTGAGAAAACAATATCTGGGAATTCTTGGCAATTTTATAAAAACACTCTAGCAAAAAGGGTAAAGGTTAGGTATGCGTAACAAAATCTTATGGGATTGATAAGCTCCATATGAATCATATTACATTCAAAACTCTATAACTCGAGAACGGCTCATAGTACCTTGAGGTTTCAAGTGTTTATTATGCAAAATTCTCTGGAGAACACGATGCTGGTGTTATTTTCCAAATAAAAATATACTCATTGGCAGAAAAATACAATTTTATACTTGAAACGCAAAAACAATGCAGATGGCAACACTTCTACTAAAAATCGATATTTTTCTCAAAAAGTTTGAAGAATTCTCTTCAAAATGCATAAAAAGAAGTTATTTGTAGCTTTAAAACTGTCCGAGATATGAGTCGTTCAAAAATATGGTTTTTGCAAATCGTCAAAAACGGGGGGTGCTCGCATTTGCCGAGGGGTTGTCCAATCATCAAATAAATTTGGATTTTCACATATAATCGGTAGATAAACAAATCCACAAAATTTGATAAAAATTGGTGTAAGTCGATTACAAGTGGTTCGGTCACTTGGTATGGAATGACCCATATACGAATTGAATCGCCAATTATTCCCTCACGTTCTGCGGGTCATCTACGAAGAGTAAGATTCACTTAATTCATTGACGCCTACATCAGCTGTTGCACCACTACTCAGAATAACTCCTGCAGCATTCTCGACATTCTCTACAAATAACGCTGCATAGTAACCAACCGGTTCCAATATCGATTTTAACCACTAATAGAGATTATAGGTCCGTCGGCCGTCGGCCGGGTCAATGCGTTTATCCCGAACGAATCGGCCATAAATTTACCGCAATTAACATCCCGTGCATAATCAAGAAATATAAATACGAACGGAACAACACTACCGGTCACAGAGCTCGCCTAACCATCGTCGCATTCCGATCTACGAAAATCCGGCCGATACTGTCGATGTGTTGAAAGCTCTCAATTTAATTCCGCACTTGCAGCCAATCAGCTCATCCGCCTCCTCCTTTGAACATCCGCCAGGCCGGGTCCAGGTCCGTCTAGGCTCACCGATCAAGGCGAGAAATGGCTTATCAGTTTCCACCCAAGTGGTCGTTCGGCCCCCGGCCCTGCTCTCACAGCTGCTGACTTCATTGTGATTGTGCACGTATGCATGCGGCCGGGCGGTTATCTACGGACAAGTGGCCAGCTACTGCCTGCCGTGCGCACCGCGCCGCGCCGGACATATGTTTGGGGAGAACTCCGCAAATAAATTAGCCGTGTGCGTTCCCCGGTACGATTCTTGCCACTTCACGTTAACCACCAGCAACCCGGTATCGGGACCAACAAGTACGAAACACACCCTGTGGAGAGTAATACGATTCACATTCGTTAATGATACTTTCGAGGTATGCTTTTGGAAATTTATTCGGTCTCATGCTCGGGAGCCCCATTCCAATCGATAAATTATGATTTCACATCCGTCGGCAGTGTGAGTCTCCATACAGTGCGTGACCCCGATCGGTGATTGGGTTAAGCTTTCATTAGGCATTGATTCAGTCGAGGAGCTTTAACCAATTGTACGCTACCGGTGCCAGATTCTTATTCGCTGGGTGATTATTTTTTGTTTGATATGCGATTTGAACAGAATAATCTGTTTAACAGATTATTCAGAATTTTTTGACCTGTTTATACTTTAAGTATTGATAAATCTAGTTTAAAGGACCATTGCAGTTGCTACCCAGTCTTTCGTCAATCCAATTTAGTTTTATTACACTGATGGTAAAATAACTCGAGGATAACCCGTGTTTTTATATTGACGGACTTGTGATAATGGCAAACTGTTTTTTTTTCACTTCGCTGTGTTTTCGTGAAAATCAAATTTATTATTTATTTATTATCAGGCTAAGGCCGTAGTGGCCTGTGCTGCACATAAAAGTCTTCTCCATTCAGCTCGGTCCAAGGCTGCACTTCGCCAACCACGCAGTCTGCGGAGGGTCCGCAAATCATCCTCCACCTGATCGATCCACCTTGCCCGCTGTGCACCTCGTCTTCTTGTTCCCGTCGGATCGTTGTCGAGAACCATTTTCACCGGATTACTGTCCAACATTCTGGCTACGTGCCCGGCCCACCGCAGTCTTCCGATTTTCGCGGTGTGAACGATGGATGGTTCTCCCAACAGCTGATGCAACTCGTGGTTCATTCGCCTCCTCCACGTACCGTCCGCCATCTGCACCCCTCCATTGATGATACGCAACACTTTCCTTTCAAAACTCCCAGTGCGCGTTGGTCCTCCACGAGCATCGTCCAGGTCTCGTGTCCGTAGAGAACTACCACCGGTCTAATAAGCGTTTTGTAGATAGTCAGTTTGGTACGGCGGCGAAATCTATTCGATCGGAGCGTCTTACGGAGTCCAAAGTACGTACGATTTCCAGCCACTATGCGCCTCCGAATTTCTCTGCTGGTATCGTTATCGGCGGTCACCAGTGAGCCCAAGTACACGAATTCTTCAACCACCTCGATTTCGTCACCACCGATAGAAACTCGTGGTGGGTGGCGTACCTTAGCCGTGCGGTAAGACACGCAGCTACAAAGCAAGACCATGCTGAGGATGGCTGGGTTCGATTTCCGGTGCCGGTCTATTCAATTTTCGGATTGGAAATTGTCTCGACTTCCCTGGGCATAAAAGTATCATCGTGCTAGCCTCATGATATACGAATGCAAACATGGTAACCTGGCTAAGAAACCTTGCAGTTAATAACTGTGGAAGTGCTTAACCCTTATGCGGCCAACAAAAAAAACACACGTGGATGGCCGACAGGGTACCCGTGTTCCCATAAATTGATATTATCATAACTTCAACAATTTTCAACCGATTTGGATAATTTTGATAGTTTTGGAAACAGAAACTCATATACTTTTTGCTCATTGTCAAGGTTTACAGCTTATGCCCATGGTTATACAAGAAATCTTTGAAGTAAGGCTTAAGAGTCTACACGCGTAACCAAAGGCCATTCAACCAGTTTCAAATATGCTACAAGCTCTTTGCGCTTCTTAGAATTGAACGTGTTCACAGTATATGCTTCGGGTAATGCAAAAATCCCTGAAATGAGGTCTTAGTCATCCGAGAAATCTCTGGAGTAAAGCCTAAAGATCTACTCGCGTAACCAAAGGCCTATTATGCATATTCAAATACGGTACATGCTCTTTGTGGTACTTAGCATAGAATGCGTTCACAGTATATGTTCCGAGTCATCCAAGAAATCTCTGGAGTAAGTCCTTAAGGTCTACACTCGTAACCATGGGTCTATGGACTTGTCTCAAAAGTGGTACATGCTCTTTGCGCATCTTGAAATCAAATGTGATCACTACATACGTTCTGCGCTATCGAAGAAATCTCTCGGATAAGTCTTCTGGCTACTTCATTGCATATGTTCATGGTCATCCGAGAAAACCCTGGAAAAGGCCTTCAGGTCTACATGCGTAACCAGAGATCTTTTAGATTGTTTCAAAAGTGGTGCATGCCTTTTGTGGTACATAGAAAAGAGCGCTTTCATTGCATATGTTGATGGTCATCCAAGAAAATCCTGGAAAAGGCCTTAAGATCTACACGCGTAACCAAAGATCTTTCAGATTTTTTCAAAAGTGTTACACGCCCTTTGTAGTCCATAGAATAGATTGCGTCCAATGCAAAGGCCTTTAAATCTGCTTGGGTACCCAGAGATCTTTTCGCTTGTTTCAAAAGTGGTACATGCCCTTTGTGGTACATAGAATAGAATACGTCCATTGCATATGTTTATGATGTTCCAAGAAAATGCTAGAATAGGCCTCAGGATCTTCACACGCAACCAGATACCTTTCGGATTGTTTCAAAAGTGACATATGCCCTTTGAGGTACATAGCATATACCGCTTTCATTGCATATGTTCATGGGTATCCAAGAGAACAATTGAACAATCCTCAAGAACTTCACGCGTAACCAGAGTTCTTTCGGCCTATTTGAATAGTTATACATTCCTTTTATGGTACGTAGAATAGAATGCACCCATTTCAAATGTTCATGGTCATCCAAGAAAACCCTGAAGTAAGGCATTAGGATCTACACCAGAGATATATCAGCCTGTTTTAAATTTGGTACATGCATTTTGGGCCCATGAATAAAATGCGTTCATGGCATATGCTAATGGTCATCCTATAAATTTATGGAGTAAGACTTCTAAGTTTTCGATGGGACACCACTCGATACGGAAGCAACGCACAATTGTCATTTTTATTATTTCACGCATGCTGTAACGCAGCAAAGCTAAATCAACAAAAATGACAGTTGTGCGCCGCCTCCGTATCGATTGGTGTGCCCCCGAAAACGCGAGCATTTTGAAACTTGGATTCCGTGAGGAGTGTCCTTAATCTAATTTAAATATGGTACATGATCTTCGCGATATTAGCCCGTTTTTTCCCTCACGTTCTCGGCATGAAGTTGTATCGTTCCAATTTATTTACATTTTGCATTTCCAAAGAATAGACAACTTCATATTAGTGATATGAATGAAGTTTTTATACTACCTGGAACCAACAATAACTACTTGGAATGCTAATATATCAAGATGAGGTTTCACATCTTGTTTATTCTTCAATAACTGCCCAGAGCTAATGACAACAACTTGAACTACTTGAAATGCAAACATATTCAAATAACCTTCCGTTCGTGGGTTGATCTGTAGATCATTCCTATATGGAGTTCACAGACCACCTAGTACCATGGCAAAAACAAAAACTACAGAAGACGTTCGATAACTGCAAGTCATTTAACTGCAATGCTTTTTAACTGCAATTCGATAGTTGCAACAGTTTTACAGTTATCGGACCGCTAAACTTCAAACCGATGTCAGACTCAATGACAGCTGCATTGCGCTGCACATTTAGATGCACTTTTATTGCATCTGACGTCGATTGACAACCGTTTTACGTCTAGAGTGCGTTGCAGTTATCGAACGGCACTCGATAACTGAAAAGTAAACATTTTGCAGTTATCGAACGGCTGCTGTACTAGGAATGCGTACATTCACTCAGATGAGGTTGACCCGATTTTGTCTACCCCTAATTTTGCCTAACCCGATTTTATCACGTTTTCGACCCAATTTCGACAAAAAACTACGGATTCCATTCACGTATTTTGCCTTGCCTTCATTACGGAGCCCACGACAATGCAATTAACTACTTAAAATACAAACATATACCAAGATGGGGTCACAAAACTTGTTTATTCTTCGATAACTGCCTCCATTACGGAGATTGAACTTCGGTGGGGTTTGATCCCACGAAACCAGTACACTAGACAGGTGTTCTCCCTACTAAGCTACGAAGGACCTCCGTCGTCCTCCGCAGCTTAGCGGGTACTGATGAAACCAAATTCACAACACCGGGCATGTAGCCGAACTCTCGCAATACATTCTCAGAACTAACTCTCTCATATATGTTTCTGTACAATGCCAACCAAGTAGGATGAGTATTTAGTATTATCTGGCTCCTACACACTTGCTTCATCACCAACGGCGCTCGATGAAGTAGGGTTGTGTGAGATTGTGCCAGTTGGTCGTCAGATCCCAACCCGACCACATAAGCGAAGAGAGATCGCCTTTCGAGTTCAGTACATTCAAAGTTAAATGCCTATGTTCCGGGTATTGAGCCACCCGGAGTGGAAATTAATTACTATGTCTGAAACTCGATTATTCATATGCACAACATGTGATAGATTAAGTTCGGAAAAGGTATTGGAGGAAAACATCTACCTTCAGTCCTTCCCAGTTATTCTTCAATAATTGCATCCGTTATGGAGGTTGATCCACCGACCTTGACTCTATGGAGTTCGTAGACTACCTGGAGCCCACGACAACAACAAGAACTACTTGGAATACAAACATATACCAAAAAAGGGTCACGCTACTTGTTTATTCTTCGATAACTGCCTCCATTACGGAGATTAATCCGAAGATCTTGACTGTATGGAGTTCGTAAACTACCTGGGACTCAGGACAACTACAAGAACTACATGGAATACAAACATATACCAAGAAGGGGTCACACAACTTGTTCATTCTTCAATAACTGCTTCCATTACGGAGGTTGATCCAGCGACCTTGAATCTATGGAGTTCGTAGACTACCTGGAGCCAACGACAATAACAAGAACTATTTGAAATACAAACATATACCAAGAAGAGGTCACGCAACTGGTTTATTCTTCGATAAACGCCTCCATTACGGAGATTCTTCCGAAGACCTTGACTGTATGGAGTTCGTAGACTACTTGGAACTCACGACAACAACAAGAACTACATGAAAAACAAACATATGCCAAGAAGGGGCCACACAACTTGTTTATTCTTCGATGACTGCCTCCATTACGGAGGTTGATTCACCGACCTTGAATCTATGAAGTTCGTAGACTACCTAGAGCCCACGACAACAACAAGAACTACTTGGTATACAAACATATGCCAAGAAGGGGCCACACAACTTGTTTATTCTTCGATAACTGCCTCCATTACGGAGATTGATTCGAAGACCTTGACTGTGTGGAGTTTGTAGACTACCTGGAACTCACGACAATAACAAGAACTACATGAAATACAAACATATACCAAGAAGAGGTCACGCAACTGGTTTATTCTTCGATAAACGCCTCCATTACGGAGATTCTTCCGAAGACCTTGACTGTATGGAGTTCGTAGACTACCTGGAACTCACGACAACAACAAGAACTACATGAAAAACAAACATATGCCAAGAAGGGGCCACACAACTTGTTTATTCTTCGATGACTGCCTCCATTACGGAGGTTGATTCACCGACCTTGAATCTATGAAGTTCGTAGACTACCTGGAACCAATGACAACAACAAGAAATAGTTGGTATACAAACATATGCCAAGAAGGGGCCACACAACTTGTTTATTCTTCGATAACTGCCTCCATTACGGAGATTGATTCGAAGACCTTGACTGTATGGAGTTCGTAGACTACCTGGAACTCACGACAACAACAAGAACTACATGAAAAACAGATATATATCAAGAAGGGGTCACACAACTTGTTTATTCTTCAATAACTGCCTCCATTACGGAGGTTGATCCACAGACCTTGAATTTATGGAGTTTGTAGACTACCTGGAACCAATGACAACAACAAGAATTACTTGGAATACAAACAAATACCAAGAAGGGGTCACACAACTTGTTTATTATTCAATAACTGCCTCCGTTACTGAGGTTGATCCACAGATCTTGACTCTATGGAGTTCGTAGACTACCTGGAGCCCACGACAACAACAAGAACTACTTAGAATACAAACATATACCAAGAAGGGGTCACGCAACTTGTTTATTCTTCGTTAACTGCCTCCATTACGGAGATTGATCCGAAGACCTTGAATGTATGGAGTTCGTAGACTACCTGGAATCAATGAAAGCAACAAGAACTTCTTGGAATGCAAACATGTTTTAAGAAACGGTCATTGAATTACCCGGAACATATACTGTGAAAGCATTATATGCTAAGCACCATAAAGAGCATGTACCGTTTTTGAATTTTCACGATAGACCTTTGGTTACGTTAGCAGACCATAAGATCTTATTCCAGGGATTTTTTGGATGACTTAGGCCTTACTCCAGTGGTTTTTAGAGACCCAGAATATATACTGTGAACACCGACTATTCTAAGAAGCGCAATGAGCATGTAATATATTTGAAACTGGTTGATAGTCCTTCGGTTACGTGTGTAGACTCTTAAGCCTTACTTCAAAGATTCCTTGTATAACCATGCACAAAAGCTGTAAACCTTGACAATGGGCAAAAAGTATATGAGTTTCTGTTTCCAAAACTGTCAAAATTATCTAAATCGGTTGAAAATAGTTAAAGTTATGAAAATATCAATTTAGTGGAACACGGGTACCCTGTCGGCCATCCACGTGGTAAAAAAAATCAGGTGCCCCTCCCCACGTCCCTCCTCACTGTATCAACGTGATTTTCTCACAGATGCTACATTTTATGGAGTTCTTAGATGTCACCGAGTTTCAGCTTTCAGCTATGAAAATTCATTGAAATATCACCACTTGAATTTGAAAAAGGAACACGGGTACCCCGTCGACCGCATAAGGGTTAATGAAGACTAAGCTGCGAGGTGGCTCTGTCCCAGTATGGGGATGTAATGCCAATAAGAAGAAGAAGAAGAAGAAGAAGGGTGGCGTACATTGACCTCTCTTGAGCCTCTTCCTATCATGTACTTCGTCTTCGACGTGTTGATGACTAGTCCAATCCGTTTAGCTTCGGTTTTCAGTCTGATGTGGGCTTCCTCCATCCTCTCAAAGTTACGTGCCATGATATCAATGTCGTCGGCGAAATCAAATAACTGGACGGACTTCGTGAAAATCGTACCACTCGTGTCAATCCCTGCCCTTCGTATTACTCCCTCCAAAGCGATGTTGAATAGCAGACACGAAAGACCATCACCTTGCCGTAACCCTCTACACGTTTCGAAAGGACTCGAGAATGCCCCTGAAACTCTAACTACGCACATCACCCGATCCATCGTCGCCTTGATCAACCGTATCAGTTTATCCGGAAATCCGTTTTCATGCATTAGCTGCCATAGCTGGTCCCGATCGATTGTATCATATGCGGCTTTGAAGTCAATAAATAGATGATGTGTGGGCACGTTGTATTCGCGGCATTTCTGCAATACCTGACGTATGGCGAACACCTGGTCTGTGGTAGAGCGTTCACCCATAAATCCCGCCTGGTACTGCTCCACGAACTCTCTTGCAATTGGTGTTAGTCGGCGGCATAAAATTTGGGAGAGTACCTTGTAGATGGCGTTCAGCAATGTGATTGCGCGGTAGTTGCTACAATCCAGCTTATCGCCCTTTTTGTAGATGGGACACACGACACCTTCCATCCACTCCTGCGGCAGAACCACATCCTCCCAAACCTTGGTAATCACCCAGTGCAGCGCTCTAGCCAGTGCCTCACCACCGTGTTTAAACAACTCTCCTGGTAGTTGGTCAACTCCAGGGGCTTTGTTGTTTTTCAGCCGGCCGAGCTCCTCCTGGATTTCCTGGAGATTCGGAGCCGGAAGTCGCATGTCCTGCGCGCGTGCTCCTAGGTTCATTACAATACCGCCACCGCTGTCTGCCATATCGCCATTCAGGTGCTCTTCGTAGTGCTGCCGCCACCTTTGGATCACCTCGCGCTCGTTTGAAAGAAGGTTCCCGTTTATGTCCCTACACATATCGGGCTGTGGCACGTGGCCCTTACGTGAACGGTGCAACTTCTCATAGAACTTTCGTGCGTTATTAGTGCGGTACAGTTCCTCCGTCTCTTCACGGTCTCGATCTTCCTGCTGGCGCTTTTTCCTCAGGAAAATCAAGTTTTGTCTGTTCCGCGCCTGTTTGTATCGTGCCTCGTTCGCCTTCGTGCGGTGATGCAGCAATCTCGCCCATGCTGCATTCTTCTTATCAACTAAATGCTCACATTCGTCGTCATACCAGTCGTTTCTCTGATCCGGAGCCACCGTGCCTAATGCAGCGATTGCGGTGCTTCCAATGACGGATCGAATATCTCTCCAGCCATCTTCAAGAGATGCTGCGCCTAGCTGCTCTTCCGTTGGAAGTGCCACTTCCAGCTGCTGTATTCTTGGGCTAGTCTACCGTCTTGTAGCCGCCCAATGTTTAGCCGCGGCGGACGACTCCGACGCGTGTTGTACACCGTCGAGAGTTTTGAGCGCAGACATACTGAAACGAGGTAGTGGTCGGATTCAATATACGCACTGCGGTAAGTGCGTACGTTCGTGATGTCGGAGAAAAATTTACCGTCGAAAAGAACGTGGTCGATTTGGTTTTCCGTTACTTGATTAGGTGATTTCCATGTGGCCTTGTGGATATTCTTGCGGGGGAAGAAAGTGCTTCGGACTACCATTCCGCGGGAAGCTGCGAAGTTTATGCATCGTTGGCCGTTGTCATTCGATACGGTGTGCAGACTATCCGGTCCGATGACCGGTCTTTACATTTCCTCCCTTCCTACCTGTGCGTTCATGTCACCGATGACGATTTTGACGTCCCGCAGTAGGCATCCATCGTATGTCTGCTCCAGCTGTGCGTAGAACGCTTTTTTCTCGTCGTCGGGTCTCCCTTCGTGTGGGCAGTGCACGTTGATGATGCTATAGATGAACAAACGGCCTTTAATCCTTAGCTTGCACATCCTTGCGTTGATTGGCTGCCACCCAATCACGCGTTGGCGCATCTTACCCAGCACTATGAAGCCGGTTCCCAGCTCGTTGGTGGTGCCACAGCTTTGGTAGAAGGTAGTCGCACGATGCCTGCTTTTCCACACTTTCTGTCCTGTCTAGTAAAACTCCTGCAGCGCCGAAGTTTCGGGGATGTAATACATCGTAGATCATCCTGTCGCAACCTGCGAAACCTAGCGACTTGCAGTTCCATGTTCCAAGCTTTCAATCGTGATCCTTTATTCGTCGCCTAGGTCTTTGCTGATTATATCGAGTAGCATTATCTCTTATATTGTTTGTAATTATTGGTTTTCTAGGCGGTTTATTGGGCCTGCCCAAACCTCCTGTCTCGTCGGAGGACCGTCGTGTCAGGGCTGTTAAGCGTCCCACCTAACACCAGGACTTGGGCTTGTGCGCTTTGAGCGGCACACGGTCGCTTTGGTGGGGTCTACTTGCGGATACATGCAGCTTTTCATAGGAGTTTAACAGGGTCCACTGTCAAACCCCACCACATCCTAGGCAAGCCCCACAACTCGCAGATGGCCTGGGGAGAGATCGTCAAGCCCTTGGACATAGTCCCTGCTGCCCTACTGCCCTAAAAACAAATCTCCATTTCACAGCGCCGCCAAGTGGGTGAATTACAAACTAATTCTGCTTCCATAAGGGATATTACCACCCCGACAACTTTGTAGTAGACGGAAATATCCTCAATCCCACAGATATTTGACATAGGTAAAAAATTGGCAGCAGAAAATTTACATGTGTTAAACATTTGTAACGGCCAAAACTATGAACGTCTGACGTTGATTATTTAGAGTTTAATAAAATAATTTAAATTCTCTTTATTCTTGTTGAGTTGTTTGACTTTGTTTTACTTACATCATGTTATACGACCTAGTGATCGATGAAAAAACCATTGATCTTAGTTTCTCCATCTTATGTAAACGGCAATCATATTTCCCAATCAATTCAGTTTATCAATGCTGGAGAAGAATGAGAGAGTGATCTCCCCAACAAAACAAGCATGTACTTGACTTGCCATGCCAAAAATTTAAAGTAGAATGTTGGTTAGATGAAACGCCAATTATTCTGCCAGGTGTGGGATTTCAGGTCGAGTTCTCAAGGGCACATAACTCAAGGTCCACATCTGAAATAGATGGAAAGTAAAGCACACTTTTGTTTCAACCTACTACAATAATAAAACCGGTCGCGAATCCTTTTAATGCTATTGGTTACTTACCCACACCGCTCTCACAAAACACGACGAACCGAGAGCAACACCTTCGCTCGAAAAAAAAGAAAATACAAAAACTCCATCAAAAATGCATGTGTACGGTTCCTACAATTGGATTTTATTTGCCTCCCTGAGCACCACGCAGCGTCAGGACTCTCCAAATAGCGCAACGAAACAATATACCCACCATCAGGAAAAATACACTCCGAGATACAATTTACATTTTATTTTCACTCTGCGACTGCGATTCGCCCCACCTTTCTGGCACCACCATCGTACACTGGGGATCTGAGGGGTTATCGTTGTTGTTGGAAAGAGCCTGAACGAATGAACGCCACATACTGGGGCTGAACTTCCTTTCCGTGATACGTATTTGGTTGGAAAACTATCGAATTCAACAAAATCTAAAAATAGTGGCTCCAGCTAGGACACATTAACCTGCGAAAAATTGTAAATTTTACTTCTACTTGGGGCATTTTGATCCTTCATGCTGGCAAAGAAGGGGGTGTCAAATGTGGCTCTTACAAGCGCGTTAATTTGATTGCACGATTGTTCGCTCATTGGAATTGCTGAAATCTTAGTGATATTTTTTAATTCAAAGAGTATATAAACGAAAATAAAATCTAAAATAGGGAATCAATCCCAAGAAAACAAGGTTTCGCGCCAGTATACGCAATATCGGCAAAAGATATGAAACTTCCCGTTGGCCAACCATACCGCATAGCCACGTCAGCAGGGCGAATTCCGCGCAGCCCATTACACCTGCCTTCATGTTGTCTCGGTTGCTACCAGAGGAAGGCACGCTGACTACACTGCGGGCTACGGCTTGACTGTGGTACATACATAGGTCGGTCGGTTGGGATCGTTGGGATTTGTGAACGTCTGCAATGCACTTAGGCGTTGTTGGTTCGTACCTTTCTCGGTTCATTTCCCAGGATGGTTGTTTTCCACCCACCAGCCGGCTTTCCCACTGCTATCCCGAGAGCAGTCAGTGGTGGTGGTGCCTTGCACGCGTGGTATTAACCATTTACAGTCGTCGACGCGCTCTTCCTTTCAACTTCTTACCGATGCTATACTTTCACCTGAGTTCTTTTATCACGCTTAAGGGATATTCAGAAATTATTTCTGCCTCATCGTTTCTTCCTGCCTTAGTACCACGGTGGGTAGGAAGGAAATTTTTCCTAAACGTTTTGCTGATACATTTCCGCGAAAAACTCAAAGTAGTCGAAACCCACTCAACACATGGACTACCGTTGACCGAAACCCTTTCATGGGGCCCTCCAGGGTAATCTGCGCCAACGGAGAACATCTAAGGGATGGAGGACCAGCGACGAATCAAACCACAATCGCTAAAGGAAAAAAAAACTCTTTCCCATTTTCCGAGCATCCATTCCGTCGCCACTTTTAGCAAAAGCCGTGGTTATGAGAGTGTGAAAACCCTTCTGCAGTTTGGCTAGGGGTGAAGGTGACAACTTTCATCCTAGCCTCTAATGTGGTTTCGCGGGAAGGATGTTGGTTGTTGGGAGAATTTGTACGGTTTCAGGACAATTTATGATTGAGCTTTTAGTGTCGCAGTGCTGTAAATTTGCAGTAAGCTGGAAAAATGGCGCTAAGACGACATAGGATAAATGATTGAGGCTGTATGAGTATTTAAACTGCACGCAGAAAAAAGTATTTTAAAAACAACAATTTTTCACATAAATTAAAAAAAAACAAATCCCATTGTTTCGGCGGTAAAAAAAAATATTGTTGTATTTATAGAAGCTTGGAAGCTTGACCTTTGAAGAGCTTTTTTGACAGCTTCGATCGTTTACAATAATATTGTTGATTCAACAATAGATCCAGGTTGAACTCAAACATCATTCTTTTTGATTCAATGGCTTTTCTTTTTGAAATATTTGGATATGAATAAAAAAAATTCAATTTTATTGTTCTTGTTATTAATACATTTATTTTAGCTTTCAAGAATATTAATAACGGAGAATTTTATTTGATTTTTTTGTTTCCACCTGCCTTCCATGGTCGAGAGGCACCGATCCGAAGCCGATCTGAAACAAAGTTTTGTTTTTCAATAATAAAAAATCAAAATTGGAATAAAATGAAATTATTCGCTTATCTATTTGAAAATGTACTTATCAGTCAATGTTGAACGTAGTACATATGGTCAATTAGCCGCTTCTCCAGATCAGCAGCATATACACGTTTTATTCAATCGCTGAAATTACATGTTCCTTTATTCCTCAGAGTATTATAACGGGGTTTACTGCCTGTAATAATAGAAAACTAAAAGCAGCTTAAATATTTCTAAATAATTACAAAAATATAAAAAACATACCTTGATGATTGCCTTGATGGCGTATATTGTACAAACAATCGAAGGCGTATTATTTATGGACATTGGTGAAAAGTGGGATTTCCAAAACTCAGCTATTGTTGACACTAAAGTATAGCGAAACAATTGTAAAAGCCGAATAATTTTTGAAAAACAAATATCAGGTAATCGTTAGACGAAGCATTCAAACTAGACGTACATGATAACGCCTATGACGGTAACACAAAATTAACATTCTTTATGCTGGCCCTATAATAGCCGTATATCACCGAAAAGGCGAATACATTAGCACGGCTATCTGGGATGTTTTACTCTTTATAGCCATTTTGTAAAATACATATAAGGTGCGTGGCTTCAAAGCATATAAGGTATGTGTTCAAAGCAAGACCAAGCTCAAGGAGAATTATTTAGAACATTGGTCCTATCGCGAAATCTCTGGCCATACCTATCTGGATATCTGGTGGCAGCGTCTATACACCTATGCCTGACATATTGTAGAGCTCCATAATCGTGGGTCTTGGGCGATGTCCTTCCAGTTTCCCCTCTGGCTATATGTCATAGTAGAGGCTTCGTAAGTTTATAAGGCGAAACAATACATCACTGTACTTTTCAACATATTGACATTTTAATTTTCTTTACCTTTGCAACATTACGTAATTGGAATAATAAATCGTGCACATGCTTATGCCAAACAGTACAGTTATTAATCTATACGTCCGCCACCATTTTCGTGCGTGAAATGCTATAACAGGCTACACAATCGGATAAAATTGAAGTCAAATTAAAATCGTTTGGCGCCTAAACGGCATTACATTCGTTTATTTTATACTAGCAGACTCGACGAACTTCGTTTCGCTTAAACATGATTTTTTCTCTGATTAGATCTCGAGTTATGAAGAAAATGGTGTTTAATTTGTATGGGAGCCCCCCTTTCCAAAGCGAGGAGGGGTCTCGAACTATCTTAAGAACCTTCCCTAGTCCCAAAAACCTCTGCATACAAATTTTCACGTCGATCGGTTCAGTAGTTTCCGAGTCTATAAGGTTCAGACAGACAGAAATTCATTTTTATGTATACAGAAGAAGATTATTTTTTGTTCACGAAAACCTACTGAGGTTATTTTTAGATGTGTATCTTAACATCGCTCGAGCTTTTCTAAAAAGTTCAATTCAAATCATAATTAAGTAAGTACGTTATTGATATTATGTCAGTAAAACTGGTTAAAACAATGAATATCAATATATTTTCTATGAGATGTGAAAATTTGAAAACAACAATCAGATTTTTTGGTTCAATGTAAACTAATTTCTGTCCGTGTGTATTATGAAAGTTTTAATCAGTTGAATATGAGCGAAGATTCTGTGGAAAAACAAAGAAATTTAGAAGAATGTACATGAAAATTCCTATGCCAATTCCAAATAATTTCTCATTTCGATTTAAGCCTTTGTTGATTTTTATTCTAACGATTTTAGACTAATTCAAAGATATCCGCAAATGGTTAGTTGATTAGATTAATCTTGTAGAACGCCGATGAGGCGTGAGATGTGAGGTGATAGTTGGCAGCGAATAATAAAGAATGAGAGAAAATTGACAGAAGTAGTAGGATTGTCACCCGTCAGATAGGTTAATAAAAATAAACATAAGAAATAGCAGGAAAATTCTAAAAAAAGGTACACAAAGTGTTGAACGAAAAAATATTATTACTAAGCATATGCGGTATTTCGAAAAATTTCGTTTCAGGTGGTTCGAAACGAAATTCCGCGGAATTTCGCGGAATATGAGCATGGCAAAATCTGATTTCTTGATTTCGTTTCGTTTCGTAGAATTACAAAAAATTCGCAGAAAAAATCTAGCTTTTAACGAAATTCCGCGGAATTTCGAAGCAAATTTCGACTTAAACCATACTGTCTCGTACGGTCGTGTATTACCAAAAATTTTGGCTGCGCCGCTTAAGAAAATCAGCAAATCATTTTCTATTAACGCTTACTTTATAATCCAATTCTGAGTCGACAAATACGTATCTCGTTTTCTATAAAACGTCTTCAGTCGCAGTGACGGAGCCGGGTGGGAGCAGGAGTGCTAGGACTCCTTCCCTGGATGGCCCGCAGTCTGTGAAGTCATTGTGACTTCACCTCGATGGTGGTGGACTGGACCAGTCTCGCTCGACTGGCAGCACCCCAATTACACTCAAACACTAAACACTTTTCGGAAGGGAAGTGCTCATCCTAGAGCACCACGGTACTATGTGGGCGGACTTCAGACTTTGAAGCGAAACACCGGATAAATTCACTTTACACTTGATTTATTTTCATTTTCTCTACACTTATTATTACACTTCATTAGACCGGTTGCCGGGTCTTATAATACTTAAACTCACTTGCCTTTCGCCAGGCTTCAATTCGTAATTATACTTCACTTGCCTTTTGCCAGGCTTCATTTCTTAATTATACTGGTACTTGCCTTTCGCCAGGCTTCAATTCATAATAATACTGAATCTACTGCGCGACGAGCGCGCATATTTATATCCCTTTGACGCGCATTCCAGAAACATCACGCAGCACGCGGAGTATTCCAGGCGTACCGCGTACGTTATCGATGATGACAATGATGATTGATGATGACGGTTGCCCTTGCGCGCCACTGCACGGTGACACATCTCTCGCTTTCAGTGGTACTCACCGCGGCGCACTATGCTGACACTCACTCTCTCGCGTCGTCAGCGACGGGTGCTGCTTCGCTACACTGAGACAAAACATCGACCTTAAATCGACTGATTTGACTTTCCCCTTGTTTGAAGTATTATTCCTTCCACAAATGTATGCTGTCCCGCTGTGTATGACTTACCCATGTAAAACCGAATGAAAATCATCCGACCAGCAAACAATGCTTATAACGCTTGTTGAATGATGTGTCACTCAAATTTCATATACATCTATACCGAAAAAGAATCATTGAGATACCGGATGATATTTGTTTTGGTTTGTCCCCAGAACGAAGTTCATTTGGTATTGAAATGTATTGTGTACATATGAAGGTGCGGATTGGTTGACTGAGTGCCTGGCCAGAGGCAAAGCAAAAATTATCGCCATGTTTTTTTAATTTGCTGACAAATCAGTCCGTGTTATTTCCCACCGCAAGCTAATTTTGAGCGACTTGGACTTGTTTCAGGCGCTATAAATTTGTGGTACGTATAAAAAAACAAAATTAGTCAAGTAATAAGTGCATAGAATAATTTAAATATTGTTTTCATCCTCAGTGATAATTCGTCTTGCCATCATCATCGACTTGGCTTGCGCTCGTGCAGTTTTCAGTGATTAACAACATTGGAAGCAAAAAATGAGTACTGTTTTTACTGGATTTTGCAGGATCTGATGAGGTTTGCAGTTACGTTATGCTGATTCCATCATAAGAACAATCCCGGAAGAAACCAGTATGGCACAAAAGGAAGCACAATTAAGGCCAAAGAATTACCTTATTTATGTAGCCGAGCCTATAAATGTAGTACACAATACGAAAATAAAATGTGCATGCAATTTCTAAATATTTGTTTTTTCGAGTTTTACTTGATTGAACAAAAATTACAATAATTAAATTTGTCATCCAGTTTTCAAATTGAAAACATTATTTTCAAATTTAAAATAATTTCAAAACTATCCTGGAATCATCTGTTCACCGAATGTTCCTCGCCTTCACACCGTATGCATTGGGCAATGGAAATGGGATGACTATCATACGCGACCACGTTAGCGAATGGGAGCTGGCAAATGACGATCATCCTGAAAGTGAATGATTGTCGTTAAGGGGCGGGACCAAATCAAGTATCAGTCGCTATAAGGATTAAGATTTGGTTCAGTGTAGTTGAATAGACGTACACCCGATTCTTTTTTTACACGGATTTTTTTTACACGGCCGTGTAAAAATAATCCCATACAAAATTTTTGCAAAGTTGCTCCATTTTGCATGATTTGTCGAGAAATCAAAAAACTTTTTTTACACGGATTTTCAAATTTTGAACGGAAACTTTTTTTACACGGAACGCATCCCCCGTGTAAAAAAAGAATCGGGTGTAGTGTAGGTGCTGTTGTTGTTGTTTATGTTCCCATAAAAGATATTTTAGTTACTAGATAAAGATTGTCGCTTCGGTTCCCTTTGTTCTGCTGTCCGAAACATGTGTGGTACATACCTGTCAAATCGTATGGATTTTCCTTCTTTGACATTTAGCTCCCCTATCCTCGCCAGCAAAAGATGTTCCGGACAGCGACAATCTTTATCTAGTAACTAAAATATCTTTTGTTCCCATCGTCGTGCTAAGCGTCGCGCGTCGATTGCATCCAACGATGATTTGAGGCACATGCTGTTAGTGGGTAAGAATTTTATCTTCCAGTCCGCCATAAGGACTGAACAGTTTTGTTAGAAATGTCCAATAGAAAACGAAAAATATCCTTAACTATTCTATCCTATTTTTTTCAAAAGTGATCCGATTTAAGACGTAAGGCTCAGAGTGTAAATGTTATCAGATATGAATCAGATTAGTACAACTCAAACCAGGTTTAAACGCATGACTAAGCACCGCTTAAGGGTTAAGAAGGCCTTCACGTGAATTACCTTTTCAACAAACCAACGATTCCTTTCCCATGACGCTCACGGAGATGCAGAGCATTCCTTGATCTCTTATAATAATGAGTGTCAAACTTATCCCCTCCCCCTAATCCTAACTGTAAGGACGTGACCGGCGCATACTGCTCTTAGCAGCTGCTTCTTGGACTCAATTGAAGTCGGTTGAGGATGAAAATTTGAGAACAATTTTTGCATGCTTCTTATGCACAAACACATATACAACGATAAACAGACAATATCGAGTTGATTGTATATAAGACTATGGGTCTTCGAGCTTCTTATAAAAAGGTTGAATTTGGAAGGAAATGATATCCTGTTGTTAAGTTTGTGTTTGAGAAAGGGAAAATTAGTTCTTCATACCGGGTAAACTGCTTTGCAATCACATTTCTGAAAAACATATCTTTGTGCATTTTAGAAAGGCTCAGAGGATTCGTCTAGCGAGCAAATGTAGACTATTAACAATTCTCTAACAGGCAGAATTTTAACAGAATTTGAATCAGAATATCAAAAAATCCCTCAATTTCTATATTTTTATATACTTTCTGATATAAAGCTGAACTGATATAAAATTGATTAGATTCGGGTGCACAGTGCACACACTCCAAGAGGGCTCAGATGCTGGGGTACTGCCTTTTCACCAATATTATATAAACGGGGAAGCGGCGATTTATCACAGACTGCTTCTTCTGTTACTATAACTCTATTGATCTCAAAGCAGTTAGGCCGATACAAATATTAAATTTATTTTATGTCATCCCCCCCTCCCTCCAACTTTCCCAAAAAATTGAGGGGGGAAAAAAAATTATTTTTTATTTTTTATTTTTTTTTTAAATTTTGAACTTTTTACTGTTTTTATCTTGATACGAAATATATCATTTATAGATCATTAATGTGTCTCCAAGAGTATTTTAAATAAAAATACGAATATATAACTCTATCGGCATAAATATTCTATATCCTATCCTTACAAATTCCGTCTAAGCACCTTGCAATATATGGTCGACCCATTTCCATCCACGTTTTCGAACATCTATTGTTATCGATATTTGATGGCTTTTTGGCTCGGCACTGTAAGTCCGTTCGAATTATAAATTTTAGACATCATCTGCGTTGTCTTTGCCTAATCACAACACGCTTCACGATAGAGTAGTACATTAGATTTTTGGTGTGTGGATCAATCCGGTTGGGTCTCCAAATATATTGAAAACTTGCGAAGGTGGCCCCAATCTTTCTGACTCATGGTTCCATGTCAATCCCAATTCCGTCATCTGATGATATCAGACTGTCAAGATATTGAAGACCTCCGATCGCCCGGCTACTGCAAAGTTTGAGGAGCTTTTTCCGTTGACACTCAACCACCTGGTCCTGCGGGCGTTGATGGTGGACCCACCGCAAAAAAACATACGGTCAGCTCGTTAAGCACACACAAAAGAGCATCGGAATACTAATACATATAGCGTTTCGTGTTCATTAGCCAAATCAGAGTCGTCTTGATATCCACCGAAGCAGCTCACAGCTGGATCTTCTAGTCGATCTATGGTGAATGAACCCGAGTCCAACGCGATGTCATCGCTAGCGTTTATTACGGACTCAAGAAGGCACAGTCTTCATTTTCAGGTGATCCATTTTCAGAACAGCCAAATACTAGTCCTGACAACTAAAAGCGGTTCTAGAGAAGTAAGTCAAACGCTGTTGACTGCAGACTCCCCGGTCAACAACCGGCGATAATCGCCTACTGTACAATATTTCACGCCGCCGGATTGGAGCAAGGACAAACAAGTGGCAGAATGCCAGAGAAAGACGCGACATGTCAGTCACCAACTGATCAGGTTAAACGTTCGTTCAACCACTTAGAACATTATCTTCGAGTTTTGACGTCTTATCCTAATTCAGATATTGAGAAAGGTTGACAATTCTCCGACGGCAGCAGGCAAGATTCCGCCCGGATGATCATGTAAGAACCATACTGTCATGCTTT
This sequence comes from Armigeres subalbatus, assembly GCF_024139115.2. Taxonomy (NCBI): domain Eukaryota; kingdom Metazoa; phylum Arthropoda; class Insecta; order Diptera; family Culicidae; genus Armigeres; species Armigeres subalbatus. Next base: position 117,691,863 of record NC_085141.1, on the reverse strand, counting down.
GTATCATCCTGGAGCAGGTCAATGTATTTCAAGAGTCCCTCCATTTGGTTCTGATTGACCACGGAGAATCCTTCGATCGTCTGAATCACGCAAAACTGAGGGGCGTCTCTAGAAGCAAGGGAGGTCTAGACAAAATCCAGAGTCCAGCACAATGTAATCGCTAAAGTGAGGCAAGGCTAGATGTATTATATCTCTGTTGCTGTTGCTCATAGTAATCGACGACATCATGGGCCGCTCTAGCAGCCCACCACTATAGAGCAATCGTACTACCTCGACCTAGATGACGATACAGCAGAACTAACCCAACAGTGGAGTAAACTGAATGACCTTGTTGAACGCTCCCCCCATAAATATCAACAACACCGAATCATTGGATGTGAACAACTCCAACTCCACGGTAGCCGGATAAATAGCGAAGAAGGTCGAAAACCAAAGCCAGTCAACGTTGGGCGGTGGTCTAGGCAATGCACCAAATTCCGAATACTCAACTCTAACGTTGAATCTGTAATACGCCAGTAATACTTGGTGCGTATTAGCAGAGTTCATATAGATTTGCAAGTATCAGCCGTTGCCTACATTTTACAGCTCGGGCCTGGTAGCATCACAATTGGATCCTGAATGCTGTGCCCCATCGACAATGCCATTGAAATCATATACCTACTGTAACTCCGCAGTGTGACGTGAGCCTGCCACGTAAGAGCGGAGACGAAATCTGCAAGCAAGCGCTGGCATCCGTCTTACTTTATATATATGTTCCACATGTACATGGGGCTGAAAAGGAAACCAACATAGCCTATGTATTGTATTATATTTATTTAGCTATTCTTACAAAGCAATAGAGATTTATTTTGAAACTGTTCGGAAGAATGTTTTATTTTTCATAAATCAATTGGAACTGTAACTCTCAAACAGCAAGGTTATTTTCAGTGTATCGTACCTTTGCTTGGAGTAAGGTAAACGAAAATCTGCAACCATACGCCTGAGTAGACATCTCAGATCATGTGGGGGTAGGGAAGCGCCCAGGCAGCAATCATCATCCATGAGCCATTGCATCCTCTTCACAGGTTTATCCGAGGTCGTATCTATGCTGCTAACAAGTAGCATGGCATTCCAATAACTTTAGGATCGTGGATATGCTGATATGGCGTGCTTCAGCGATTCTACTTCAGACGTCACCTAAGTATTCCGTAAAGTAGTCTGCAATTCCGAGCCTATGCATGAAACATCTGTGTTTTCAGAAGTACATCTGACCATTGCCCCTATTGATTCTACCAGTATGAGTTTCATACTTGACTTTAACAAAAGCTTATAATTCTAGCAGTACTTTGGTGTTATGTATTCAACAGTTTACTTAGAGTTTATCAGCAAAACCAGTCCTTTCCAAAAAGGAAAACAGAAAAAATAATAAATATGTTACAAATGTTCATATTCTTTGCTTTTTCTAAACATTCTTTGCTATAATTTTCGATTAAAATTTTAAATTTTTCATGGAATAATTGTATTTTTGGCTTTTTTTTTTGTTTCCTTGTTATTTTTTTTCATCCCCCCCCCCTCGTAGATTTCAAAAGCTGTCGGACCTAAAATAAATTTAATATTTGTATCGGCCTAATTTGGCTTTAACCCTTAAATGCGCAATGTTGTTTTAAAACAACAAACCGAAAATACGTTTAATGTTAATGATTTCAATGGTTATTTACGTTAAAAATATTTCCGACGATTTCTAAAAAAAACGCCTTGCGCCTTTAAGGGTTAAAAAATGAAATCATAATTGTGACGCCAAGCTCGTCATAGGTCGTAGGTAGTCATAGGTCGTGGGTTCAATCTCAGGTGCGTTCCATTCTCCTACTTTGCATCTTTCTCTATATTTCTCATGTTCTAGCAATCGCTAGAACTGGAAATGGACTCCCATACCGTTCCATTTCTATACTATACCTTCTTCATGACTATTCTAGTAGAAACAGCTAGAATTGGAAATGAACGGAAAAGCTCGTTTCCTCCATCCAATAAGAAATTCTATCATCTGCTTTCTCTTATCTGTCACATTAGCAGCTCGTTAACTAAGACGAACCTCTGCTCCTCGAACCTAACCCAAAAATTCCAACAAATTCCTCATAAACTCGTGGCAAGCACAGAGGTACAACATATAAGATAACGAGCATATAAAAATAGTTTAAAAAAAAAATGATTTTTTTTCCAAATTTGAGAATTTCAATCCAGAATGAATTATGCGCTCCCAAAAATGATAATCAAAATATTCCAATATTTTTCACCAAAATTTTCAAACTCAAGCACAAGATTAGTGTCAACTCTATCCTTTCAGTTAGTCAATGTCTCAGAATGATAGTAATAAGAAGAAAATATTTTCTGTGTCTAAAGAAAGAGCTTTGAGGACTGAAACGCCGAAAATGCTTTGGAATGAGCCGAATGAGCGGGGCCCTCCTTAGCTGTACGGTAAGACGCGCGGCTACAAAGCAAAACCATGCTGAGGGTGGCTGGGTTCGATTCCCGGTGCCGGTCTAGACAATTTTCGGATTAGAAATTGTCTCGACTACCCTGGGCATAAAAGTATCATCGTGTCTCATGATATACGAATGCAAAAATGGTAACTTGGCTTAGAAACCTCGCAGTTAATAACTGTGGAAATGCTTAAGGTCACTCCTGACAGAATCCAAGTTTCAAAGTGCTCGCGTTTTCGGGGGCACACCACTCGATACGGAAGCAACGCACAACTGTAATTTTTATTTTTTCACGCATGCTGCGACGCAGCAAAGCTCAATCAACAAAAATGACAGTTGTCCGCCGCCTCCGTATCGAGTGGTGTGCCCCCGAAAACGCGAGCACTTTGAAATTTGGATTCTGTCAGGAGTGACCTTAATGAACACTAAGCTGCGAGGCGGCTCTGTCCCAGTATGGGGATGTAATGCCAATAAAAGAAGAAGAAGAGCCAAAATCATATTTTATTTTTTTTAATTAAAATACAGAGTTTTTGACTAAGCTTTTTGTTTGACGGCTTACAAAATTTCATGTTTTTTGACTTCAGCTGCTTACGATTTTGAGACAAAATGTGGGATATAAACCAAGAAAAGGTGGTGGCGCATTTTATACATATTTCCTTCAAGTTAAATAAATTAGTGTTTAACAAATTGGAAGTACATACTTATCATCGTTAAATTCGAAGATTTGCTTAAAGGGCGCATATTGACCGCCCTTCCCCTAGAAACGGCTGCATGATGGGTTTACTAAAAGGATGCCGCTTTAAAGATCTAAATAAAGATCTTAAAATTGCGGCTAATAGTAACAAAGTCTGCAATTGAACGAAGAAATTAGGAGAGGGACGTTCAATATGCGCCCCTAAGCAAATCTTCGAATTTACCGATGATAATGGTCGAAATTATGTACTTTCAATGTGTTTACCACTAATTTAACTTACCATCTATAAAACAGAATAAAAATTTAGACAAAAAACCAATTATAAATCGAGAAAACGATTTTATTCTGAAGCGCTGCATTTTCGTGCAAACTCAAACCATGCTTGTTGAAACGAGCCACCCCGAGGCTAAAACGCGCCAGCCTAAAAATGTAAACAAACAGCAGTGAAGCTGAAGAATCAGTATCTGACAGAAGAATCAAGTATCAATTTATGAAAAGTCCTATTCTCATTTCCACTGCAATGAAAGTTTATGAAACGTTATTTTTTTTTTTGCTAAATTTACGTGTAACCTGGGAGCTGCGGATAGAGTCAAAACGAGTGTCAAAGAATCTCCAAAGTAAGCTGTCAAAAAGTATCCATCGCATCGAGAGAGGTTTTGTGCATTTTGAGCGCAGACGAGAGAGTACACGTATATTTCAACTCATACTAAATATAGCCCATTTTGAACAAATTTCAATGTTATGGCGTCAATTTAAATATATCGGCGGATTCAACATAAGTGGAGGGTATGAATCAATTTAACATTCGTCACGTCAATTTATACGATGCGGTAAATTGACGAAATCTTTGTATTGCGCAGATTCCGCCTTATTAGACCCCTGCACGAAAATTATTTGCGTGAATATTTTTCCCGTGTCACACACACAAATGAACTGACACTGTTTATTGTTTATTTGAGTAAACAAAAACATGTGTGTTCGATATATAACAACAACAAAAACAATTATGAAGATAGTTTGAATGTATTGGTGTGCACGCTAAAAGTTCGAAGCAAAACGAAGTTGCGTCAGAGTCTAAAAATTGATGCAACGGGCAATAATTAATTTTATAAAGATTAACATAATGATAATTCAACGTGAGAAAATCGTAACGTGTACAGTGAACACTGAGAGGAAATTTGAGAGTTTCAAGCAAAATATCTTGAAAATTGGATTCGATCGAGTCCGCAGCTCCCAGCGTGTAACTAGTTGATGTGTGAATACAAGATATATTTATTTTTTAACTTATTTGGTAAGCGCACCTTGTGCATTACGGAGCCAACTCACGATTTTCTGTTCACGGTACATGTATCACGCTTCCAAGAAATTCTTGGAGTGAGATCTTAAGGTCTACATGAGTAACCAACGATCTATCGGACTGCTTCAAATGTGATATATGCCCTTTGTGATACGTAGAATAGAATGTGTACACATCATAGTTTCTTGATAGTCCAAGAAATCTCTGGATCAAGACCATAAGGTCTATAGGAGCAACAAAAAATCGATCGGACTGTTTTAAACATGATACATGCCCTTTATGAATATAATAGAATGCGTACCCAGCATAGATGCTAGGTCGTCCAAGAAATCGATGGAATAGGCTTTTAGGTCTACATGCGAAACCAAAGATTACTTGGATTGATTCAAATGTGGTACATGACCTTTGTGATGCATATAATAGAACGCGTTCCAAGCATAGGTTCTTGATCGTCCAAGAAATTCCTGGAATAAGCCCTTGGGTCTACATCCGTAACCAAAGGTTACTTGGATTGTTTCGAATATGGCACCTGCCCTTTGTGATGCAAAGAATATGATGTGCTCACAGTATGGGTGTTTGGCCATCCAAGAAATCCCTGGAATCAGGCCTACATGATCTATCTGATTAACCATAGATCAATTGGATTGATTCAAATATGGTACATGCCCTTTGTGATGCATAGAACAGACCGCGTTCCAAGCATAGGTTCTTGGCCATCGAAGGAATTCCTGGAATAAGCCCTTAAATCTACATACGCAATTATAGATCAAATAGATGACATGCGTAACCAAAGGCTGCTTGGATTGTTACAAATATCGAGCATGCCCTTTATGATGCATAAAACAGAATGTGTCCGTATGAATTCTTGGTTGTCCAGAAAATCCCTGTAATAAGGCTTTTAGATCTATATAAAAAACCATAGAGCAATTGGATTATTTGAAATATGATATATGCCCTGTGCCTATGCAACACAAAGAGCAATTCTCTGAGTAGATCTGAGGGCTTAACTCCAGGGATTTCTTGGATGACCAAAAACCTCTGCCGTTGACTTATTCTATTCCACACATCCAAAAGGGTAGGTACTATATTTAAAACAGTCCGATACATCTTTAGTGACGCGTGTAGATCTTAAGGCCTAACTCCAGGAATTTCTTGAATGACCCAGAATCTCTTACGTTGACTCATTCTATTCTACACATCCAGAAGGACATGTGCCATAATTGAAACAGTCCGATTGATCTTTGATTACGCGTGTAGATCAGAGGTCTTAACCTCAAGGATTTCGTGGATGACCGAAAACCTCTGCCGCTGACTTATTCTATTTTTCACATACAAAAAAACATGTACCACACTTAAAACAGTCGATTAATCTTTAGTTACGCGTGTAGATCTGAGGACCTAAATCAAGGGATTTCTTCGATGACTGAGAACTTCTGCAGCTGACTTAGTCTATTCTACACATCCAAAAAAGCATGTACCACATTTAAAATACTACGACCAGGCTTGTAAAATGTCATCTGCATGTAATTTGACTAATTTGTTCTTAACTTTTTCAGAAGCCAAATTTACTTCATATTTTTGGATGTACTCATAACGCTTGAGTAGGGCTATATTTTTGTCCAAGGGTACATTGCTCTAAATATAACATCTGAGGCTGGAGAGTGAAAATTTTCCAAAATGTCACGTGTCATTTGACATAATGTCATTTGAATGACATTTTGCCTCCCACGCCCCAGATTACATATTTACAGCAATGTCTAATTAAACAATGTTGTAGGCACATTAAAGGGCTATAAGTTCGACATACCATAGGAGCCGATAGCTAACTTCTGAACAAGTTCTGGAAATATTATACAAACGAATGCAAATGACATTTTACAACACTGACTACGACAAATATTTAGTGACGCGTGTACATCTTAAGGCCTAACTCCAGGGGTTTCTTGAATGACCCAGAATCTTTTACGATGGCTCATTCTATTTCAACCATCCAAAAGGACATGTGTCATAATTTAAACAGTCCGACTGACCTTTAGTTACGCTAGTAGATCTGAGGATCTAACTCCAGGGATTTCTTGGAAGACCGAAAACCTCTATCGCTGACTTATTCTATTCTACAAATCCAAAAGGCGAGTACCACATTTAAAACAGTGCGATACATCTTTAGTGTCGCGTGTAGATCTTAAGGCCCAACTAAGGATTTTTCGAATGACCCAGAATCTCTTACGTTGACTCATTCTATTCTACATATCCAGAAGGACATGTCCCACAATTGAAACAGTCCGATTGATCTTTGTTTACGCTTGTAGATCTGAGGACCTAACTCCAGGGATTTTTCGGATGACCGAGCCGTTGACTTATTCTATTTTTCACATCCAAAAGGACATGTACCACGTTTAAAACAGTGCCATTGTTCTTTAGCTACGCGTGTAGATCTGAGAATTTGTCAGCGATTTCTTGGATGACCGAGAACCTCTATCGATGACTTATTCTATTCTTCACATCCTAAAGGGCATGTACCACATTTAAAACAGTCCGATTGATCTTTAGTTACGCCTGTAGATCGGAAGACCTAACTCCGGAGATTTCTTGGATGACCGGAAACCTCTGCCGTTAACTTATTCTATTCTACACATCCAAAAGGGCATGTATCACATTTAAAATAGTCCGATACATCTTTAGTGTCGGGTGTAGATCTTAAGGCCTAACTCCAGGAATTTCTTGAATCACCCAGAATCTCTTACGATGGCTCATTCTATTCTACACATCCAAAAGGATATGTGCCATAACTGAAACAGTCCGATTGATCTTTGATTACGCGTGCAGATCTGAGGACCCAACTTCAGGGATTTCTTGGATGACCGAGAGCCTTTTTCGCTGACTTATTCTATTCTACACATCCAAAAGGGCATATACCACATTTAAAACAGTCCGCGGGGCATATACCATATTAAACAGTAACGCGTGTAGATCTTAAGGGATTTCTTGAATGACCCAGAATCTCTTACGTTGGCTCATTCTGTTCTACACATCCAGAAGGACATGTGTCATAATTGAAACAGTCCGATTGATCTTCAGCTACGCTTGTAGATCTTTAGCCCTTACTCCAGGGATTTTTTGGATGCCCAAAAATGTATGCTGAAAAAAACTCTATTCTGAGTAGTCTCCATACTATTTATTACTTTCCCTTCTTCTCTCTTCTCGTTTTTTTGCCTTTCTCGTACAACTAAGTTGTACCGAAAGGCTATCATTTCACTTCGAAAACGAACTTTTTATAGAAGCCTCTGAGACCCATAGTATTATATACCAATCGACTCAGCTCGACGAGCTGAGCACATGTCTGTCTGTCCGTGTGTATGTATGTGTGTATGTGTGTGCGTATGTGTGTGCACAAAATCTATAAAAAACATTAGACAACTTTTCGTATAGTAATCCTGATCCGATTTTCTCGCAACAAGTTTCATTCGACAGGGGACAAAGCCTTGTTGATCACTATCGAATTTTATTACGATCGGTCATTGCGTTTAAAAGTTATGAAGAAAATGGTACATCGGACCATATAAACCCCATATAAGGTAGGTGTCTTAACTAAATGCGAGAAAGGCACCACCAACGCTGGGTGGATTAATCTGGGTTTTTCTTCTTTATTCTGCATTTTCACTTCTGGTACCTTGCACCTCTCACGTCTCGTTTCTTACTACTCACATCCCATTTATCAATTGTCATATTCCTCTTCATGCTTTTTTACTGCTCATTTCTCACACAAAGTATTATTTTATTTATTCAGACTAAGGCCGAAGTGGCCTGTGCGGTATATAAGAGTCTTCTCCATTCGGCTCGGTCCATGGCTACACGTCGCCAACCACGCAGTCTACGGAGGGTCCGCAAGTCATCTTCCACCTGATCGATCCACCTTGCCCGCCGCGCACCTCGCCTTCTTGTGCCCGTCGGATCGTTGTCGAGAACCATGTTCACCGGGTTACTGTCCGACATTCTCGCTACGTGCCCGGCCCACCGCAGTCGTCCGATTTTCGCGGTGATGGATGGTTCTCCCAACAGCTGATGCAATTCGTGGTTCATTCGCCTCCTCCACGTACCGCCCGCGTGTACCCCACCATAGATGGTACGCAGCACTTTCCTTTCGAAAACTCCAAGTGCGCGTTGGTCCTCCACGAGCATCGTCCAGGTCTCGTGTCCGTAGAGGACTACCGGTCTAATTAGCGTTCTGTAGATTGTCAGTTTGGTACGGCGGCGAACTCTATTCGATCAGAGCGTCTTACGGAGTCCAAAGTACGTACGATTTCCAGCCACTATGCGTCTCCGAATTTCTCTGCTGGTTCTCACACAAAGTATCTCGCTTATTACTTCTCACCTCACTACTTGCTTCTCGCTGTTCACTGATCACATCTTATTTCGCACTTCTTACTGCTTGCCTATCGCTTCTCACTTCTCAATACCCATTCTTTTTTCTCGCTTCTCCCATCTCACTCCTCAGATCTCATATCCCAAATCTCAGCTTACAATTCACGATTGATTATATTCTAAAACTATTGAGGGCTTTTTAATGGAATTCTCAATTCCTACTTCTCACTTGTTGTTTCTTACTTCTCACTTATAGCTTCTCACTCATCACTTTTCACTTTTATTTTCTCACTTTTCAATAATTCTTACCTTTTTACTTTTTAATTGATAATTATTTAAAAATAAATTATTATTGGCACACCCCCTCCTCAAACTATCACATCCAAAGTCAAGCACATCAGATGGGTGCGTTTTATCCTGCATGCAGAGGTTTTATTAAAATGTGTGTTTTTCTATGAAAACTGCAGTAAAGTTAACTTTTTAGTAACTTGGCAGTAACCAGCACGTGCAAAGATAATTGAAAAAATGTTTTTATCTAGTGGAAAATCCTTAAGGGAACGGAAGCTCAAATTTTATGAAAAGGCGGAAAAAACAAATTTATTTTTAAAATTTTTATTATAGATGTCTTGACCATTATTTTTAATTTGTTGATCTAAAAACATGTTTAGGCGTCAGCTGCCATCGGTTTTGTAACTTTAGTTAGCATATTAACCCAGAAAATGCAATGGCTCGTATTAGCTGACTGGCGCATTTTAAACCTAGTTCCCCAATAGGGGAGATGCGGCCAATATCACTAAATTTAATAATGATTTCGCCTTAAAACATCCATTTTCGAAGTGTTTATCAATAATCTAACATATCAGTCATTAGATAGTCTAAAAATGTCCATGTAAAGCCAGCAGTATTGCAACAAAACAATTTTATTCCAAAATTGAGAATTTCAATTCAAAATGAACGATGCAGGGCAATATGCGCAACCGAAAAATTCATAATATGCAAACTCTTCTTCACAAGATAAGTGTCAACTATATCCTTTAAGGTAGTCAATGTCTCAGACTGATGGTAGTAAGGAGAAAAATGTTTGGGTATCTAAAGAAAAAGCATATAAGGACGTTAACGTCGAAATGGCGTTGAAATGAGCCATTTTTTTATTTTTTTTTTTTTTTTTGTGTTTTTGGCTGAGTTTTTTCGTTTAACGGCTCACAAATGTTTTTTGGCTTCAGCTGCTTATGATTTTGAGACGAAATTTGGGTTATAAACCAAGAAAAGGTGGTGGCGCATTTTACCCAACCGGCGCATTTTATACATACTTCCCCTACATTGCTGAGTATCAGTGCTAGTCATGATCCTATCGCGCTCAGTAACACCCCGCCTTCTTCTCTTCCATAAATTTGCTAAATAAGAACACCTAGGAATGTATTCATTGGCATGGCCTGCGTAAAAAGCTGGATATACCATATTGAAGGGGTATAGGTGATAATAGTAAATACGAATTGCGACTTACGATAATGCATCGTATCATAAGAAATATCACTAATTGGAGCATACCTATGTTCAATGCGTTCAATTCTGCAGTCACGTAGCTCTATATCAGTCGATCCCATGAATCAAAGAGATAACATTCATTATTTAGCAAGCTGCATGGACTGCAAGCCAATATTTATTGACCACCCCATTACCTTCTGCGGAAGCACGTCCTTTTTGTTACTCTCCGAGCTTCTAATAGTCCTCTATAAGAAACCAATCAACTCATCAAGCGTAGAGAGCAGTTCCGCGATAAAGTTCCCGAAAAGATAGCACAAAGCACATAACGATTAACGTTTGGCCAACGGTCGTAAATATTAATTAGGTTTTGGAAATAAAGCAGAAAACTATCACGTAAAAACCGAACCATCCCCCGGAGTTTCGGAGTTCAGCGACAGTTTAGTCCTTTCGGATCGGGAAGTGGAAGGGTGTGCTTTCGTTGAACCATATGGCGACGCGATGGACGTGAATGCGGCGGGAGTGCGAAGAACACCGGGAGGGGTGACAATAGTTATGATTGCAATGAAATTATTATTGCCGACGTCGAACCGACGGCCATACGGAAGTGTCGTTCGGGCATTCATCGGTGCTATTGTTTAGGGATTTCCATCATAAGAGGAAACGGATGGGACCGTAGCCGTGGAATTATTATTTATATTCTCTTCGCACTTTGCGCTGCAGCTTAATTAAAGCAATAAACTGCGAGTTTGGATTGTGATTGGAATAAAGCGGGGTGGGAAATCTGTTTGTTCAGCAAATAAAACTTTAGGATGCTGATATTGCTCTAGTTATTGCGCTTTGCGGCATATTATCCTGCGCTCAAGTTGGATGGAAAATTTTGTGATAATGCAGTGGACCATTAGGTATCAGTTAAATCGTGTTGAACTTCCGTTTTCCTTTTTGATTCATCACAAGGACTAATATATCACCTCAGGGATTGATGCAATGAGCATGCTTGAAAGCAAACGAATACAACGAAATTGAAACTTTCCTCATTTGTTTCGAGCTAAAATTACCTGTGAAATGTAATAATACCAATATTATTTAAATAATGGATTATCAGACTTTAAAAAGAATATTTATATCGAGAGAAATGTTGATCAAAGCGATTTTCATACAATCAACTTTAAACAGAAATACAAATGTTCTACACAACCCTACAACTAGACGAACAACTAGATTGAACCATTCCCACTTTTTGGACCCCATTAACAGCAGAATTACATAGCTTGTTCTTCCACATAGTGACCTTACAAGCAAACAACAATAATAATTCGCGTAAAACCCGGCATCGTGCACGTGTTGCTGACCAACGCTCACATGGTGCACACAAACAATGCTGAACGCGTGTGCAAACATCAAATGAACACTCCGTAGCGTACGCTCCGTAGCGATGACTACCGACTACGTAATGCACCCCTATTCATCTTTACCCAACACATTCGATATGGTTGCCCAATCATGTCTGGAAAACTCTCCCAAACGATAGTCTGCCCCCTGCCAGCCGGCGGGGAGGGGTGAGTAATAATTGTTAATAAATATCTTTATGATTATTTTCCTTACGACTTTTACGGCTTTCCGGTCCCGTTCGAAGCCAGTATCGGAAGAAGGGGAAAATAGTCGACCACTCGTCCGTACGTCCACCCGCCGTTGTTGTTGCGTTGTTACAATTTATAGCGTTTATTTCAATTCAATAAGCACTCATTGAAGCGTTCCTCGCACTGATGTTTCTCATCGCATCCTGCTGGGGGAGGTCACACGGCTCGCAGCAAATAGCGGGCGGATGCTGTCGACGGGGTGGAAAAACGGATCCATGTCGGTTGGTTAGTTGGTCGGTAATTGTTTTTCCTTCTCGGGGAAGACGCTGCCGCGCCGGAAGCCACCCGGGTTCTGCCAAGATGAAGAAGAACGGCAGCAGCGCAGCGACGGGGTAAAAGCATCCCTTGGCCGAAGAGATGTGTAGTTCGGAATTGAAAAGTGCGGAGGTGTTTCCATAGGATTAGCAATAAACCTAAATTTTCAAAATAAGTGCAAATACGAATGCTAGATTTCTAATGGCTACGTATATCTTAGCCTTTGAAAAATAAAACAAAATCCTTTTCAAACATTTTTATACTCTATCGAATATACTATTCGAATTTATTGTAGGTTTACTGTAGGTTGCGCAACTCGCTTAAACCACACAAAAATCTAATGAAAATCACTTCCGAAAGTACCGAAAATTACTATAATTCTCGATCGAGCACATTATACATAGCCTTGCTGTAAATCAACTACCGGCACCTACTCCAAGGAAACGCGTGAGCCGAATGAGATCGCTTGTTCTGTTCTTGCTCTGCCCTACTCCGTGTCGGTTAAGGGGTGGCTCACTTAACGTAATTATTTTCCTTCCGCTGGCTGCTACACGCCGTATCGTCCGAAGACGGTCCACCGTAAGGGAAGCGTGTTACGTGAATGAGCACTTAGTTTTCCAAGCACATCTTTAGCGCACTCGCCGAAGCCAAACAAACAGATTGAATGCGTCGCTTGATTGCTTCTATTCATGCATGCAAAAGAGATGACGGCCGGCATCCGACCCCGTGCTGCCGATTCATTCCGGGGAAAGGACGTGCGTCCGACATTGCACGCCGGATTCCTTCTCGAGGTCGGATGCGTCCATCATAATGCATGATGGCGAGAGGGGGGATCCAGGATAATAGAGTGGCGAACCGTAACAGATTCAGAGAATTTTAATGAATTTAGTCCGACAGCCGGGCAGGGTGTGGTTCTTAATTTGCAAGAGTTGACCAAAGCGCTTGGGGAATTGCATTGGAACACCCCTGCCTGCGGAAGAAATATTGAACGCTTTGTTTACACACGCAGATTTGGTGAAACATTTGTTCCACAAATTAAAACATTCATTCCAGTTTCATATATCTCACTTACCCATATTCTGTTTTAATATTTTCTTCCAACTCAGGCCTGCAAAACGTTTTCGTGTTACTTTCAATTTCAATAAGACCGCATAACTATGTTTTAGTGTTAGGCCGATACAAATATTTAAAAACTATTTTGCAGCCACCCCCCCCCCCCTCCCTAGGATATTTTTTGCAAAAAAAAAAATATTTATAGGGGCAACAAAATAAAATTCGGATAATTTTGAGGATTTTCAAAACATTCTTCAACAAATCCGAAGAGTTTTATATTTTTTTTATTATCCCCGGCTCTTGACCTTTCGGAGACCATCAGGACAAAATGGTAATTAAATATTTGTAACGGCCTTATTGCATTTTCTCGAAAATTCGAAAAATTGAAAATCTTTGCCCTATTTTCAGTTGCAGAGGGTCCATTTATTAACAGGACCTTGACGTACCGTCGTCGGGGGTGACAATGGGTCAAATGGGGGTGACAATGGGTCACTGTTTCAAGTACTTAGAATGCTTGTAGAATGGATTGAATGTATCTGAGGGCAAGAACATTAAAACATAAGAGACCTTTTTGAACGATTTTGCTCTACGACCTCCAGGATGCCGGTGAGAGCGATGACCCATTCTCACCCCCCAGACCCATTGTCACCCCCGATGGCGGTACCTAAGGTCGTGTAATTCTTTCAGAATTTGTACTGGAGTCGCTTTTACGTGGTTTGGTTTTGAATAATGATGACCGTTGGATTCAACGAAACATTAAGTTGAAACCACGAGTTAATGCACAAAACAAATTAAGGAAAAACCAGGCGGTACTTTAAATGTTCCACCTGTCATAAGACGAGTTTAGAATTCTGTGTGGAATGCTGTAAGAATTTCGAGTGGAATCCTAGTTGAAATTGATTTTGAGTGCAAATAGTTTAGGATTTTGAGTAGCATTCGTTCGTGATTCCGAGTGGAATCAATTGAGGATTTCAAGTAGGAACTGTTCAACATTTGGTGTGGAAACCGAGTAGAGTCTGTTCAGAATTCCGATTGAAATCTGTTCAGGATGCCAAGTGGAAACTGTTGAGGATTTCGAGGGAAATCCATTGAAAACTTCGAGTGGAATATGTGCAGCTTTTCGAGTACAATTTGATCAGGTTTCTGAACGAAAATCGATCAGGAACCCGATTGGAATCAATTCATGATTTCAAGCAGAATCCGTTCAGGATACGGAATAGAAACCGTTCAGGGTTCCAGAAGGAATCCGTTCAGGATTCCGATTAGAAACCGTTCAAAATTTCGAGTTGAATCCATTTAGAATTCCGTGTGAAACCCATTCAGGATTACGAATTAAATTCGTTCAAGATTTCGAGTAGAATCCGTTCTTGTTTCCGAGTGGGTTTTTTTTTTTCAGGATACCGAGTAGAATTCGATCAAATTCCCGTACTGAGCCCTTACAACTTTTGAGTATAATCCGTTTGATGATTCCGAATTAGGGTGGTCTAACCGGTAGTACCGAAACCGGTAATACTGGTATTACCGGCCAATTTTTGGTACCGAAAATACTGGTATTTGAGACGGAAACGCCGATCTTTTTGCTTTTTTAATAATTCTGCCGTAAAGCAATAGATCAGAAACGGTTTTAACATTTTCTTTAGAACATTATTAATTTATTAAGCAACCGGACGAGATCTTGAAGCGTATAATCATTCCTGATACCATCGTTGAAACTCAGACAACGACCATATCTGACGATCGGTACGATGAAGCTACTTCTATGGATATTTCTTTCTGGTTTTTGCGTTGCCGGTGACAAATACGTTGACGCCAGTATTCTTGCATGTAATCCGTAAGGAATTATCCTGCTATATATCTGAAGGCATTAAAGGCAAGTACTTGACATTGATTTTCTACGGTCTTGGAACCATTCGTCCAACTTTGGTGAACTATTGAAGGCATTCTCAGTAGTTGGCAATATTGCCAACAAAATACAATGCAGATTGGGAGATGAGTGGCTCAATATGTTATGTCTACTCAAGTTTCGCTTTGCCCAGCTCAACAAGAAATAATTTTAACATTTGAAGTTTGTCAGCAAATGTTGTTTTCCATCCAAACGTCCAATTAAAAAAAATTATTTTAATACCTGAAATTTTCACAAAAACCGGTATTTTACCGGTACTACCGGTACTCCAACAAATACCGAATACCGGTATGTGTCTAAAAAGTCCAATACCGACCACCCTATTCCGAATCAAGTGGAATCCGTTCTAGATGAGTAACATCCGTTTTGAATTCCGATTCGAATCCGTTTAGGGTTCCGAGTATAATCCGTTTAGGATACTAAAAGAATTCTGTTTGGCCGTCTTTAATGTTTTTATTGTTTTTATTGTTTGACCACCATTAGATTTAAGAATTTCATGTAGACAACACAGTCCGATGAATAAAATACAAATACAATAAAATGACTGTTCAGAATTCCAAGTGGGTTACGAGACAAATCCGTTCATGATTCGGGTGGATTCCGTTCTGGATTCCATTGGGAGACCATTCTGGACCATTCTATCATGTGGAATCCTTTCAGGATTCTGAGTGGAATCCTTTGAGGATGCAGTACTCGGAGTGAAATTTATTCAGGATTCCGAGAGGATTATGTTCAAAATTTGAGTGGAATTCTTAGGGGATTTCGAGGGGGGTGTGTTCAGAATTCCATTTGGATTTGTTTGAGTTCCCGAGTGGAATCCGTTCACTATTCCTGGTGTAATGCGCTCAAAATTTAGTTTGAAGTCCGATTTATAATTTCGATTCAAGATGTTCAGCGGAAACTGTTCAGATTTACAAGAAGAATCCGTTCAGAACTCCAAGTGGAAGTCGCTCAGAATACTCTCTGTTATGGATTCTAAGTGGAAACGGTCAAAAATCCACGAGTAGAATTCGTGCAAAATATCAAACTTCAAGATTTATCAATTGCACTTGCAGAAACATCCGAACGGTTCCTGGTACGCTTTAGAGCACATATATCTGGCATAGGCAAGAAAAAACCCGGAACGGATTTTAATCAATATCCTCAACGGTACTCAATCGGAATCTTCATTGGATTCGACTCGGAATCCTGAATGGATATTACATATTCGAATACTAAACGATTGCCACTTAGAAACCTTACTGAATTCCACTCCAAATACTTAAAGAATTCCCCTCAGAATCCTCATTGGATTTGACCCGAGCAGCGCACATGTTCTATACAATCAATCAATAATGTACAAGGTACTGAAACCAGAACAATCTCCACTCGAATTCTTAATGGATTCTACTCGTGAGTCTAATACTGAACGAATTCGATTAGAAATCTTGAAAACATTCCATTCAAAATAATGAAAGGGTTCCACTCGGAATGTTAAAATGATTCCACTTGGACTTTTGAGCGGATGCCGCTTGAAATCCTGAAAATATGACACTCGGAAACCTTTTTCCACTCGGAATCTTAAACGAATTCTACTCGTGGATCTTTGATCGTTCCCAATCGAAATACTCATCAGATTCCGTACGGAATTCTTAAAGTATTCTCTAACTCGTAATCCTGAGAGAATTCCACTAGGAATCCATTCCATTCCGAACTCTGGACAGTTTCCACTTGGAATTTTGAATATAAACTCTAAACTGACTTCAATCGAAATTTTTGAGTGTATTACACTCGGAATAGTGAACGGATTTTACTCGGGATGTTAAAAAATCTAAACGGAATTCCCACTTAAAATTCCGAAAGAATTCCACTCAAATCGGAATCCTGAAACTAATCAACCAAACCCTGAACGGATTCCTCCTGAACAAATTTCACTCAAAGTGCTGCAATGGATTCTACTCGAATCCAGAGTGTGTTCCATTCAAAAACCTGATCAAATTCTGCTCGGAATTGAAACTCCCCCTTTAACTAATCGTCAACAATCAGTACCTAATCCGACCAGGACACAAGAGACTCTCCGGCAATCCCAGGGTCGGCTAACTACTGGGTAATCAAGGGTTTTTCGCGGTAAACAAAAACTAACAACACAGAACTTTCACATTACTTGCACATAATTTTATTTTTCCTAATTGTGGTGTGTGCGTGTTGTTCTGTGTAATAAATTTGTGTTAATTTGTTAAGTGTGACCTAATTTAGTTTTTGTACCGGTACATACCGCTGCTCCTTCCCGTTGTTGAGGCCGGAAAAGCCGACACAGCGACTCCAGTCCAGCTGTGCGGCCAGAATTCTCGCCAGAATGACGAGGCGGGTGGCGATGCGGACGATCGTCGTCCGACGAAACCAGCGGGCGTTGCTGGACGATGGCGGGCAGGCGTCTTCCCTCGTAGGCGCGATCGGCCGGCCGTGGCTTAGCCACCTTGGACGGCCGAGAGGGGAATTCCTCCTTGACGATTAGGGCCTACGGCCCGAGGAATCGTCCGGTGAAGGACGTCACAATCCTTGACGGATTAGGCGCGGAAGCCTGAAGGCTTCGCGGGCCGAGCCGTGTGCTGGACGGAAAAGCAGTCCGAAAACGTCGTAGAAAAAGAGAGGCAAAAGAGGTCCTAAAGGACCGATTGGTATTAAAACCGGGTTTTGCAGTGAACAGCGTCGGATTACCTGAACACTTTTTCCCAACTATTAAATCTAGCTCCTGCTAGTAAAGGGGGGGGGGGGGGGTTCACTCACTTTATTACACAGCACTTTGAAATTCACGTCGTCAGCACAGGGACGCCTGTTTTATTAAGAGGCCGAAATTGGGCAATGGCTACTTTTTTATAACAAATTCCCACTTTATTTTCCCGCTATTTTCTATCCATTTTCCGGCAACATGACATTTGCTTCCATAATGATGCCTTGTTGAATAATTGGTAGCATGTTCACTCTTTTACAGCGGCACAATCCCTAACGCTTCTGTGGTAACATCTACTGTTATTGCACAAGAAACGTGAAGGTTCCGACAAAACATCATAAAAACAAAATAAAAATCAACAATTTGTAACCAAACGGTTACAGAATACTGAAAGGGTTCCACTTGGAATCCTGGACGGATTCGAGCGATTTCTTTCGGAATCCTCGAAGGGTTACACAAGAAATTCAGGATGGTTTCCCCACGGAATCCAGAACAGATTCCACCCGAATCACGAACGGATGCCTATTGGAATCCTGGAAGCATTCCACTCGAATCCTGGATTGGTTTTTCTCGGAAACCTGATCGATATCCACTCGGAATCCTGAACAGGTTCCACTCAGAATAATTGACTCCATTCGGAATTTTGAAAGGATTCCACCCATACCTTCGAACGGAATCTTCTCGGAAGACTGAAAAGATTACACTGGAACCCTTAATGGATTCCACTCGGAATCCTAAACGACTAATACTTCGAATCCTTGACGGTTCCTACTTTAAATCTTGTATACAATCCTCTCAGAATCCAAAACGGATTCCATTTCGAATCCTGAACGGATTATATTCGGAATCCTGAACGTATTCTACTCAGACTCCAGAACGCTTTTCACTTGGAATCCAAAACGGATTCAAGTCGGTATCTTTAACGGATTTCATTCGGAATCGTGAATAGATTTCACTCGGAGTCAAGAACGGATTTTACTCGGAATCCTAAAAAGGAATTCTGGACATTTTTCAATCGAAATCCTTATAGGATTCCACTTAGAATCCTGAACGGGGTCCACTCGGAATCCTGAAAGTATTTCATTCGGAATCATCCGCTGTTCCGGAAATCCTGATCGGATTCCACACAGGAAAATTAACCGATTTCTCCCAAAATCCTGAACGGATTCCACTTAAAGTCCTCAATGGTTACTATTCGGAATCATCAACGGATTTTATGCGGGATCATTAACGGATTCTACTCAAAACCTGTAAGGGTTCAACACTGGAATTTGATCGAATTCTTCGCGGTATACTGAAAGGATTTCATTCGGAATCTAGAACGGATTAGACTCGGAATCCTGATCGAATTCTACTCGTAATCCTGAAAGGATTCCACTCGGAATTTTGAACGAATTCCATTCGGAATCCTGCACGTACTCCATTTGGAACCCTGAACGAATTTCACTCGGAATCCTGAACGGTTATTACTCGGTATCGTGAAAGGATTCTATTTGAAATCCTGAACGGGATTCAGTCGACTTCCTGATCTACATTCATTCAGAAACCAAATCTAATCAAAAACCTGAACGGATTCCAATCGAGGTTTCCAATGGGTTCAACTTGAAATCCACAATGGATTCACTTGGTATCCTAAACGGATTTCTATCGGAATTCTGAACCGACTCTTCTAGAATTCCTGAACGTTTCCATCAGAATCCGGTACGGATTCCACACAGAACCCTGAAACGCATTCCACTCGAAGTCCTTGATTGATTCCACACGGAATACTACTCGAAATTCTGAACCATTTCCACTCGAAATCCTGAACCGGTTCACTAAGAATCCTAAACCGATTCAACTCAGAATCGTATACGGATTCCACTCGGATTTCTTACAGCATTCCACTCAACATTCTGAAGGGAATCAGGGCAGCCCGGATTAAATCTCACTCGGAATCCTGACCGAATTCCACTTGCACTTTCCAAAGTATTCCACTCGGAATCCTCAACGGAATTACTCGGCATCCTGAACGTATTTCACTCGGACCCCTGAACGATTTCCACTCGGAATCTTCATCGGATTCCAATCGAAGTCCTCAATAGATTCCATTCGGAATTCTCAACAATTTCCACTGACCGGATTCAACTCAAACCCTAAAAGGCTTCAGCCCGAAAACTTGATTGAATTTCACTCGGAATCCTGAAACGATTCCATTCTAGAACGGATCTGACTCGGAATTCTAAAAAGACTTCATTTATGATTTTGAACGGATACCACTCAGGATCTTGGAAAGATTCCACTTTATTATATATTATACTCGGATTATACTCGGAATTCGGAAATCTGAACGGATTTCATTCGGTGTCGTACATCCTCAACAAATTTCACTCATAATCCTGATCGGATTCTACTCAAAACCAGAAAAGGTTGAGCTCGGGAATTTGTTCGAATTCTACTTGGAATCCTGGAAGGATTTCATTCGGAATCTATAACAGATTTCACTCGGAGCAATCCTACAGGGGTTGGACAAAAAGGTTGAGATAGGCAAAATTTTGTCGAAGTTAAGATGAGCGTAACTTTGCATAGAACGATCCGATTTTGATGAAACCGCAGGCCCTCGGAGAACCCGAAACATCTTTGGTGGCCAGGAACTAATCTTAGGTTTTGCAAGAAGACAATATACAAGAAGAGTGTCCGCTTTTGATGGCCCTGGTTTTTTCAAAATCGGATTATTCTACACAAAGTTATGATGATTTTAATTTCAACATAATTTCACCTATCTCAGCCTTTTTTGTCTAACCTCTGTATATTTAAAGATAATCTGTGCTGATAAAAATATCACCATTCCTTAAAAGTTTTAGGGTATTAGTCTCCAATTTGTTAACTCAATATGGGAACATTTGATCCCTGATTGGAAAAAATCAATTCCCGCCGAAGTCTCGTCAATTCTCGTCTTTAAAGTCACCGGGTAGAGATGGAATGTTTTCTTTACTACTGCAAAAGGGTAAGGCAATTTTAATACCTATCGTTACAAAGCTGTTTCAATCAAGTTTATCGTTAAGCTATATTCCATCAGTTTGGCGACAAGTGCGGCTGACATTTATCCCCAAGGGAAATAAAAAGGATAAAACGTCACCAAAATCTGTTAAGCCGATAAACCTGTCCTCCATTCTGCTGAAAACAATGGAAAAAAATATAGATGAACATATCAAGTCATCATATTTAACCCATATATCGTTAGGCAAATACTAGTTCGCTTATCAGGAAGGTAAATCATCAGTAATCGCATTACATGCAGTTGTTCTCGCATCAACGGATCCACTGGCTTCGGTGTTTTCAATGTAACTTCAACCACTTTCCAAAAACTTCAGGAACCATGTTCGGTTTATGTTGCTGAGCTGGCAGCAATTAACTTCGCTTTGGGGATAATTTCCAATCAGCCCGTAGATCATTATTTCATCTTCTCGGATAGTCTTAGTTCTATCGAGGCACTCCGGTCGATGAAACCTGTTAAGCACGCATCTTACTTTCTTACAAACATAAGAGAGCAGATGCGGGTTTTGGTCGAAAGATCATTCAAGATTACCTTTGATTGGGTCCCATCTCACTGCTCAATCTACGGCAATGAGAAGGCAGACTCGCTGGCAAAGGTGGGCGCACAGGAAGTTGAGGTTTATGATAGACAATTCTCGAGCAACGAGGTTTTCCCATTAGTCCGTCAGATTACTCTTCAAAGTTGGCAAAGGAATTGGACACACAATGAACTCGGACGATGGCTATTTTCCATAGTTCCAAAAGTTTCTGGGCGAGCGTGGTTCAGAGGTGAGGACTTAAGTCGAGGCTTCATTCGCGTGATGTCGAGACTTATGTCCAATCACTATTCACTAAACGCACATCTGTACAGAATAAACCTTGTCGATAGCAACTTATGTAGGTGCGGAGCCGGTTATGATGACATCGATCACGTAGTTTGGTTCTGCTCGAAAAATGACGCCTCCAGAGAGTGACTATTGGATACCCTAGTGGCCCGAGGTAAACAACCCTTCAGGGAAATTCGAGATGTTTTGGGGGATCGTGATGCGGTCTATATGCAGGCCATTTATAGTTTCATCTGTGATTCTGACATCAAAATCTAATTTTTTTTCTGTCTAAGTTTTTTTTTGTACTGTCTCTGTCTCTATGTTCCGTAGATCTCCGTTACTCAGGCCATCCGGAAGACGCTCTCAGTAGAACCAATCCTCGAGCACGACAACACGCCACATCGTCCCTTACGCCAAATTTCCGGATGAGCAGCCGAAATTCCTTGATTCCGAATCCTAAGCCTCGTCCATCCTTAAATATTGTAAACTACCCAGACAACCACACATCGCATAAGAATGCACGATTAATATCGTTTACCGATCCATATTTCATCAAAATCGCATTGTGGTGCGAATTTCATCAGTTTATTTATATATTTTCCCGCACAGTAGGCTATTTTACGAGTTTACTCAAGCTTCATTTGTTGACATCGCATATTCCTGCAAACAAACCCAAATGAAATCGGATTATCTGTCAAACATAGTTTGTTATCACAAACTACATCGCAATGTATAACGAACAAACTCGCCTAAAAATCGTGCACATCGCATACACTACCGTGCAACGTCGGATAAGGAATACATATATATCGCCTCCACTTTTGTACGTATAAAGCGTTTTCGCGACTATTATGCGATGAAATTTGTGCGCAAAGGCATCGCATAGCAGAAAAACAATTCAATTATGCATGCATTCTGGTTGTCTGGGTAACCTCGAGTCACCACGAGTACGCTGGCTCCTATCCCTCTCTTACTAACTGAAAAAAATGACATTGATTGTATATATCACAAAGAAATATGGCTCCGTAAAGTGTTATACACGCCTGAGCCTACCAAATAAACGAACTTGGAAAAAAAATGCAGTTGTTCCAAAATTAGAAAAACCTTTTGAAGCAAAAGAAATTTCCCTTGCTTTCCCTTGGAGGAAATTTTCACTAAACAACATGACATTGCAAGGTACTCGTTTGGATTTTTCAAATATAGTCAAATACCTTGGCGAGGTTCTTGATAGCAAGCTAAACTGGAACACGCAATTAGAACACGCTATTATCAAAGCGACAAATGCTCTATGGATTAGTAAACGAACTATTGGTAGGCAATGGGGGCTTCAGCCGAAAATGATCTATTGGATATATTCGGCGATAATAAAACCAAGAATTACCTATGGTTCGTTGGTCTGCTGGTCTTTCTCAGGTGAAGCTCGAAAAACTTCAACGATTAGCGACCATCTCAATTACAGGTGCAATGAACACTACACCATCAAGTGCACTGAATGCTTTAGTGTACATTAGAGTGGGGCGCAATTGTATGGAAAAACGCAAACTTCGTCCGATCAAGTGAGATCAAGGTTTTTCTGAATCGTTTTGGGACCCCAATCAACTGTGCAAAATATGGGCTCGATTTGTTGCAACCTCGCATGCCGCATCGCGTTTTAAATTTACATGGAAATTAGTATGGGAAAACGTACTTTTTTACATTTTTGCTCTTAGCGGCTTCAATTTATCATCAATCACGTGACTCAATACGTTAGCATCTAGTCTGCAAGATGCCGAAAGACTTTGCCGAAGAAGGTACATAGCTGGAAGGTCTACAAAAAAAGTTATTACGTTTCGAAAATTGATTGTGTAAACCATATGCAAGAAATCAATGTTTCTGCCAGCACTACCGGACAACCTATGGTTCTCGAAGGGCAAAACCCATCTTCCTTCTCGTCGGATTTTTTTCTTTGTGAAATGATTCCGGATAGCTCCCATTAGCTCTAAAGCCCAATAAGATCAATTATTTTGAAATAACACTCAGTTAAATTATTGGTCTACGTAGTATGGCAGTGCTGGCAGAATAAACGATTTTTTGCATATGGTTTGAACACTCAATGTTCGAAGCGTTATAACTTTTTTCGTGGACGTTCCAGCAGAGTGCCTTCTTCAGCAAAGTTTTTCGGCATCCTTTGGGCTATACTTTAACGCAATGTGCCACTTGGTTTACGATGAACTGAAGCCTCTAGTAGTAGAAATGCAAAAATATACGTTCTCCCATACTAATTTCCATACAAACTTCAAACGCGATGCGGAAAGCGAGGAAGCAACCAATCGGTCCCAAATTCTGCACAGTTGTTCAGGACCCAGAATGGCTTCGAAAAACCATTGATTTGAAAAAATGACCATGACGCCCCACTCTAGTGTACATGCTTTCTCTGTATCAAATTGTACAATTAGAAGCTGAAAAAAGTGCTTTGAGGATCAAAACATCCGAAAACCTCTTTGAAGGTGACCTTAAAAGTTATCTTAGTATTCTAAAAAACTTCAGTACAAACTCCCTGTTGGTTGCCGAACCCATCATGCCCCATTGTATTCAACGCTGAATGCCGACAAAGGCCGCACCCAGCACCTTACTTGTTACTTGGCAGAACGAAGAATAGAGCCGAAACTTCGCTCAGGATCAATTACGTGTTATACTGACGGTTCAAAACTAAGCAACCAAGTGGGAGCATGAGTTACTGGCCCTGGGATAGACATATCAATTCCCATGGGAAGTTAGCCATCCATATTCCAAGCGGAAGTTCACGCAATTCTAAGGTGTTTTGTAATATATTTGCGTAGAAACTACAGACACTCAAATATATGCATAATGTTCGACAGCCAAGTAGCTTTGAATGCTCTAAAGTCAGCAACATGCACTTCAAAACAAGTTTAGGAATGCATTCAGTCCCTGCAAAAATCGTCTTGTCGCAAACAAGTCAATCTATATTGGGTTTCAGGACACTGTGGAATAGATGGTTATGAAAAAGCCGATATGCTGGCGAGACTAGGATTATCAAGTCGATTTACAGGATCGGAACCTTTTTGCAGCTTCCCAACTTCTTCTCTTCGTATGGAGGTGAAGGTATGGGAATCTTTGAAAATAGAAACCAATTTTAAGAACACAACCAATGCCAGGCTTTATCACTCCAAATAATTTCATGACTCGCAACATTTTAGAAATTATCTAAGAGACCTAAGCACTTATACGGGTCTCAATACAGGTCATTGTCCTAGGTGATATCTCGCTCAACTTTTAAAAAGGACCTAAGTAACATTTTTTCATGAATTAATTTGAATAGCGCAATCAACAGAAGAACATGAAAGCTTTTGATTGCAGTACTCAAATTAATTCATGAAAAAAATGTTACTTAGGTCCTTTGGAAAGGTTAAGCGAGATATCATTTGCAGCTTATAGGGAAACTTCAAAATGATCTGTGTCGCTACTGTGATATAGAAAAAGAAGATTAGGAACATCTGCCTTGCCGTTACTCGGCAATTTTTCGAACCAGACGAAAGTTCTTCACCAAGGGACTTATAAAACCACTTGAGGTTGGTAGAACAAATCCAATTTCGGTGGTGCATTCCATTCGAAAAGCTGAGCAGTGTTGGGGAGACGCTTTTAGTTAAACAATGGCACTCACTTCCAATAGCGATACGCCATAATAACATAGCTAGAAAAAAGGGGAATATACCTATTACAATAGACAAAAAACCAACCTAATTCACCGAGTGGTGATACTGCCTTTCTCGCATTTAGCCAAGACACCAACCTTACATGGTGCTTACGTAGTCCGATTCCATTTTCTTAATAACTTTTGAACGCAATGGTCGAACGTTATCAAATTCAATAGTGATCAACTAGGGTTTGCCCCCCGTCGAATGCAACTCGTTGCGAGAAAATCGATTAAGAATTACTATATGAAAAGTGGTTAATGTTTTCGGTTTTGTGTGCACACACACACACATACACACGGACAGACAGACATTTGTTCAGCTCGACGAGCTGAGTCGATTGGTATATAACATCATGGGTCTCCGAGACTTCAATAAAAAGTTCGATTTTGGAGTGAAATGATAGCCTTTCGGTACAACTTTGTTGTCCGAGAAAGGTAAAAATCGTCGCAGTGATAAAAATACCCGACAAGGAAAAAAATATCCCGCCGAATATATCGAAATTCGATTTTTGACAGCACTCCAAAAAAATTATTGTGTATCAATAACAAAACCAATTAACGACAGTAAAGTTAAATTCTATTTATGGTAATGGAGTCGACTGGAAATAGTTTTTATGTAGAGATTCTGGAAATCTCAGTCTGATAAAACTATTAAACTATTTTTTACTTTGCCGGAAGTTTGTCAATCGTTTCCGTCCTCATTTACATGTCATTTCGGGTGCCATATGTTTTTTCCCTTTCTTTATTTAGTAGGCACTCTGTGTTTCTTAGCCGCTACTGTGCCGAGATCTACTTTGGTATTCTGCTGTACAGAATCCACACAGAATCTATTTTTATATTGTTGTCGTTGCCAGTCCCTCTCATCGTGAGTCCATTGTGTCCGTTTGTCCATGTTGTGTATCCAATGATCGTTGCGTTGTTCGTTTGTCATTGATCCGGGTAACGACGAAGAAATGCCTCCGAAAAGAACAAGTTGTTAGTCGTCATCAGGCAGTCGTCACGGTAAGGCGCGTACCTCAAAACGCCATCGTATGGGCTGTGGATCCGGCGACTGACGAGGGTTTGTGGAGGGGCTGGGAATCGAACCCATAACCATCCGCTTGTAAGGCGAACGTGTAGTCAACTACGCTACGGGACCCCCTTGCCGTATGGTTATTGTTTTGCCATTTTTGTGGTGGTTTTGTTATACAATTCGATTATCAACGGTCACAGTGTTCGACATTACAACGACACCCAGAACAACATGTAAATTAGGACGAAAACGATTGACAAATTTTACTCTTGAAAAGGGTAACATCTCCAATGGCCGAAACGTCGGGCAAAATAAAAAGTCAATCCTTTAATGGGTTCACAAGACTGAGATAGATGAAATGTCAACATGAAAACTTAAATTCTATGTTGCTTAGAGAGCCTGTGGGCACGGCAAATGCTGAGTAAAGCGTACCATTGATACTGCACGTACCTGAAGGAATAAAATAGACCCAATCTCGCGGTCCCTAGCCTCTTACCCAGCAACTCCTATCCCTACCTCCTCGTGGTGCTGACTGGGATACGAGCAACCTTAGGGAAGATCGGGTAATCAACCCCGGTTATAACTATGGTCGTATTCTGATAGAGAAGGGCGGGTTCACTCTTCTCCGGAGGTGCAAATCTTACTGAGCGTTGGTTCTCTAAGTGAAACTGTGCATTAGAGTGATTCAAATTTTGACTTTTTGGCTCCCGATGCTTAAATGATTGCATTTCCCATTTTAATGATCCTCCCAAATTTTTAGCTAATTTGGATGTAATTCGAGTGAGCACGAACAGTTTGAAGTTTGTATGAAAAACACTATGAAAACAGTAACTTTTGTGGAAAGCCGTTCCCAACTCTTCCCATTAAGCTCCAAAAATATATGATTACATTGACAACATAGGAAATTTAACAAGGTAGCGGATCGTCTTTGTTGCGAAACGTTTTGATGCTTGCAAGAAAAGACATGGGCGTAGCCAGGATTTCGATTAGGGGGGGGCCAAATTTTTTAGGTCTTCTGAATCGTAGTTTTATAGTAGTTTTATAAAAACACATGAATATTAGTGCTTGGTACTTTTTCCTTCAAAGCTGCAAACACTGAAACCAAATCCACAACCAACAGTAAAGACTGAATCTCAACAGCGCATTGCGCGTCAGCGTTGAAATCAGCGTTTTGTACTAAAACGTAATGCCAATAAACGTGACGCATTCACGCCCGGATTTTTCAGGAATGCCTCCAGCAATTTCTTCAGCAATGTCTTCAGGAATTCCACCATCAATTTCGCCGGGAATTGACCGAAAATTCCACCATTATTTATTCCAAGAAATCCTCCACGAATTCTTTCATAAATTCTGCAGCGAATTCTTCAGATAATTCTTTCGTGCTGTTTCTCATAAAAAAATCTGAAAAATTGCACCGTGGAACTCCTAAGAATATTCAGTGGAAATTCCGCAGAATTGCCAATAAACATTTCTGAGAATTTCGCGAAAAATCCTCGAACTTCCTGTGTAAATTCTATAAGGTACCCCGGGGCAAGTGAAAATACGGGGTAAGTGGGTACTATGGCTGCCGATTAATCGGTGAACGTTTTTAATGGTAACAGTATTCTAGAAAGATGAAGCAGAATTATCAGCGAATTCGCCTGACACAAAAAAAATGGAATCAAAACCATTTGCGGCACCATACTAATAGTATTGTTTAATCATGACTTTAAACTACCGGCAAAAGCTTTTACTTTTATTTTAATCCAATGGATTTCCAACAAAATAGTCGTTTCTAAATTCATCATTGATGTGGAAAGTGAATATTTTGAACAATTAAATAATTGTGTGACACCGACAACGATTTAAAAGTTATGATTAAAGCCAAAATCTGCAATTTTCTTTTGCCCTTAAGTTTTAACATACATGGGGCAAGTGGGACATATTTGAAAAAACATTTTCGATAGAGCCATTTTACCTGTTTTTAGATTGTTTTCTAGTGAAAAATAATTTCGACACTCATATATCATATGGATCTGAATCAAATGCAGTTGATATCGTTGGTTTCGTTGTTCCGAAGTAGTAAACAGTTGATTTACCAAATGTGTATTTTACTTACTGGAAATTATCTTCCTCATGGAACAGAGCAATGGTTACAACTATGCGAAATTTTCCGTTTACAGTGCAAACAATCTATTTATTCTACAATAGATCAACAGGTTTCTTCTTGTGTTTTGTTATTTTTATACATCGCGTCAGATTAACAGATTTTCAGATAAATAAAGTACATAATCCATAAATTGGTCATTTCGTTCTATTACAAATTTACAACACTGCGCATCGCCTGAATAAAAACATTCCTTTTAAAGTTCTAATTTATGTAATGATTTGTGTTCTAAACAGATAAACATTCATTCTAAAAGTGTACAAAGATTTGCTCATCTCTTCCATCTAACACATTTGGTAAGAATGGAAAGCTAATGGAAAGTCAGACAATAGCCATTTAAACAGTAAACCGGCTGTTGTCTTATGTTTATATCTGCTAACATTGTAATCCCTTTCTTTTGCAAAACAAAAAGTCTGACAAGCAATAAACCTCCATCCATGATCTGAAATACTACGACTCAGAAATTACATGAACAATATATCTACATTCTTCAAATAAGTTTCGTTCGACAGTATAAAGCAGAATAGGTCCCACTTGCCCCGTTTGAAAGGGTAATTGGGTCCCACAGGTAAATTTATTTATGTCACTAACAATATTTTTGTAACTGAATAAATGGCTTACAACACGTCTACACCTCAACAACGGAAGCATATAATGTTGTATCCGTGGTTAATGTCCTGAAATACCCTGTTTTCTAAGTAAACGTTAACAGTTTTGCTGAACTAGCATTTTTTTAGGTCCCACTTGCCCCGGGGTACCTTATTTTTTTCCGTGAAAGTTTCGAATAATTTCTTGTAAAAATTTCAAAGAATTTCTCCAGGAATTCCACCGAAAATTTATACAGAAATTATACCGAAAATAAAATCAACAATGGAATTTTTGGAGGAGTTCCTAGATTAATTCCCAAAGAAATCCAGAAAGAATTCCGGTGGAAACTTCAAGATTTCCACTGGACATCCTGCAGGAGTTTCTTCGAAAGTTTCTTCCAGGGGTTCTTCCAGGAGTTCTTCCAGGAGTTCAACCGGCAGATTCTCCAACGGGGGCTACGGGGGCTCTCTGAAAATTCTTCCGGGAATTTCTCCAGAATTTCCTCCGGGAATTAGAAGCTCCTCCGGGAATTTCTCTGGGAGCTCTTCAAGGAATTCTCCGGGAGGTCCTCTGATGATGATGATGGTCCTGCTACATACCCCTACAAACGTTTCAGCTAGATGAGATTTGTCTATAAGACAAATTCTCCAAGATTTTTTCCGAGAGGTCTTCTGGTAGATTCACTGGCAGTTCCTCCGGAGATTCATTTAAAAATACTCCCGGGGTTTTCTTTAGAAATTCCTCCGGGTGTTCCACCAGTAGCTCTTCCAGGAGATCATTAGGGCTTTTTAAAGGAAATCATTTAGGCTTTCTTCAGAAAATTAGCTGGAAATTCCTCCCGAAGTTCTTCCGATAGTTTTTTCTGGGAGTTCCTCCGGAAGGTCCTCTAGGAATTCTTCTAGGAGTTTCTCCTGAAATTTTTCCGGGAGTTCTTACGGGAGCTCCTCCAGCAGTTCCTACGTGAATTCCTCCGGGAGATCCACCAGCAGTTTTTATGAGCATTTCTCCGGGAGTTTCATCGGCAGTTCCTTTGAGAAGGAACTCCCTGAGTAATTTCCGGAGGAACTCCCAAAGGAATTTCTGTAGAAATTCCCGGAGAAAGTATCAGAGGAATTTTAGGAAGAACTGCCAGAGGAACTTCTAGATGAATTTATTGAAGAACCACAGGAAGAATTTCCGGAGGAAATCCTGGAGGAACTCTCGTAAGAACTTCTGGATGAATTCTAGGACTAACTCCTGGAAGAATTCTAGTGAAATTCCGAGTGAAGTCCGGAAAGAATTCTAGGACAATTTCGCGGAAAAAATCCCGGAGAAATTCCTGAAGTAAGAGAAGAATTTCCGGAGAAATACTTGGACGAATTCTTGGAGAAATTCCTAAAGAAATTTCTAGAGGAATTCCTGGAGGATATTCTGAAATAATTGCAGAAAGAATTCCAAAATGTAATTCTTGAGGATTTCGCTATTGAATTTATAGAGGTATTCCCGGAAAAAGTTCTGGAAGCTATCCCGGAGGAATTTAAGGAAGAGTTCCTGGAGAAATGCCCGGAGCAGTTTCTTATAGATTAGCAGATGAAATTATGGAGCGAAGTCGGAGGATTTCCGTCATAAATTACTGAAGAAGCTTCTAGTGGAATTTTGGGAGGAAATTCTGTATGTATTCTTGGAGGAACTCTAGAATGCATTCCTGAAGGAAATGTCGCAGATTTTCTGGAAGAATATCCGAAGAAATGTCTAGAAGTAAAACTTGAAGGGAAGAAAAGAAATCTTCAAGAAACTTCCACATGAATTTTCTAAAAGAAAATAGTTGGTTACATACAGGAGAAGGATTTTCAAACGATTTTCAGAGGAATTTGTGGATAACTTTCCAGAGGAATTTAGAAGTTCCCAGGGGAGTTCCTAGAGGATTTCTAGGACAATTCTTGAGCCCGAAATGTTTCGAGTTGTTTTGAAATTTCATATAGTATGGATCCTGGATACCCTTATAAGTTTTTTTGGGAATCTTTTGAATTTCAAAAACCTATTTCTGAATATGATTGGATCGTAAAGTGCACATGTTTAAGCGAATTCATTTCAGTACCCGTTAAATCTTTCCACCATTTAGGGGGGGGGGCGACGGCCCCCCCCTGCCCCCCTTTGGCTACGCCCATGAGAAAAGATATTAAGAAAATACTGAATCGCGGGAAATTCAATTTAACACGTAAAAGAATAACATCAATATCAATAATGAGCATTTTTGTTTCTTTTGTAACTTGACTTTCAAACGACAAATCACTTCGCAACAACAACTGCCTTTCAGCTTAGGAAGTATTCTATTATGTAGTCAACGTGTTGATTACCATTAAATAGTTCATGGGAAACCTCACGGAACGATCTTTCACATAAGGGATAATTTTCACAGTAATTTGCATGCAAACATCAAATGACGTGTGCACAATCAAATTACATCCAAATTTGCTAAAAATTTTGGAGGATTATCAAAATGGCAAATGCAATCGTTTAAGCATAGTGGAGCAAAAAAGTCAAATTTTGAATCACTCTACTGTGCATAATGGTTCCCCGGAGAAGGTGTTTAGACTGACTGTTGGAAAGTTCAGCGCTCACCGGCTAACGGACGAAAACGGCCTACGACTAATTGATTTCGCCGCCTCCAAGAATATGGCCATTCGCAGCACCTACTTCCAATGTAGCCTTCCGTATCGGTACACATGAACCATTACCTACTTTGAAGACGAAATGATACTCCTAATTAGCGTGGTGTAACAAATAATTCTTCAGTTTTGTTGGCACATTCGTCATATTCGGTTGATTTTAATAAATCCATAAAATAGGAGAAACCGGGACTGATTGGCTTAGTAGCTTTTGTGAAAAGGCTTTTGGGCGCAGTAGCAGACATATATACTGATTCTGGTGGAACTGTAGGTCGCCCACATACGCATGTAATTTCAGGTATTTTTGTATTTACAGGTATTTACAGGACCACGTTTTTTGGTGTTCTAGCGCCGGTTTCCAAAAACGTGATACATGACAATTAGTCAAGTGGCATTTAGTCGAAAGCATATTACATCAAATGGATAGTTGGTCAAAGGGACATTTAGTCGAAAATGAATGTTTAGTCCACTAGAGACGTAGCACAATTGGTCAAATGACGTTTGATTGAAAGGACATTTGGTCAAATGGACATTTGATCGAAAGGGGATTTTCGAATGAAAATTTTATTAATGGGTTTATAAAAACAATAAAAATAGCAAAACGGCTAATATTCCCGATTCGATGAAATGTCATTTGACTAAAAGTCAATCAACGAAATGTTCCAAAGCCGATTACAAAATAATGATATCATCGGTTTATGAGCTTGTGCCGAAAAATAGAATAGTGGGTATTTCACTACCAATACCTAATATTTTAATTTTCAATTAAATCTAAAGTCCACCAGGGTCTTTAAAAGTTTCTGTTGCTCAGATGAAAAATCCTTATTAGCTTCCGTATTTGTATTCTTCTAATCAGTTCATCTATGTGGAACCAAAAACCTATTGATGAATTATCTATTTTACTAAATTACCTATTATCGGCTAAAATTTGCTTTTAACTTTAAAATTCGACCAAATTTCCATTCGACTAGATGTCCTTTCGACGAAATTTTCTTCCGACTAAGCGACTTTTGATCGGATAAACATTTGTTAATACGAAAATTTGATCGAAAGGACGACCGAATCTTCGTTCGAACAAATGTCTATCCGAGCAAAAGTCCCTTCAAGCACATCTTCTTTTGACTGACATCGTCAAACGTCATTCGACGAACTGTCCCAAATTCGTATTTTACGTAGTTTTCGTCGAGCGGTCGTATCTTGTACTTTTTATTATCAGGGTTTTAAAAAAGATATATTACACTTAAATTTGGCCCGAAGAATCTTTGTATATCAATTTTCAAATCCGTAATATCCCCTTTTTTTCTAATATTTTCTAAGTAAAAAAATGTCAAAGATGACTACGATAGATCCATCCATCTTTCCTTTCGAAAAGGCATCACAAATTTGGCACGGGAACACCAATCACCTTGGAGTTCATTTGTCAAATTTCTGTCTAGCCCGAACCCATAATCAGCACACCACCCCCCTCGGATCGGACTTTCCCGGGAGCTGCCAGGAGCCGCACGATTCCAAGGGGAACGGAACATCACGCATCATCACCTGGAGTGCCCAAGAACCAATGATATCCGTCTCCCAATAGTGGCTCGAAGTCGCAGCTCATCGTGCCGGCGGGAATAGACGCAGCAGAACCCATTTGGTCAAGAGCGCAATCACGGTCCCAAGCGCAGAGACAATAGGAAACAAATGACGTCGTCATCGGAGATCAAGTCGTGAACCGTCCGTCAGCCGACCACGCGGCCGGCACTGTTTCGGAGATTTATTACCTACGATTCTGAAACTAATTTATCATTTAATGAAGTGATTGTTGCTGTTGGGTAGAAACATTTTATTGCCTATCACCTTCTCGTGTCGTTTCTCTCACTCCTACCTGGACCGAGGCCTTAGTTATGATCTGTGGCGAAGAATTTCGGTGCCGTTTTAATGATCACGAAGTGGTCGAACGTTGCGTGATGGCGATGATGATGATGGCGACCAGCGAGCAACAAGAAGGAAGTAGCACCAAGAAAGAACATCCCGGGCTCGGTTGGATTCATTTGTTGATCACGGAGTTCCTCGTCTATGAAGGAAGATCCATCGATTACGGCATGGAAATGTGTGGTCATTTTGAAGCCCCAACCTTTACTTCCAGCATTCCTGATCTGGCTTTCTGTAGTAAAATTCTTAGAATCGTTTACAGGCTATTGGGCTTTTCGTATGGTAACGTAAGGTAATTTGGGGATGTTCCCTAACAGGAAGAATGATAGATCGATCAGATGTGATCTGAGTGGTTGTTGAAGAGCGGCCCATTGCCTCCTGTAGATGTAAACTAGAAAACCATATTTCATTCCGACGTTATTTTCACGGATGGAACGCAAATATGTGAAAGAAGACAGCCTGTTTAACGGTTGATCAACCCCGAATATTTACGCTGAGCAATGTCTTCATATTGGAATAATTGTACATAGTAGTTTCAATGAACTTTCTTCTTGATGTAGAATCAGCATCGGCTCAATATATCATTCCAGATCTCCAAACATATCATCAACTAGAGCAACTTCAATCATCTGCTTCCACTGTAAACCAATCCCAATTGCGACACATTGAAAAGCGGATCATAGCACAATTGCACCCAGTTTCAATCTCGCTTCTAATTAAAAACCAACACAAAACCCAGTCCACTTGTCAAACCGTTTGTTTTCTGCAACCATTTTTGAAACCAGCGTGCAAAATCTAATCTCGATCATACACGTAGAGGCACATCTCCCTCGACCGGCTCGACAAAGCCTCGTCTCACATTAGTCGAAATTGATTGCCTCCAAGGCAAGCCAAGCCCGAACTATGTGGCGATAGTCGGTCGGCAACATCAGCAGCATCCCCGGATTGCCTTGTTGTTCCGTAAAACGGAACAATTTAGAGTGATTCGTTTCGCTCGTCACAAGATAATATGTAAATATTTTGAAATTCTCATCATTCTCCATCGCTGGCCGGTCTCGGATCCAATCGACGAAAACCGACCGATGAGGAACTGAAATGGTTCTTCAATCACGTATCCAACCGAACGGCTACGGGCGCACAGTTGCCGGTGGTTGGGTTAAATTGGAAAACAGCCTGAATTTGTGTTACTCCATGAATTAAACTTAAGAAGCTCTTGGAAATCGAGTAATTTCTGAAAAAATCAATTCAGATTTCATAACCCAATGAAGTCAGACGTCAAAGTATATTCAGCGATTTTTTATTGGCAGCAAAATAAAATTTCAATGAAGAATTAGAATTTTTTCATAAAAATAAAGGAAACTGCCAATAAAGAAATCAGGGTATGAGAAATAGATAATTGTAAAATCCTCTTACTTAAATAATGTAATGCAAAAATTGCAATTACTTAAAAACGAAAAAAAAAATCCATTGAGAAATCAAAATCTCCACAAAATAATCAATAAAAACAATAAAAAATATGAAAATTTTCATAAAAGAATACAAAAAAGCAATTAGAAAATTCTACTTTTTTAATTGCAGTTTTTGCTTTTAGATGTGCTAATTTATTTTTGTTTTGTGGAAAATTCTTAATTATTTGTGAAAATTTTGCATTATTTGTAAAAAAAAATGTATTTATTTATTGATCATGCCCTGATTTCTTTATTGGCTATTTCCTATTTTTATTTCAGTCGTTTTCAGTTATAACAGATGATTACAAAAATGTAAACTACGAGCAGCCGGACTACAAGCGTGGCTCAGATCTGGCAGATCTGAACTGAAAAGTTCTAAGCTCACTAGCTGTCAGTGTGAGTTTTTTTAGCACTGCAAGAAGGTTGATCAGTTCAACTAAACCAATTTATGTGATATCTACAAGTGTACGAAACGGAGCCAATTGAAGATGTATTGCAATATGGGTCGTTTCAATCTCTCCGTATGTATGTGTGTGTGTGCACTAGATAAGAAAAACATTAGCCGTTTTTTCGGTCAATTATTTCAAAAGTTACGAAGAAAATGGTGGAATTTAAACTTAGTTTGAAAATGCCTTGAAGTATGCAACCATTATTAGTAAAGGGTGTGCGGAATCAAATTGTATCACTTTCAAAGGTCCATAACATTTCCCCTCCTGGGTTGTTTATAATGAAATTTTGCGTAAGACGGCTTCAGCATGTATTACTTACACTGAGTTTCATTGCAAAATTTACAGTCGTTTCAAAATTACAGTCGAAGGAACCGGACGTTCGTGATACAATCTTGTGCACTCACCTAAACAATCCACTTCTTAAGAAAGATATAATAATCCAATTTTGTGCCAATGGCCCCAAAAGCATCGGAGTTGCGTCCGATCTAAAGATACTGATTCTTTCGACCAAAAGACCCTTTTGGAAAAATATCCTTTTCGGCCAAACGACCCATTCGGCCAAATGACTTTCGGCCTAATGACCCTTTCGACCAAAAAACCCTTTTGGCCAAATAACCTTTTCGGCCAAACGACCCATTCGGCCAAATGACTTTCGGCCTAATGACCCTTTCGACCAAACGACCCTTTCGGCCAAATGACCTTTTCGATCTAATAACCTTTTCGGTCTAATGACCCTTTCGGCTAATTGACCCTTTCGGCCAAACGACCCTTTCGGCCAAATGACCTTTTGGCCAAATGACCCTTTCGGCCAAATGACCCTTTCGGCCAAATGACCCTTTCGGCCAAATGACCCTTTCGGCCAAACGACTCTTTCAGCCAAACGACTCTTTCGGCCTAATGACCCTTTCGGCCAAATGACCCTTTCGGCCAAACGACCCTTTCGGCCAATCGACTCTTTCAGCCATGCGACATTTTCGGCCTAATGACCCTTTCGACCAAATGACCCTTTCGGCCAAACGACGCTTCCAGCCAAATGACCCTTTTGGCAAAATGATCGTTTGACCGAAAGTCATTTGGCCGAATAAATGACTTTCGGTCAAACGACACTTTTGGCAGAATTACCCATTCGGCCAAATGACTTTCGGCCTAATGACTCTATGGGCTATATGACCCATTCGGCCGAACGACCCTTTCGGTCAAATGACCCTTTCGGCCAAACGACCTTTTCGGCCAAATGACCTATTCAGCCAAACGACCTTTTCGGCCTAATGACCCTTTCGGCCAAACGACCCTTTCGGCCAAATGACTTTCGGCCTTATGACCCTTTGGGCCAAATGACCTTTTCGGCCAAATGAACCATTCAGCCAAATGACTTTCGGCCTAATGACCCTTTCGGCCAAACGCCCCTTTCGGCCAAATGACCCTTTCAGCCAAATGACCCATTCGGCCAAATTCAATCAAGAAGCAAAGCTATGTATTCCTAAAATATTGTCCGTCTTTCGTCCGAAGGATCGCCACTGCCGGATGCTTGTGAGAAATGCTTCGCCCATGTCTGCCGTGTTTGTAGTTCTTTTGGACCGATCTGCCCTCGCCAAACGAGCCTACGCTGCCTGCCTGCTGGCGAAGGGAACCGAGCGAACGCCACCAGAACCAGAGATTGGGCCTCCTCCACCGTGTACGTAGAGGTACGGACGAACATCTCTATTGAATATTTATCGGAATTTCATGCATACATTTTCTCCTTTTATGCGTTTTCACCCTTTTTCCCAAGCGGAACCGAAACGATGAGCCTCACTCTCCAATCTCCATGCATGTGCGATGATGATACTGCAGAAGCCGAACAACAGCACCATTTGGCCAGAACCAGAAGTTCATTAACATTGCCCGGTATGTATCTAACCAGATCCGTATGATGTGTGTTTGCGCCTCGTTGTCGTCGATGTTGGCCGGATCGGTATTGGGGCTATTTTTCATCCGCTATTGCTGCTCATGGACGAGCCGAAACCCCCAGAACCAGCGTTTCCTAAACAATAGATAATTTATTTGTTAGCAAGGCTTTGATTAATAATTGGCAACTGACTAAATGGTACTCAATTCATGGTCTGCAAATATTAGATTCACTAAACTAAAGCAGAGGTAGTCTTAGAAATCATCTACTGACGATACGATAAGAGAAATATAAGAAGTTCAAACATTTCCTTGATTTTTAATGAATACTTGTAAAAAGCGGTAAGCATATAGCCATTTCTTGAGTACCTTCCATAAAGGTTTTACATACAATCATCGAAAAAAAAAATTGCCAATCCAATATATGCAATCACAAGCTAAAATTAGTCAACTAACGGTCCATCAATTACAAGTTCATACAACAAACTATCAAATTACTGGAAAAAATGGAGCTTTGGCTTAGATTGAAATTGAAATTTCGTGTTAAAAATTTCAAAAATATGTAAGAAGCTCGCTTATGCCATTAAACAAAATTGCAAAAAATCAGCTTCGGTTCCATAACTCCTCTAAACGAGCATGTAAAAGTTTGAGTATCCCTGCCCTACACTAAACTATTCTGTCCCCCCGACTAACGAAACGATGCTGACTGGAATCCCCGGAGTCTGAGCCGCAACAAAGAGCGTGTTAGAGCATCATTACCGAGATTGACACATTTAAAAAGAGCCACCACCGGCCATCCGAAGCCACCGCGGTGGTGTTGAGGGTGTCGGGAAGATGCTGTCGGCGTATTCTGGGCTGCCGTTGGGATTTGCGGTGTGTCCACCGAACGAAGGTCGAATTAGATTTCGTTAGAGAATGGCGATGGTAAAAGATGAGGGGGGGGGGGGAGGGGTCATGGCAACAACATCCCTAGGGAGAGAAAGATGAGCGATGTGTTTAGACTACAGACACGATGCTACGGCTATTGAAGGCAAATCAAATATCCATTCAATGATGATGACAACAACGACGTGTGGACACCTCACAATGGCACCAATGTGGAATCATTTATCTTGGGGCTTCAAAGAAAGCAAAATATTTTGAATTGGGATTAGGGATAGTCTGGCCTTATATGGAGCTGAGAAGATATTTGCTATTAACTAGAGGGAATAACGCTTTACGTTTTCCCGTAGATCACTACAAAAACCTATCTTGGACCATCATGTATTGCCGAATGGCAATTATTTCAATCTAAAATCAGTATTTCGAAAAAATAACCTGTTGATTTTTCGATGATTATGGTCTCCTGGCCATTTAACATTTAAAAAACAAACCTCGATCATCCACAAACAAGTCTGATAATAATCTGATGAAAATTGGATGGCCTTTAGGAATGTCTTCTTCTTGTTTTCCGTCTCAATATCAATCGCTAAACCTCTCGTTTTTGTCTCCCAAAAAAAAGTTTGTTTCGTCCAACATAGATCGTGAAAACTGTATTTATTGAAAAATATTCCGCCAGCTCCGTAACGCTTAGTGCCAAATAAGCCTTCCAAATAAACGAAAGTACAGTTTCAAGTTTCAAGATCAAGTCTTCACTGGATCTTAGTGGCTTTTCAATGAAATCAAATCTTTTTGTTTGTGATTGAAAGTTTGATTCTGGGTCTATAATTGCTAAAAAATGGTGGAGGAAATATCGAAGATTTTTCCGAGTAGATTCAGAAGAATATGCCGAGGAAACAGCAAAGAGTTTGCCGAGCAAGTGTCGAAGAATTTTCTTAGGAAATTCCGAAGAAATTTAAAAGAAGAAAAAGGAGACAATTTCAAATAAAGGTGCCGAAGAAATTCCGAAAGGGTTTGCCGAGAATATCTCATACAATTTGCCGAGGAAATTCCGAAAAAATGCCGAGAAAATCTCTAAAAATTTGCTGAGCATCTTTCGAAGAATTTACGGACTAAATTTCAAAGAATTTTACGAAGAAAATCCGAAGAGTTTGCCGAGAAAATCTCAAATATGTTGCAGAAAAAATTCTGAAGATTTTTTCTAGAAAATTACAAATAATTTGCCGAGTAAATTTTAAAGGTTTTTCCGAACTTATTTGGAGGAATTTGCCGAAAAGAATATGGCGAGGAAACAAGAGTTTGCCGAGCAAGTTTCAAAGAACTTTCTAAACAAAATTCCGAAAAAATCACCGAAGAAAATTTCAAGAAGTTGCCGAAGAAATTCCGAAAGGGTTTGCCAAGTAAATCTCAAATAATTTGCCGCGGAAATTTTGAAGAATTTTCCGAACCAATTTTGAAGAAATCCCAAAAAAATGCCAAAGAAATTTCGAAGAATTTGCCGAAAAGATTCCGAATAATATACCGAGGAAACTTGAAAGAGTTTGCCGATCAAGTTTCGAGGAATTTTCCAGGTGAATTCCCAAGAATATACAGAAGAAATAACAATGAAGTTGTCGAAGCAATTTCAAAGAGTTTTCCGAGAAAATCTCAAATATTGCAGATCTATTCAAAATTTGCCGTTTTTCGAATTTCATAAAGTTCTTTCGCAAGAAAGCATTAATTTGTCGAGTAAATTTCGAAGATGTTTTCGAACAAATTTCAAAAAAAAAGGTAATCCGAGGTAATCCAAGGAATTTCTATAAATTGGCCGAAAATATTATTTCGAAGTTTTTTTTGTGGAAATTCCGAGAAAGGAGAATGGGCAAAAATATATGGACTGTGGGCCATCGGTGTACACAGATGACCCATACCTTAGTTGAAAGATCTCCAAAAAACAAGAAAAAGTGTCTATGGGGTCAAAATTGTACATGCCGGGAGAAAAAAGTTATGAAGCGAGTAAAATGTAGTTATTTGAAGTTTTTGTATGGGTTTTTGAGCTCTCTTCCATAAACCTAGATGGCTTTAAACGGTCCAGTCTTGGTTACCTGCCTCTAGTAGAGTTATGAGGGAATTCCATGGAAAAGGTTAGACTACAGAATGGAGTTGCAAAGGGCATCGCCACTTTCTGAATAGGAGGGGGTGAGGGTTAGTAAATATAATTCAAGCTGTTTAGCGAATTGTTTCAACTTGCAATGATGTCACACTCGTTATAACTCTGTGCATCATCTGTCTAGACGATTTCAATGCTTTTTCAACCAATTCGATTTGGAGCGAACTGTTTTTTTAAGCGGCACACTAGAAATGTGTCCAGCCCATCGTATATTTCCAACATAAGGGGTGCAATACAGGACTGCTACTTCTACTACTACTACTACTACTACTACTACTACTACTACTACTACTACTACTACTACTACTACTACTACTACTACTACTACTACTACTACTACTACTACTACTACTACTACTACTACTACTACTACTACTACTACTACTACTACTACTACTACTACTACTACTACTACTACTACTACTACTACTACTACTACTACTACTACTACTACTACTACTACTACTACTACTACTACTACTACTACTACTACTACTACTACTACTACTACTACTACTACTACTACTACTACTACTACTACTACTACTACTACTACTACTACTACTACTACTACTACTACTACTACTACTACTACTACTACTACTACTACTCTTCCGCCGTCTGTCACCAATTGCTGTCACAATAGCTCGTTATGTGACCTAACATATAAAATCACCAGATCACCCGATAAGCAAAAATATGTTGATTCCCTCAGCAAGAACAGCTGATATGGTCATAACGAAGTAGACAACGGACGATCAATCAAGCGCTAATGCTCACGATAAT
This sequence comes from Armigeres subalbatus, assembly GCF_024139115.2. Taxonomy (NCBI): domain Eukaryota; kingdom Metazoa; phylum Arthropoda; class Insecta; order Diptera; family Culicidae; genus Armigeres; species Armigeres subalbatus. Next base: position 117,650,569 of record NC_085141.1, on the reverse strand, counting down.
TCCTGATTGTATACAATCATCAAAGGACTGTTTCCGCGCCATGAACATGGTCTTCTTCCGTAGTAGTGTTAACTTCGCCATTCGATGTAGGCGGCCAGGCAGTTGCTTCATGGCGCGGAAACAGTCCTTCGATTATTGTCCTTAGCTCCTTTGGGCACATCTATGGCGGTTTCGTTGAGCTACCAATCATTGTCATAGTGACCTTATATGCATCTACCAATGAGTTTGCTTTTGCATTATGTAGCCTTGTTAACCCTGATTTGCGGGAGCAGCTCATGTCATCCAAATATCGTTGTAAGCTCTATGTATCCCACTTCCTGCTCGAATATAGCAGCGACGGAGTTTGGTGATCATCCTATTCCAGCAGAAGATTGGACGGTAAGCATGCCATGGCTGTACTTTTCTCGTCATAGTTACATGACAGGCTCGAGTTAATACTGCAAACAGCTCGCTCGGACTTCGATTCAGCACATTGCGCTCAAATCTAACTGCTTTCGCAAACATGTTCTTGTCAAAGGCTTCCGTTTGTTCCCTCTCCGTGATGTAGTATCGCCTGTGCCTGTGCACCTCTTTTCGTTTATTCGGAAACAATGTCCCGAGCAGAGCAAGTCAGAAAAAATATTGTTTCAACAACTTGATTGTGACTAAATCTGGTCACATATGAGTTGCAGTGATTCATTTGTAGCAGGATATCTAGCGGTATGCCCAACACCCCCCCTTCTTGATTTGGGTTGTAGTGTAAGATAATGTTTAGTATGAAAACTAGATATTTTAGTAGAGCAGAGCTTTTCCAAAACTGGTAGCATAGTAATACTTACCCACAACGAAAAGATGTTGGGAACGATAGTATTAGAACGGCGTGCAAAGGCGGAGTTACGACCTTGTTTTAGCTACTCGATTATGTAGGTGGTGAACTTATTGTATTAGACAAAAAATCATTAAAATAAAGATTTTTTTAAATACTCAATTATGTACTCAATGTTGGAAATATACGATGGGCTGGACACATTTCTAGTGTGCCGCTTAAAAAACCAGTTCGCTCCAAATCGAATTGGTTGAAAAAGCATTGAAATCGTCTAGACCAGCGGTTCTCAACCTGGGGTACATGTACCCCTGGGGGTACCTTCGCTGGCCCTAGGGGGTACCTCTGATAAAAATGCGTAATGGCGGATGTATCACAATTCCGATAAAACTGTATTATTAAGTTTTGAGATTTTTTTATTCTAAAACTTTCTATCGTACATAATATGCATGCCGATCAATGAATCGAATTTTCAATTCTGTCCACCACAATCAGGACTGTAGGACAAGAGAAAAAAAAGACAAAACGTCGTCAATGTATACTACGTGTATGAGAAAAGTGTTGAAGCCTCCTGGCAACAGACTTGGAAGCTTCGTTTCAAGAGGCCCAGAAGTCTTCATTTGAGAGACTTGGAAGCTTCGTTGTGAGAAGCTTAGAAGCTCCCTTCAAGAGGCTCGAGATGTTTCTTTCAAGAGGCTGATAAGCGTCCTTCCAAGATGCTCAGATACCTCCTTTTCGGACACTCGTAATCCCGCGATTCTAGAGGCCGCCTCCTTCCAAGAAATTTGAAAGCCTCCTTCGGAATTCTGTCAAGAAGCTTGAAATCATATTTATAAGACGCTAGGAAATCTCATTTCAAGAGGTTCGGAACCCTCATTTCAAGAGGTTCGGAATCCTCATTTCAACAGGTTCGGAACCCTCATATCAAAAGGCCCGAAAATCTTCTTTCCAGAGGATCGTAAACCTCCATTCTAGAGGCTGTGAAGGCTCGGAAGCCTCATTTTAAGAGGGTGAGAAGCATCTCTTCGAGAGGCTTGTATGCCTCCTTTCAAGAGGTTCGGAAGCCTCCTTTCAAGAGGCTCGGAAGCCTGCTTTCAAGAGGCTCGGAAGCCTGCTTTCAAGAGGCTCGGAAGCCTGCTTTCAAGAGGCTCGGAAGCCTGCTTTCAAGAGGCTCGGAAGCCTGCTTTCAAGAGGCTCGGAAGCCTGCTTTCAAGAGGCTCGAAAGCCTGCTTTTAAGAGGTTCGGAAGCCTCCTTTCAAGAGGCTCGGAAGCCTCCTTTCAAGAGGCTCGGAAGCCTCCTTTCAAGAGGCTCGGAAGCCTCCTTTCAAGAGGCTCGGAAGCCTCCTTTCAAGAGGCTCGGAAGCCTCCTTTCAAGAGGCTCGGAAGCCTCCTTTCAAGAGACTCAGAAGCCTCCTTTCAAGAGGCTCAAAAGGCCTCCTTTCAAGAAGCTCGGAAGCCCCATTTCAAGAGGCTCGAAAGCCTCCTTTCAAAAGGCTCAAAAGCCTCCTTTCAAGAGGCTCAAAAGCGTCCTTTCAAGAGGCTCGTAAGCCTCCTTTCAAGAGGCTCAGAAGCCTCCTTTCAAGAGGCTCAGAAGCCTCCTTTCAAGAGGCTCAGAAGCCTCCTTTCAAGAGGCTCGGAAGCCTCCTTTCAAGAGGCTCGGAAGCCTCCTTTCAAGAGGCTCGGAAGCCTCCTTTTAAGAGGCTCAGAAGCCTTCTTTCAAGAGGCTCAGAAGCCTTCTTTCAAGAGGCTCAGAAGCCTCCTTTCAAGAGGCTCAGAAGCCTCCTTTCAAGAGGCTCAGAAGCCTCCTTTCAAGAGGCTCGGAAGCCTCCTTTCAAGAGGCTCGGAAGCCTCCTTTCAAGAGGCTGGAAAGCCTCCTTTCATGAGGCTGGGAAGCCTCCTTTCAAAAGGCTCGGAAGCCTCCTTTCAAGAGAATTTCGAGGAATAACACAAATTTCTGGAGAGCCATGTAGCCCGTTAGTTTTCTGGTCTTTTTATAATTTTTTCTGATCAAAAAAAGGGGGTACCTCAATAAAAACATAAGTTCGAAGGGGTACCAGTCAAGAAAAAGGTTGAGAACCGCTGGTCTAGACAGATGATGCACAGAGTTATAACGAGTGTGACATCATTGCAAGTTGAAACAATTCGCTAAACAGCTTGAATTATATTTACTAACCCTCACCCCCTCCTATTCAGAAAGTGGCGATGCCCTTTGCAACATGTATTTCTCCATTCTGTAGTCTAACCTTTTCCATGGAATTCCCTCATAACTCTACTAGAGGCAGGTAACCAAGACTGGACCGTTTAAAGCCATCTAGGTTTATGGGAGGGAGCTGAAAAACCCATACAAAAGCTTCAAATAACTACATTTTACTCGCTTCATAACTTTTTTCTCCCAGCATGTACAACTTTGACCCCATAGACACTTTTTCTTGTTTTTTCGAGATCTTTCAACTAAAGTATGGGTCATCTGTGTACATCGATGGCCCAAAACTGCCCATTCTCCTTTACCGACGAAATTTCAAAGAATATGCCGAAGAAATTCCTAAGAGAAAATTTCAAATGATTTGCCGAGCAAAATGGAATTCACCGAAGAAAGTTTCAAAGTTGTCGAAGAAATGCCGAAAGTGTTTTCCAAGAAAATCTCAAATAATTTGCCAACGAAATTTGAAGATATTTGCGAACAAATCTCGATAAATTTGCCAAGGAAATCACAAAAAAAAATGCTGAAGAAATGCCGAAAAATTTACTGACGAAATTTTTAAGAAGTTGCCGAACAAATTTGGATGAATTTGCCGAATAAATTTCGAAGAATTTTCTGAACAAATTTTGATAAATTTGCTGAGGAACTTCCGAAGCATTTCACAAGTAAATTGAAAAAAAATCCGAGAAAATTCCAAAGAACCTGCCGAAGACATTTCAAAGAGTTTTCCGAGAAGATTCCGAACAAATTTCGAAGAGATTGTCTAGCGAATTTTGAAGGATTTCTCAAGCAAATTTCTAAGAGTTTGCTGAGGAACTACCAAAGCATTTGTTAAGAAAATTTGGAAGAACCTGTCCAGGAATTCTTTAAACTGTTTTCCGAGAAAATTTCGAAGAATACTCGAAGGCAGTTTCGGAAAATTTCCCGAGGAAATTTCAAAGATTTCCGCGAGAATATTTCGAAAAATTTGCTTTTTAAGTTTAGGAGAATTTCCCGAGTAAGTTATGAAGACTTTCCCAAGAAATTTCCAAAAAAATTCTCGAGGAGGTTCTGAAGAATTTCCCGATAAAGTTTCAGAGAATTTCCCGAAAGAACTACGAAAAATGTCCGGCTGAACGCAGAATGAATTTTTCACATTTCAACAAATTACAGAAAATAGAACCCAGGAGGATCTTTAAAAAAAAATCTCGAAAATCAAATGCAATAAAATATTGCTCACGCCGCCGGCTAGCAAAATCATGACAAATTCCACCGCCTACGATTTCTGGACAGGCACATGCGACTACATAATTGCCTTGGTGATATCATGTTTTTGCCTTTCTCGTACATCAAAGTTGTCACTCCGAAAACGAACTTTTTATATTGTGCCTTGCAACAAAATGACAACTTTCGTGATCTTTTTCCAAGGCTCTCATAGATGTGAAAAATTTCCTCCGCAGTACAAATAGCACGTGCTATCCAAGCATTCACCGCCGGAATGCACCATCACGGTGCCCCCAGACGCGAATATTATCGCACTTTCATGAACCTCCGTGGTTTTCTCACGAAAAGAAAGCTTAGAGCACCAGGAAAGGATACGGGGTGTTTTAAAATCTTTCATCGGTGAAATTTTAAATACGCCCTATTTTAAAATTTTATGGTTTTTCCCATATACATACAAGTAAGCTGCAAAATAGAAAACTACGGAGGTTCATGAAAGTGCGATAATATTCGCGTCTGGGGGCACCGTGCACCACGTGGAGGCTAAATTTTTAAAAATATATCGAAGTAGCTTTTTTCTTCGGCAACTATCTGGCGCGTATTTTTCGTTGCGACCAAAAATGAGCGGAAGAGTAAATTTTTTTATGAGCGTTACAGTAGAAGCCCCGGAGTTATATGCCAATCGGCTCAGCTCGACGAACTGAGCAAATGTCTGTCAGTTCGTGTGTATGTGTGTATGTGTGTGTGCGTATGTGTATATGTGGGGACAATTCCCAGTTGATCACTATTGAGATTGGTAACAATCTGCCGTGGCGTTAAACAATTACGAAGAAAATGGTACATTATAAGGTTGGCTAAATGCGAGAAAGGCAGTATCACTACTCGGTGAATGAGGTTGGGTTTTTCATATTGAAACTTTTAGGGAATTTCCCAGTCAACACAAGATCGTATATGATGCCGTATAAGATGCTAACGTGGAGGCGATATAGGTACTTGCCCATGAAACTGTACGTATATCGCCTCCACTTTAGCATCTTATATTGCACCATATACGATTTTGAGTTGACTGGATTGTGAACAGACCCAGATCGGCATTGATCAAGTTTTCCTTACCAGGTGGCAGGATTAGAACAGCGAGCTACAATGCACAATGGTCCCAGAGTCGAACCTAGCAAGACAAAAATGATATGGAAATGCTAATATCATCTTCCAAACTTGGACGTACATGTTCATGATAGCATTAGAGGCGAAAGTATAGAATTGATAGTTCCGTTAGGATACGGCAGGCATGAAGAATGTTTTTATAGAAGTCGATTTGAAATCGAGCGGAGGGCAATATTTGTGATGGCACATATCGCACGACCTTCCTTCTGCCAAGCTCCCGTATGAAGGGGGAGGGAAGAATATCAGTGTGGAATCTGATATATCTCCACTGGCAAAAGGAAGGTGGTTTGACTTGCTCATATGCCATCGCGTGCGGAAGGATTTGCTATCGACGAGTACTGTCTCCAAATTTCTAATATGACATCAGCATTTAGTCGAATAGGATTTTTATTGCACAGTTCTGTTTTCTCATTGCGTCCGTCTCGACAAAACTGTTTACGCCAAAACAAAAATGTTTACGCCAAAACTATTAGTTTTAGATATATAGTGTCTTTGGGAAAAAAATTTCATATTTTTCGACGATTTTTTTCCATGTAGTGAAATTAGGGTGATACCTATATTTCAGAAGTTCATAATATCAACTTTTTGATTTTTCGGTAAAGACATGTGCAATGTTCCACAAAGTTGTAGAGCAATTAATTTTGAGCAACTTTGCCGAAGAAACAATTTTTCTATCACTTATGGTTCACAAGTTATGAGCTTTTTCAATAAATACGTTAGGGCGGTCCCTAAAAATCGGTATTCTTCACATAACTTTTTATACATTAATTTCTCGCATAAACTTTGTTCACTTTTAGGACTTTTGAAGGCGCACATTTTTGTTAAAGAACCATGAATCTATCTCTTACAACAAGAAAGTTATTCGAGTTTTTGTATCAAAAACATGTTTTTTTCATATGCGTATATTTCAAAATGGAGCAAACCGATTTTAAATCTATTGGTTCTATTCGAAAGCTCGCACTTTTCTGCGTTTATGGTCGGAAAACTGAGAGAGCGTTTTTTGTTTAAAGCGTTTTATTTCATTTTGAAAAAAATATGTTTTTAATCGAAAAACGGATATACCTTGATAAATAAACGAGATAGGTCCATGGGTCTTCAACAAAAATATGTGTCTTTAGAAGTTCTAAATGTGATCCATACAAAGTATCCCTCAAAAATCAATACATAAAAATATATTTGAAAAAAAACGGTTTTTGTAAGGAAATAAACGTTAGATCGATCAAAGTAGGCTGAACTAGAGAGCGCATTTTCTCGGTTCACCGGTTCATTCATACTGAATGTTTACATACGCGTTGAGACTGCCATGTCTTTGTGCACCATGCTAAACATCAAACAGAAAATCAGGCTACTATGCATATTAATGGTTTTCTGTTGGATATGTAGCGTTAAAAGTACGTCACTTTTGAAGTACACTGGATTTTGTTTTTACACGATTTACATTTTCTCAATTTTCCACTCATCCTAAATGTTTAACGTATATTAATTATCATGTGATTTTTCTTTGATTTATTCTGGATTTTTTGAAACATGTTGCGAAGAGTTTGGTGGCAAATTGAAGTCACACGATCAAAAATACGAGCGAAAAAAACCTTTGTATAGCCTTTGTTACAAGCCTACCTTGTTTTGATTAGATTTTTTTGCGTATCGCCAGTGGAACAAAGCGAAGATGACCAGTGGTTAGCTACTGAAATGTTTTTATTGCTGTTACGTTAAAAGCAAATCTTCATCAGGTGGGAAAATCTCAGTGGTTTGCATTAAAGTTCGAAATGTTATGGAAGGCAAGTAATAGAAAAAAAGAGCATTTCTTGAACGCAACAAACTTGGCTAAGTAGGTACACCAGGAGAAATTCCGTAACGGAAAACCTTGAAACGGCGCAAATTTTCATCAAGCCCGAGATCAAAGTCGTAAAAAGGGGTGGGTAGGGGTTGAAAATTGTCTTTTTCGGCATTATGTAATTTGTAAATGAACCATGTACTGTACCGCTCACAAAAAAAAAACAACCCTTTAGCTCATTTTTGGTCGCAACGGAAAATACGCGCCAGATAGTCGCCTAAAAAACATACTTCCAGATAAAAAAGCTATTTCGATATTTTTAAAATTTGGCCGCCACGTGGTGCATCCTAGCGGTGAATGCTTGTATAGCACGTGCTATTTGTACTGCGGAGAAATTTTTCACATCTATGAGAGCTTTGGGAAATTATCATGAAAGTTGTAATTTTGTTGCAAGGCGCAATAACGCCAAAAAAATCATACGCTCTGTCGACCACCCTACTTTGATCGATCTAACGTTTATTTCCTTACGAAAACCGTTTTTATTTAATATATTTTTTATGTATTAATTTTTGAGGGATACTTTGTATGGACCACATTTAGAACTTCTAAAGACACATATTTTTGTTGAAGACCCATGGACCTATCTCGTTTATTTATCAAGTTATAGCCGTTTTTCGATTAAAAACATATTTTTTTCAAAATGAAATAAAACGCTTTAAACAAAAAACGCTCTCTCAGTTTTCCGACCATAAACGCAGAAAAGTACGAGCTTTCGAATAGAACCAATAGATTTAAAATCGGTTTGCTCCATTTTGAAATATACGCATATGAAAAAAACATGTTTTTGATACAAAAACTCGAATAACTTTTTTGTTATAAAAGATAGATCCATGGTTCTTTAACAAAAATGTGCGTCTTCAAAAGTCCTAAAAGTGCTCGGAATAAAGTTTATGCGAGAAATTAATGTATAAAAAGATATGTTAAGAATACCGATTTTTAGGGACCGCCCTAACGTATTTATTGAAAAAGCTCATAACTTGTGAACCATAAGTGATAGAAAAATGGTTTCTTCGGCAAAGTTGCTCAAAATTAATTGCTCTACAACTTTGTGGAACATTGCACATGTCTTTACCGAAAAATTAAAAAGTTGATATTATGAACTTCTGAAATATAGGTACCACCCTAATTTCACTACATGGAAAAAAATCGTCAAAAAATATGAAATTTTTTTCCCAAAGACACTATATATCTAAAACTAATAGTTTTGGCGTAAACATTTTTGTCTTGCTAGATTCGACTCTGGGACCATTGTGCAATGTACATCACAGTTTAATGGGATGGAAGGCAGCCAAGCCATTAGCTCTTCAACCGTTTTAATTCGATGTCACACGGCTTTACTAAAAGAGTAGCATGGCTCGGGAATGAGCCCTCGCTTCCACAATAAAATTATGTCCAAAAACACGACCTTTGATACGTCTGCCAGAACCGTAATTAAGACCTTACTAGCATCGAGCTCAATGCGCTATTCAACGCCACCACTGGCGTTGATCGACAACTGTTTTCATTGGGTGCCACGCATGGCCGAATAACCTTGCCCATTTACATTGGCGTAAATAAGGGGGGAGGGGGCTGGCTCTCACCAGACCCAATTTGTTGCCCCTCCCCCAGAAAATTTGAAAATCGAATCCCAATCTTCTTTGATAATTTTTTCGGAAAAGCATCCAACTTGTCGTTGCAAAATGTCACGTCCAAGTAAAATAGATTTTTCAGATTTTTAATGTCAATCACTTCCATTGCCATTAATTATTTAAGGATGCTGGGTCATTAGGCCGAATTGCCATTAGGCCGAATGAGAACTGGAAAGTGCGAAGTGAGGAAGAAGTAGATCGGAAGAAGGAAAAAGGAAAAAGGAGGAAGAAAAAAGAAGGAAGAAGGAAGAAGGAAGAAGGAAGAAGGAAGAGGGAAGAAGGAAGAAGGAAGTAGAAAAAAAGGAAGAATGGAGAAGGAAGAAGGAAGAAGGAAGAAAGAAGAAAGAAGAAGAAAGAAGGTAGAAGACATATGGAAAAAGGAAGAAAGAAAAAAGAAGAAAGAAGAGGAAGAAAAAAGAAGAAAGAAGGAAGGTAGGAAAAAGAAAGAAGGAAAAAGGAAAAAGAAAAAGGAAAAGGAAAAAGGAAAAGGAAAAAGAGAAAGGAAAAAGGAAAAGAAAAAAGGAAAAGGAAAAAGGAAAAGGAAAAAGGAAAAGGAAAAAAGAAAAGGAAAAAGGAAAAGGAAAAAGGAAAAGGATAAAGGAAAAGGAAAAAGGAAAAGGAAAAAGGAATTAGTAAAAAGGAAAAAGGAAGAAGGAAAAAGGAAGAAGGAAAAAGTAAAAAGAAAAAAAGGAAGAAGGAAGAAGAAAAAAGAAGGAAGAAGGAAGAAAGAAGAAGGGAGAAGAAGAAAGAAGAAAGAAAGAAGGAAGAAAACGGAAAAAAAGAAGAAGGAAAAAGAAAGAAGGTAGAAGGAAGAGGGAAGAAGAAAGAAGGAAGAAGGAAGGAGGAAAGAAGGAAGAAGGAAAAAGGAAAAGGAAAAAGGAATTAGTAAAAAGGAAAAAGGAAGAAGAAAGAGAAAAAAAGTAAAAGGGAAAAAGGAAAAAGGAAAAAAAAAGAAGAAGGAAGAAGGAAGAAGAAAGAAGAAGGAAGAAGGAAGAATGAAGAAGGAAGAAGGAAGAAAGAAGAAGGAAGAAGGTAGAAGGAATAAAGAAGAAAGAAGAAACAAGAAGGAAAAAGAGAAGTAGGAAGAAGGAAGAAAACAGATAGAAGAAGGAAGATGTAAGAAGGGAGAAGGAAGAAAGGGTAAGGTGAAGAAAGAACTTCTCATTTTCACTGTTTGCTAATTCGGCCTAATGGCCATTCGGCCTTATGACCGTTTGCCCTAATGACCATTCGGCCTAATGACCGTTCGCCCTAATGACCATTCGGCCTGATGACCTTCGGCCTAATAACCTTCGGCCTAACGGCCTTCGGCATAATGGCCTGACACCTTATTTAAGTGTTTGCAAAGTGTTTATTGATTATATCAAGTAAAAAATGTTTAAAAAAATATTCATTCCTGTTCTGACATTCAACTACGGCTAGATTTAAACGAAGTTGGAACCAATAAGAGTTAAAACGATATTTTTTTGTGAATCTTTCCAGAATAGAAATTGGATATTATTCAAGTACGCCGCAAAACAGTTGATCAAATTATTTTTAGTAGAATGTCCTTACGAGTCCAGATGATTAGTTTTCACTGTTTAACAAAACTCGGTCTCTTGTAACTTAACAGATATGCCTTTTCTAGTCTTATTGTTGAGATTGGAGAACATAGATCTAAACGGATATAAAGTTGTGGAATAAGGAAGAATAGTTCTTTTATAGACTACGAACTTATACGGCAATAAAAAATAACCCTAATTTGATAAACATTGTTTCCAATAATTCCAATATTTCCCACGCTAAAAATCATAGGGGACAAACTGCATTAATCGATTTCTCTTCTTCGATGTTTTCTTTTTATTGATGTGGCGAATTGCGGTAGTTTTCCGAAGAATTGACTGTATGGTGTGATAAAGGTCTTGCACCAGAATCAACAATCCCGGTTGTAGCTTTTGAAACAATTGAGTAATTAACAAAATATAAAATCGATTAAGAGAAATCGATGAATACAGTAACACCCCTATGATTCTAATTTCAACTAACTATGCGTAATAACAGAAATTTGAAAATCTGACGAAAATTTACAAGAATTTCTCACAGTAAATACCTATATTTTATTTCCTGCTGAAAGCCGAAGGGAGCTCGCGCGACAATCGTATTTTCGCCCCCAGTATCAAGTTTATACACGAAATCTATAAAATGGTTTTGAATTGTTTTTCATTTAATACTTGAATAACTTCTTCCTGATCTCAATGATTTTTTTATTAAATCCTTAAAATATTTCCAGAATTGTAGAACAAAAAAAGGGGCCCTCCTTAGCCGTGCGGTAAGACGCGGAAATTGTCTCGACTTCCCTGGGCATAAAAGTATCATCGTGTTAGCCTCATGATATACTAATGCAAAAATGGTAACTTGGCTTAGAAACCTCGCAGTTAATAACTGTGGAAGTGCTTAATGAACACTAAGCTGCGAGGCGGCAATGTCCCAAGGGGGATGTAATGCCAATGAAGAAGAAGAGAAAGAAGAACCAAAAAAAAATACAAAAATCGAACAACATCTCAAAAATTAGTGCATAAATTAGGTTTTCTTAAATATTTTTTATTTGGTAAACGCTCAGTTGTGTATGACGCTTTCTGGAATTGCAACCCTTTAGTATGAAAATATTAGAATTATTAAACTCTCACAATGATTTGATTTTTTTAAATATCTTTATATTTTATTAAATATCAAAAAAATCATCTCGTTTCTTCTTTTATTAAGTGAGAGATTTTCCTAGACTTTCAAACTCACTGTTTCGCAGTTTTAGTTTTTATTTATATGGAGCGTGATAAAATAATCGACCTCCGTTAGCCCATTACCCATTAGCCCTTACCTTCAAAGTGAGCTTAGAAATCGAAATATCATACAATTATCATGAAGTTGAGCATGAGCATGAGCATTATGACCGCACAATTCGTAGTTGCTACTCCGTGATTGACTGAACTTGCGAAATTGTACAGAGAACACAATGAATGGGGCTTGGGATTAGCTACCCATTCTCAATGTACACGTTTCGGGAGCTCAAATATTTAAAGTCAATAACGGCGCCGGCCCCGTCGTCACGGTCATATAGGAATGGAACGATTGTTAGTCCGACTCTCGTTGCTACTAGAGACCGAGTATACCTCTGCATCTCCACGATTGTCTTGGGATATGATATCGTTTTAGTTACAGATTTATTTATCTGGATTCACTTCGGTAAGTGATGCGATCTATGGGATGGGAAATAACACTAATACGAGTTAAAAGTTAAAACATGCACGCCCGGTGGCATATGAAAACTGAGGAGATTCGCGTTTTGGACGACCGCACGGAAGCGCAGCACTCTGTACTCACTTGCTCGATGGCTACAGCAAATCATCAAATAAGGCGCTTTTTTCGATAGCGTGCGACATGCGCATGAGCCACCAAACACAATATAGATATTTTCTTTCTTTCCCGACGACTAAAACACGCACTGCGCTTACTTGTTCGATAGCTATTCTTATTACCGGTCGCGCAATGCAGAACACAACTATTCGGCCAATCACGCGATCGTTCTGCTGTCCGAAACAAGCGAAATCACGCACTGAACTCTATCATACAATTATCATGAAGTTGGGAAGAAAGTACGGCCCCTTTATTTAAACGTTTTCGAAGCTTTCCGCATATCATACAAACGTAAATAAAGAGATCCAAAAACTGCAAAGCTGATTAAGAAAACCTTGTGCATAATTAATGAAAATACGATTAAAGGACATCGCGATTCAGAATCCTCACCACACATTTATCTATAATTAGTACAATAAATATGAAAAATAGACTCGTATTGACTAAATCACACTATTGCTAGAAATCAATTTAATTTTTAGCATATTTAGTGATATTAATATCAATAAAAATGAGCAACAAAGGCATAAAAACCCATTGGCAGCCCGTGAATGCAGTACTTTATATCGCCTAAGAATATTATCTCTCACCAGCTGGGACCATCTGCATTTGTAAACAAAGATTCAAACGTTGATTTGACGAATCAGATAGCACTCCCACGCAAACCAACACCAGCAGCAGGTAGTTCAAGCATTCAACTGCCTATTGATGGTGTTGGTTTGCGTAGGAGTGCAATCAGATTCGTCAAATCGACGTTTGAATTTTTGTTTACAAAAGCAGACAAGTCGTTTTCAGGATGCTTTCAAGTATAGGCTGCGCAAGTATGAGATTAGATTAGATTAGATGGAACACTTCTTAGGTAGACGTTCTCTAATCTCCAGTTCCATTATATGAGCTTTTTTCAATAAATAGATAGACGCAAGATTCTTAATTATTATAAATATTAACACATATGAGAAAATGCAGGAATGTCATGTATTGACGCTTGCGAGAGCAAAATCGTAAGGATAGTACGTACAACATAAAAACACGTATACTCGAATGTTTTAAATCACTTAGGTACCAACAAGAAAAGTTATAAAAAGCTTACAAATGGCTGTTAGTACTACTGCAGCAAAGCGACTTCCAAACGCGAACTTTCATTAATTCCTCCACAGTTAATTTTGTGATCATATCGCACTTTGCGAGCCAACCTTCAGCATTCCTTTGCGCTTGTTCCCCACTATAAACACATAATTTCCACGACAGGCCCGATCGCACTTCTGTGCTGCTGAATAAGACATCAACTAGCCAATTTAATAAATCCCCAAAGCCCATAAAACGCGAACCCTCTTCAAGTTTCGATCATCTCGGGGAAACTACACTCCTACCGGCTTCTGCTTGTTGCGCGCCGTCCAGGCAGTGCCCATCCGTCGGATAACGGCTCTATTCGAGCTCGCGAAACAAAGTCTTCAAAAGGAAGCAGATCTACCCGAACCTGCAATTATATAATTTAGATAATCTCCTCCGGACGACGCAGGCGATGCTACAACTGCTGGGGCCGCTGGTGGTTGGTCCTCTCCTATGCGTGTCCGTACGGCGGCGGCTGTTCATTTGGAACGACGACGACGGCAGAACCTTCAAAGCAAATCCCTCAAATGGGACCTCCCGAGCCCCTAGCAGCAAGCAACGAGCAGAAGACCTTTTTCTCTCGGTCCAGCGTCCTTGCTTGTTGCTGTTAAGCCCCGGCAAAAGTAGCGCCCCGGCCCTGCCAAAGCAGAGCAATTTTTAATCCATTTCTTGTTTTAACTTGCAGCAAAACTACAAACAAAGTAAAACGCCCTTCTCTGTAATGTTTCGGACGTTGCACGGCCATTCAGAAGGATTAAAAGTGGAGCTTTAAAAAAAGGCAATATATTTGGAAAATCGATCGTGTAGACAACACTAAACCAGCTTTACATTCGAGTTTAAATTTGAATCGATATATTATAAAAGATACCTTTGAGAAGTTTTTGATGCTAGGAGTATTCATTTTTACCTAGTTCGTTGATTTGGCAGGCTCAGACGCTAAGAACATTCCTTAAGATTATTAGCACGTGAAATAAACATTTACAGTTTTGTAACGAATATGCGTTTATCATGAATTACATCAGAAAAATAAAACGTGCGTTGGCACGCCATCGATTGATTAGCTCACGTCGAAAAGTAGGCTTCAGAGAAATTCGGAAAAAGTTGTAAAAAAATTGTTTCAAACTTTATTCAATTCTTAGCCAATGCTGAAGGTGTCCGAATAAAATTAAAACATTGTGCCAGGTCTTGAATACTACAGGTTCTACCAATATCCAGAAACGCCTGATATCTAATATTATCATCCCGGAAGCAGGAGAAAAAATGTGTTGAAAATGCGTAAATCAGTTTTTCGTTACTAAGAAAAAAATACTACATAAAATTATTTTAAATGAATCTCTTCCGGATCACCGTGAACTATGGACTGGCCATGAACCAACTGCTTTGCAGCCCAACTGCGGCATCAGCAGGATCGTGAATAAATAATAAAAAAGCTCGCGCCTTATCACCGGACCGTAATCACTCTCGCTGGCATCGACTTTGCGCACTGCAAAGGGCGTGAACATGTTTGCCCACGAATCCCTTTTTTTTCCTCGCAGTATCGGTTTTATTAATTCCGGATATTTATCATTATTATTAATTTCACGTTATCAGTTTTCACTGTGCGGATTCGTGAGGCGTTGGATGTGGCGATTCTGACTGGGTTGCGTGCCCTGGTCATCGTTTGAGTTGTCATGCCATTATTGGTAGACGGTCTATGGATCATGGAAAACTGCTGGTATTTGCTACTTCTAGAAAGCGGCACACTATCGATTTAATTAATTGATCTACCGAAGCTAATTATCCATACCTATTGAATTTCGATCAAAAATTGCTTTCTAAAAAGCTAAGTAGTTAAGATGATTCAAACCTATTTATAAGCATTTACAGCAGATATTACAGCAGAAATGTTGCTTTATCTTATATTAAAAGTTTGCGAGCCTATACTTCAATATTGTTTCCAACCGATTAGGAAAAGCTATGACAGACAAAGCCCGAATATGAATTTCAGAATGAACAGACGAAATTCGACAACCTGACGAAGGCTCGAATGGATTAAGTAATGACTTTGTAACGTGCAAAGGATTGCGTTATAGTGTTCGTGCCTGCTATTCATAATCGCGTTGAAAGGAGTATCACGTAGGACAAAGATCGTTCAACTACTTGGAATCACCGTCTACAACGTCAAAACTTATCAACTTATCAACAAATTGAAGCCGAAGTACACGATATGAAAGGGTCAACAGAAGGCAATGTGAGCTATCCAGCATGAATTCATTAACCTTAACAGCAAACGCACGCAATTTTTGTTTGTCATCAGGAGTTTAGATACGGGCCGTACATTCACAACAACTTGCGTGACAAAAGGTTACTAACGCCTAAAAATGTTAATCGATGAGTGCGGTATTATTTGCAAAAATTTACCAATTATCAAATACCTATTTGTACATACATTTTTCAAAATTTAATTTTCAAACTTAGATATCAAAATGTAACCATAGGATTATTTCTAGCACAATATTCCGACATGCGATATTGCATATAGCATTATACGTTTAAACACCCCTCGGAATGTCTCTTCACTACATTGTTTACCTTTTTTGACACCGCACTAGGGCTTCCATTCCCGGAAACGATTTCCCGGGAAATCATAATTCCCGGGATTTCCGATTCCCGGGATTTATGTATCAGTTTCCCGAATTTCCCGGGAAATGAACAACATACTAAAATATTTTGTGATAATTGACTTATTTTATTAAAATTTGATGATAACGGATTTTGGGGTATCAATTACATTTTTTTACTAGCATCATCTCACTATTTATTTCACTTTTGAAGTTTAAGTTACAACTGAAAATGTTACAGAATCATATGGTGCATTCCAATACGTGTTGAAGAGAGGCGAGAAAAAGAACCAGTTTGTATCTATTGTTCGTGTATTCAGTAGGTAAGCGTTGTAAAGTCGAATTAAAAATTTAGTATCTGTGGTGAAACAGCAGAGCTATCAATGTTCGCAAATACTGAGGCAATAGCAGTGACCGCTTTGGCAGGTTTGTCCTACTATTGTAAAAGGTTTTTTAAGACCTTCAATCCTTTTTAATTCAATTCCCGAACAGACTCATATTCCACAGACTCGTTTGTATTTTGAGATATTTCTGAAATATTTCATTTGAATATTTTATAATATTGGTGGGCTAACAGATATTGATGGAAAAACAGATTTTATGTCTTTAGTATGCGTTCATTACAACTGTTTTACAACAAATACTCGCAAAACTTTTGCAATTTGATGCGTTTTAGGTGCTGTTTGGTATTTCAAGGATCATTAAAGTACGACAATCAAGCACTCGCCGACAGCTCTTTTTTATTTCGAATGGAATTTCAAATATTTCAGGGGGCAGCAGGGACTATGTCCAAGGGCTTGACGACCCCTCCCCATGGCCACTGCGAGTTAGGGGGCCTGCCTAGGATGTGGTGGGGTTTGACAGTGGGCTCTGTTAAACCTCTACAAAAAGCTGCAAGTGTCTAAAAGCAGGCCCTATCAAACCCAGTCAACACATGAACGTATATGGTGTCGTGTAGGATGCTGAAGTGCAGGCAATAGGAGTACTTCTCCACATTTATATATCGTCTTCAATTTAGCATCCTGTATTGCACCATGTGCGATTTTATGTAGACTGGGAAGCGACCGTGTGCCGCTCAAAGCACACAAGCCCAACACGAGTGCCAACCGGCACATCAGGATTAATACCAGTGAGATCCTGATTACGGTATACGGTCACGGCAAGCGACAAACACACGCGCGAAAGTAATGCAAAATAAACGACATGTAAAATAAACGTAAATTAACAAAATATGTCTGGCTGAAGATTCTTATTTAACGTCAAATAGAGATAACATAATTAGCTTTCCGATTACTATCAATTTGGTTTAACAGCCGTGATTATTACTTTATTTTCAATTTTAATCCCGTTTCTTTTTTATTGTTCTTACGTTAAAGAATGATGACGCGGGCGCCTAATCCGAAATTCAAATGAACAATCGCTCACTTTGAGCGATTGATTGTTTATTCTCGCGAAGAATGAACAATTGAACAAGTTAAGGAAATGCTAATACTGCTGTGTAGGTTGCATAGGTCACATCACTTTCCATGGTGAATCCCGATCTATGTTACTGATTACCCCACCCAACTAACACTACTTTCTTCCCGTGGTAATTGTGGAGATGCAGAGGTATTCTCGGTCTCTAGTAGCAACAATTACCACACACTCACATTCCCTCCCTTTCCCAACTGACTGTAAGGACTTGGCCGGCGCCGTTATTGATCAGCATTTTCGAGCTGCTGAAACGTGCACTTCGAGAATAGTTGGTAAATCCCAACCACTATTCACTTGGATCGTAGTGCAATTTGCACCAGTTCTGATCAATCACGGAGTAGCAACCATTGATATGTACAGTCAGTCTAAGCTAAGCTAAGCTAAAGCTAAGCGAATGGAATTTCAAATATTTCATCTGCTTTAAATACAAAACGTGTTCAAGTGGACGTACATGAATAAAAATGGTTTATCCTTCAAAGTTGACCAGAAGATTCTATGCACAAAAAAAGTCGTCGAGTATAAGAATAGTTCATGTTAGGAGTATTTTGGCGATAATAGAAGAGAAATCGAAGCCGTCTTTATCCAAAAACTGAAATAAATTGCGGATAAAACCTGAAAAAGTTTTTTAAAAAATATGGAGAGGTAGCACATATAATGGAGCTCATCAGGACACTGCAGATCTTACTCTTGATCCAGAGCAGATACTGATACTTATGACATGGCGAACGTTTTGTAGAAGGAGTAAACGCTTTTCGAACTGAACAAAATCTTTCTGAGGCTTTCAACAACTCTTTCATCATTTGAGGACAAAATAGCAAGCCTCCCTGATGGCGAATGTATATTATCAAAACCATATTTTACAACAAAATTTAAACTACGATTTTATAAAAGACAGGACACTACGACTTTGAATTAGTTTCGAGAGTTTTTTTTTATTTCCCGGGATCCTGGGAAATCCCGGGAAATTATTGTTTCATTTCCCGTTTCCCGGGAAGTTGATTCCCGGGAAAAATGGAAGCCCTACACCGCACAATAGGACAGTCCCATGTAAAGGAGTGGCCAAAACTACCAAAGGCTATTTGGGCGTGTAAATGTGATGAATACACAGCTTATAACTAGGCTGAACAGATCATTTAGATGTAAAAACGGGACTAACGCGCTTGCAAAACGGGACATGTCAAAAAATCTTTTGATAAAAATCAAGAGCCGTGGAAATTTCAAAATGTATGGCTTTAATTTCATTTTCCGTGTAATAAATAAGAATTTAATTTAGAGTGAATCATTCACTACCATAACCTTTTATTGTATTAAGTTAGTTGCGGAAAAATATTAAACTAAAAATATTTCACTCTTCAAAGGGACGCAGACAATGTTTTCAAAAAATGTGTAGTTTTGAAAAAAAGGATTTTATTATTGACCAATATCAAAAACTTTCCCAATTCTGAACAATTGAAAATGACAAACAATAGTTAATGTACCCTACCTAAGGCCGGTTTTGGTAAAAATAAATCCTGGTCAATTTATGGTCTGGTTTACAGCTCGTACTCTCGGAGATCTCCACCGGATTGCATGTTAAATCGGATCGAATTGCTTATTTTTCTTAACCGAATTCCATAAATCCCGTCCACATACATGAGAGCAAAAATTTGCAATGAGGGCTATTAGATTGGACAATTAGACGTTTGAATCTTTGTTTACAAAATCACATACGTCCTTTTGAATAAGCACCCGAGA
This sequence comes from Armigeres subalbatus, assembly GCF_024139115.2. Lineage (NCBI taxonomy): Eukaryota > Metazoa > Arthropoda > Insecta > Diptera > Culicidae > Armigeres > Armigeres subalbatus. The sequence goes on along the minus strand of NC_085141.1, from coordinate 117,631,434 downwards.
TATATATATATATATATATATATATATATATATATATATATATATATATATATATATATATATATATATATATATATATATATATATATATATATATATATATATATATATATATATATATATATATATATATATATATATATATATATATATATATATATATATATATATATATATATATAAAACAAAGTCGGCATTTGCTAATGTATATCCCTTTTCTTCTTCTATTTACGATGAAGTTGAAAAAAAAATTAAAATCAAAATCCAATCTCTCCGATGAAATAGTTTGTCGTGAAATAAAATAAATAAAAAAAAAGTGTTATGATAAAAATATCGAAAAAATGAAAAATTATTTTGAATAACCGGTTTAGAAAAATCATGTAGGGTAGAATGCATTGGCAGGGTGCGACCGTTGTTGGCACCCTCAACAATATTTGCGTTTTCCAGCAAACATACACTATTTATGAACATAATTTTGATTCAATCACACAATTTCAAGTCTAAGCTTTCATTTGAATAAATTGTTTGTGTAATAGTAGCAAGATTTGATGAGTTAATCACCGAAACAAATTTGCACCTACGAAATCCTTGCCGTTTTTGCATTGCCAAAGAAAGCAGCGCACGAAAAGCAAACTGTTACTTACTTTTTGGATCGCCTGTTTCTCCTCTTAATTGCGTATGACACGACAAATTAAGTACGTATACTACTTTTACACTTTATCACCACTTGATTATCACCACAAAGAGCAAATTTATGCAATATTTGCTCTATGTTTCACTAAATAAAATCAGGACTGTTTGTTTTCTTTGACAGCAGCAAACTTCGGAGTAGAGCGAGAGAATGTGTTTGTGAGCATATCAAACACACGCTAAAAAATACCACGCACAATTCTATATCATTTGATTTTAGCAAAACTGCGAACAAAATATCCGGCGTTGCATTTATTTTGAATAAGTGTTAAAATACGAATGCTTCTATTCAGATTTTTACGCAGACCATGAATTATATCAATAGGATAGCAACACCGTATATATTTAAACCCTTATGTGGCTGACAGGACCGTTTTCCTTTTGCATCTTCAATACTTTCCAAGCTCATCAAAAAAAATCATAACCATTCCCGTTCCTACATAGCGCATTTCAACCATAAATAAATGCCTACTTTTAGGGTATTATCTATTATTCAACTGTAGTGTAAGAATGGGGTGGCTCCAGCGGCTAGATAGGATAGTGCTGCCCATTATTCAACATAATATTATGAAGACTCGCGAATATATTGTTAATATACTATACTACCAGAATCGACGTGCTTCGTTTCACCTAAAATTGATTAATTATATTTTTTTTACATTATTTAAAAGACGGTTAACCCTTTATAAGGCAGACGAATCTTAACAATAAATTAACAAAAACAACAATAGGACACAATGTTGACATGGTATTAAACTCAAATGTATGTTTGTTATACATTAAACAGTTCAGAAACATTGAAAAATTGGTGGCAATATAGTTGCCACTGCCCGCGAAGCGGGACAACATTGGTGGCAATATAGTTGCCATTGCCCGGCAAGCGGGAAAACAGGCAACAACAAAAATATAAAAAGATTTTTAAAAATTTGGTTTTACGTAGAACCAGTCAAATCAAGGTACGTTACATTTTTTGGTGAAGAGTCCTAGTCAGAAAACGCATTATAAGTGAAAAAATTTTTTTTCGCGTTTTTTCTCCCAAGGGGGACCCTTGGGAAAAAAACACAATTTCGTCAAAAATCCAAAAACCAAATATACAGAAAGGCAAAGCTTTTTTCACGCTAATCACGTAGTAATCTAACACAGGAGATTCAAATTAATTGATACCAACGGGAAAAAATATATCTTTGTCGTTTTTTTAACGAATTATAACTGAAAATCCTTCTTCCACTCGAAACTTACGATCTGTTCGTAAAAAAACTGTTCCCAAATTGACATTTCAATTTTTTTATGGCTCAAATTCATCTGGGGTGTTACTAGGAAGCAAATAAAGTCACTACATGTGATATAATAAGTAGAGCTCTTGTTAATAAATAGAAAAACATATTATTTGTTAGTGGCAATTCGAAATTAGTAAATTTTCGATTAAAGCAGAAATTTGTACTTTATTTATATGGGAGTCCCCCTTCCAGCAGAGGAAGGGTCTAATACCATCATAAGAATCTTCATCGTTCCCAAAAACCTCTACATACAAATGTTCAAGCCGTTTCCTAGTCTATAAGGGCAGACAGACAAAAATTTATTCTTATGTATATAGATTTGGTTTTACGTAGTTTACGTCGAGCGGTCGTGTCATGTACACAACCACCATGTTTTTTATGAAAAAAACATATCATGTAAAAACCGCAAAGAGCAAGTTGTATATTTGAAACTGGTTGATAGACTTTTACTTACGCGTGTAGACTCTAAGGCATTACAAAAGACAAAAGATGTAAATCTTGGCAGCGGACAAAAAGCATATAAATTTCCTTCTCCAAAATGGCCAACTTTATTCAAATAGTATTAAAAAGGTAAAAGTTATGAAAATGTCAATATCTGGGTACACGGGTACCTTATCTGCCATTCACGTCTGTTTTTTGTTGGCCGCATAAGGGTTAAAATTGTTTTACAATGTATTTAAATGCTTTTGCCTATCTATCTACAAGACATGAAATTGATGCCAAGGCTAAAAATTAATGTTTTGTTTTAATCCAGTTTTGATAAACAATAAAGTTTGTTCCAAAATTGAGTGACGCGAGATGAGCGTGCGGCCGATTAATATGAATGAATTTTACTACTGGAGGATATAAACAACTAGCATTTGGCACCAATACATTACCAGTTTTCTACTTCCATGTCTAGTTGCTAAAGGGAGCAAATTCATTGCTGATAATAGAAATTGCTATGCCAATAGAAGAAATGTTGACCTGTTACTTTATATTTAATTTACTGAGTTTGTGGTAAAAGCTGTTATATTTAGTGATCACCAATCATCAAAGAAAGAGCATACAAATGTATACCAGTACAGTTTAACCTGTGTTTTAGTGTAATTATTCATTATTTTTATCATTCAATTTGGCGAATGTCTTAGACTGCCAAGAATAGGTATTTTCCCCTATGTAAAAAAATATATCACCAAATTGATCAGTTTTGGGCGAGCCAAAGTTGGCCGGGTCAGCTAGTTTTGTATGAAGCATCTGAATTTTTCTATGGATTCTTACACTTTGGGCAACACCCCTCCCTCTCTAAGCGTTACGTAATTTATGCATGCTCCGCAAGCTCCTGATGTGTAAATTAGCTTTAAAGTACAGGGTGTTCAATAAGTTCGAATACACTTTCACAAAATGTTTAAAAATAAAGATTAAATTATTTCTTTTTCCGGTTGCATTACATTAGAAGTATTGTTTGTAAGAAACGTTTGTAACATTTCTTTTTGAATGACCTCTATTTTATACTTCTTCACGAGCTACAAACGTTTCTAAAACCCATCGCAAGCGGCACGCACGGTCTGCATGGGCATTTCGTTCCATATTTTGAGAATTACTTCTTGAACTGGTCCAAGTTACTGACCTTGTATTCGTACAGCTTCAAAATAATAAGGGACCAAACAAGTAAGTTAAGAGGGTTCAAATTCGGGAAGCTGGGAGGTCGCAAAGTTTTGTCCAAAAAGTCGATGAAATTGTCCCCATATGAGGCTTAAATCGCATTTTCCGTGTATAAAGGATTATCGTCCTATTGTAACACGTAGGGCTGACCTCCGTCTTATCACCGGGCAATCGTCCCCAAAACCTTAGTTTTGAAGTGCGCCGCAATGATTTTGACTTTCAAAAATGGCTATTTATGATGCCCCAATCCATTTTCAACGCGCGCAATAAACAAACAACAAGTGACAGAATGCCAACACTACACACATCCGATAGCGTATATATGTATACCGCTAACGCTGACACCAATACTAATACAGAATATGTACATTGGGCTTACAAACACAATGATCAAACATTTGTATTCGAACTTATTGAACACCCTGTACGTCAGGATCTTAAATCCAGCTGATTTATAAATTATTTTTTCGTGACGTAGTTTTTATACAGTGGATGATTTCGAAATTGTATTCAGAATTATCGAGAAAGTCTTTGAATGATTCTTAATGTTTTAAAAAAATCAAATAATTAAAAAAAAATGTGATAAATCAGATAAAAAAGTGAATTATCCAGTTCACCTACTTCGGAAAAGAATAATCTAAAATAAACTAAATCTGAAAATAAGAATGTCTGCCCTTGCGCTTAATTTTATTGTCGTAGAGGCGTGACCTAATTTTCAGGAAATTCCTGCTATCATGTTACTAATTCCGTTCAATCCAGTGACGAAATTGTGCAAATTTTAATGCCTTCGGAATAACCAAAAAAAAGAAATCATTGAAATGAAACTGTATGAAAAAAAGAATCCCGAAGGACAACCTGTTGTCATTAATTGTTACAAACCTTGAGAAAAGTCAATTAATGGAAAATACAAAACGGCATAGATAGCATTCTCTTTAAAGCAACACTAATAACATAACATCACAATTTTTATTTGTTTATGGGTTTCATCTACTTTCTTTATTTAAAGATGAGTCAGCTGAGGGATGCAAGTCTGTCCAATAAAGACACAAAAAAAAAACCTTCTATGTAATTTATTTTAGATTCCTGCCTAAAATATTGGATTAGTTTGAATAATATTTTGGAGCTCTTTGAAAGAATCAATGAAAAAACGGGACAAATTGAGTATTTTTAGATTACGACGGGACAGCACTATAAAGGTCTAAAAACGGGACTGTCCCGTGAAATACGGTACGTAGGTTAGCCTACTTATAACCTTTATTTTTATAATCAGGGTGGTTTTTATTTTTTTTGATTTTTTAGGAAGGGGTGGGGAGCGTTCACTACCAAAAATCCACACATTTTTATTGGCAAAAATCCATAGATTTAAGTTATGATGTAAATAAGCGCACACATAACCATTCTTCACGCAAACCACTTATAAAATATATATCGAAATAAACTTTATGTGTGGTCACGAATAAGCAATAATTTGATTTATGTGTGGATCCATATCGATTATAATAGGGGGGCGCTATTGCAAAAATTTATAATCGCGACACATATATCCTATATAGTTATTTTTAACAGTGTTCCAACTTGCCCCTCCTTCAAATAACATTTTTACGGTTTTTAGGAAAACGGGCAGCATTGGCATATTTTCGTCTCAAAAGTAACATATTTGCATAACGTTACAAAACTCTTAAACATATTTATGCAAAAGGCTTGATATTGTAATAATAGCTAGGTTTCTATCAAAGCGAGTATCACGTCAACAATTTTCTATCTATTCCTCAATCGACCTGCATTCGGACACGGCCGGTGCTGGTATTGCTTATTTTTGGGGTCACCAGTTCTTACACATTGAAGACAGATCGAAGTAGGACGCGAAAGAAATCGGAAGCGAAATTTCATTATGCGTCAGTTTTTACTGTTTTTTGAAGAAAATTCAAGAGAACTCGAATTCCGTTTCAAAAATTATCGGAATTCGACTTTAAGTACGTGCTGCAAGAAGATACTAACCGTTTCGGTGACGAAATGGTGGAATTTTGATGGATGCAGCTTTCCTACTGACCAATCAGCAGAACCAATACTGATGGCAACATGACGACTACAGCGGGGATAATAACGACGCAGACGACAAGCGGCGCTGGTGACGGCAATCATAAAGGCGCCGATCATAAACGCGGCTGCCTTACCTCCGTACAGAATGCTGTCTCGCAGAAATACCCTCCCTCAACAATCCGACGTCCGAATGTAACTTGGGGTTTGACATCGTGATCCTTTCAAGAAATTGCCGAGAGTTTTGATTGTATTGACCTGAATGGTGAGTCAATCTTAGTGAGAGGTAAGTACCTTCGTGGATTGAGGACAGGTGAGTACAATTTTACTTCGTTTTAGTTTAATATCACAAATTGAAGCTTTTTTAAGATTTAAATTTGCCATCTTACTTGAACTACAAAACAATGTAAGGAGGCAAAACTAACCACTTAGAGTGTAGCAGCGGAAAAGAGTTATATCATTTCTTAACAAATTCATGAAAATATATTTGCACACACTAATTAGTGCCTAAGAAGATTTTATTTTTTCGATCTACACATTCATAGCATTTATTACTATTCGTTTTCAAAATTGTTATGTTATTTAGGTCAATGATAATCTATGCATTAATTATAATAACTAGAGCACGTTAAACATATGTTTTTATTTGATTTTTGTTTACTTTGATTCGTAGTGAGACAACGTTTATATACATTTGATCATCAAAAAAATCTTGTCACCTTCACCTTTCTCGAAATAAGGCCTATTATAAAAAGTTGATCGTTTCCTGGGATAAGAACTGTGATAGAATGTGCGTTAGCTCGAAAACTGTATCTAGTATTGCCAACAAAAATTTCTGTCGAGACTGTTAGACTATACATTTTCCGATATGACAAAATTGACAAATTTATTTAGTATATTTAATTTTGTTTCTGAAGCTTTTCCACATCCTGGTCCATTGTTCTCTATAATTTCAAGTGATATTTTATCTTAAACCAACAATTTCCTACCAGAAGAACATATATTCCAAATATCTAGTAAAAAGCACGCCAATATTTTTCTACCGGTGATTAAAAATTATAATTTTCAAAAAGTAAAAATTCAAAATATGCTTATTATTTTTTCACTAACATATTTACAGAACATTATTATTATTTTCTCAGACTCAGGACGGAGTGGAGTAAAGAACATATTTCTTATACTTGTTACAAACTAGCGATACCCGGCATGATATTATTTCAGTGAACAATTTGTATATAAAAAGGATCCATCTACCCATTTATGTGAATGTAGCTCCGTATTTAGCTTCAGAATTGAAAATTTACTAAAATAAAATTTACTTCATTCCTATAGAATCATCAAGTTTTCAGATTATTACCTTTTAACAAAATTATTATATTTTCAGCAATATTACGAGGTATAAGAAATTCATCGTTATTTTATATTATATAATGTCACAACCTTCATACAAATCAAATAATAGGTCCTCAGCGGTTAAAACAAAGACTAATTAAGACGTTCATGTCCCATACAAGAGCCCACTTTTTTAGTGCTCATGAAGTACTAGAGTAGAAAATTGAACAACCGCATTATGTTATCACCTTGATTCATGTACAGCGCTTAGTAACTGGTACTACTTCATATGTTGCTACGGCGACTTGCCAAATGTTATGTAAATCACAACAACGGAAAACAATCAGTTCATGGAATCAGTTTTTAAACACAACGCAAATTATTTCGTCTGGAAAACAATCTCTTCCTTTCGATCGGTTATACTGATGCTGTTCCTGGCTTTGGCCTGGTTCCTGAGGATTATCCGACAGTCAGCTGAGTTTGTCTTTAAGTCCTGAAGCTTCTGAAGATTATTTTTGTCAAAAATCTAAACCATTTCATGTTTTTTTAGGGTATCAAATGTGAATATGTCAAGTACCAATAATTAGTGTTCATTTTAAATATTGGAATAGAACTTGTAATATATGTCAGCACTCCATAATCCATCATTGCTAAAATCTGATGGCGAATGTTCTATATGTTCGCTAGGTGTGTAAGAGAATACGGTAGCAGACACTCCCTATGATGTTTCGCGTGCTAGAGTTCCAGATCGTGCTCACTGAAGATTGGATCGTATAAATTCCTTTTAATCATTTAATCTGTATCTTTAATCATTTGAGGCTGGCCTTGGCTGCAATCTGTTGACCAGAAAAGTAAATCTATATATTTTTTTATCATCAAGAAGTTGAGAACAGTAGAATTTGTGGAAGTCTCCCAACTCACTCTGATCTCAGACACCCATCCGAATGTATAAGGCATGTCTGGGTCTGCTCGTCTGTATTTTCTTTTAAAATAGTTTTAGTTCTCGTAATATCAGTTACATTGAATCGTTATTTTATTGATGTATATAGTTTCGTTCATAAATTCCCGAAAGTCTCTGTATACCGTTTCATATAGTTTACCCACTCAATATTTTCGTAAAACGGTCGTTGTTCCACCAAATCCATAGTCAGAAAATGATTCGATAGATCTGTATCGTTGTTTTTAATTCGATGAGCCAACTATTACCAATTCAGATCGGCCGTAAAGTAGCCATACTGCTCCGGAAAAACTGCTCCCTCTAAACAACCCCCAAATTTTCTGGTTTTCCAGTGATGGAATAGTAGATAGTCACCAGATCATCATGACAGGAAGACATATTGCGAAGCATCACTTGTCGTAACTGTGGAGGGTAGAATCATTCGATTTGAACCATTAAGCCGCAGATATTAGATTTCCACATTACAATAGTTGTGACCTGGAGTCTGGACTGGCTTCGACCTAAAAACCCCTTGAATCCTCTTCTGGGCTGAGTAAAGTGAAAATCTGTCTCATATTTCGTCGCTATAACACATAGGAAGTGCGAAAATGCGCCTCATTGATCACATTACTGAACGTAATCGTTGTAAAACTGGAGTACAAACAATGCACGCTGCCTCCCTTAGGAGTTTGTTTCAGTGACTCTAAGGGCTTCGTAGATGACATGTTTCTCACCCTTACAATAGTTTATAGTTATGCTTTGTGATTTACCCCTTTTATCATGCCATTTACTATAGCTAATATATTAAGTTTCTTAAATTGGTTTCGGAAATCCGGAAATCCAATCGGTTTATCCAGTATTAATAAACCACCAGTGCATTTCGCGTAGTTTTTTTTATTCGGATTTGCTCGGAATATATTTACCAAAACAAACAAACGGTTTCGTTCCAAACATTGGCTTGTTGCCATAGGCTACTGCATTGCAAAGTTGATGGAAGCAAAGGTATTCATCAATACGTCAAACTTGGGTACCGAGGGACCGATTGCAGTACTAGAAGTGGTCCCTCCGAGGAGCTCGACAGTGACGTCTTAATTAGTCTTTGGTTAAAATCTCCTATTTGTTTCTAAATAGAGTTCATCCTGCTTCAGAAACGTCACTTTGTAGATGATAATTATAATATAATATATATTATTTATTTTTTATTCATTAATCAGAAGTAATATTCATTAAAACTGATAATAATAAAAAAATATAGCAATACACGCATGAGAAGTCCCATAGCAGCAAGCAAGACTCAAGCCATGATGGTGGATAACTACATACATATATACACAGTGTTGTAAAATGTCATTTGCATTCGTTTGTATAATTTTTCTAGAACTTTTTCCAGAGGGTAGCTATCAATTCATGATGTATGACAAACTTATAGCGCTTAAATGTGCCTGCAACTTTGTCTAACAAGGCATTGCTGTAAATATGTAATCTGGGGCGTGGGAAGCAAAATGTCATTCAAATGACATTATGTCAAATGACACGTGACATTTTGGAGAGTTTTCACTCTCCAGCCTCAGATGTTATATTCAGAGCAATGTACCCTTGGACAAAAATGTAGCCCTACTCAAGAGTTATGAGTACATCTAAAATTTTGGAATAAATTTGGCTTCTAAAGAAAGTTATGAACGAATTAGTCAAATGACATGCAGATGACATTTTACAAGCCTGTATATACATACATACAATGCTTATTTTCATGCATTTATTTAATTTTAGTTATAAAACATATCGCGACCGATTTGCGATTTGGGCGTAGCTTATTTTGTAACAAACATTGGAAGGCGAATTCCTGCTAAACAAGCATTCCATGAGGAAACCAGGGTATGGATCCGACAGATTAAGCTTTCCTCTACCAGATAAGGGAATTAATTTAGGATGAAAACGCTTGCATTCTCCGGAATCCATGAAGCAATGTTTGTTTACAGAGTGAGTTGCGCCCAGGTCGCAAATCGGTCCCGATATGCTATATTATATTCTGTTAACATATGTATAATTATTTTTTCAATTGATTAACGACTGTTTATGCGCTCAGGGATATTTTTTTCCAATGCAGGTCCGAAGTCCAGTGATAGCGGTACTCTTCAGCCAAAACACCAACGTATTATGTTATGCTAACAAGTAGTTATTTATAACCAAAATAACGATGAGATTGATGTTTCAGAGTAAATTATTACAGCACAGTAGTATTTCCACAAACATTACCTAAATTTCCCATAATTTTTCATATAACATTACCTATTGCCTTAATATCCCTTACAATATTACTGATTTTACTGTAAATATATGAGATGGGGTTGGGAAGGTGCATCAGGGCATCAATGAAGTTACAGCTGGACAATGAAGTGGTAGCCAATCGGAGTCAAGGAAGGAAAATAGTAGTCGTTCGCGTCTATTACTTTTATCTCTAACAGTTGTTAACCAGTTGACGCGCCCTTCTTCAAACAAACCATCCCGTGGAAAGCTTGACAAGAATTGCAAATTTCATTATTCTTTTTGTTGGATCATTCTGCTGGAAGTAGATTCTCATTTTCCCGTGGGTTTCGTGTAAGTGTCTCTGCTTACAGGTCCAGCACCCCCATTTTTGGCCCTTCATACAGCAGTCTGTTGAATTCAGAATGATAATGAAATTTAACCTTACTGTTAAGTGGAACCGCATGCAGAGCAAGACTCAAGCCAGGATGGTGGCTAACTACATACATACATACATACCAGTTCTTACACATTGAAGATGATGTTAGTCCCAAACATCATCTGTTGATTCTCTGTGTAATTACAGCTGACCTGGCAATAACGGAGTAGCAACCGTGGATGGTCAGTCATGCTCATGCCCATATGTGATACTTAAAGTTTAAAATGGTTTTCAAACCTGGCATTATTTCTTCTGGACGAAATTGATAATGGTTTGAATGTAAAAAACTGAACATTTTTCGAGCAGTCTTTAGGTTTAAATAAATGTTGTCGTATATCCTGGTATTCATATTTGTTCAACATAAGGTTTAAGGATTATACTGACGCTTAACGGCAGGAAAAGAAATTGAATATCTAGAATGTGAATTAGTTTTTAAATTAATTGCTGCTTAACCATTCAGCATGCTGGCTTTGGAAATGATCGACGCAAAATGGGCGTGAAAACTGAGCTTTGAATCCAATACAACGCCAAGATCTGTTATGTGGTAAGTAAGTAATCAAATATGATCGGATCCTTAGAGCGATGGAAAGTCATCACAGCGCATTTTGGAACGCTGATCACAAGCTTATTTTCTTGACACCAGAGAGCAAACCTATTAATCAGCGTTTGTAGATGAGAGCAGTCTTCAATACAGCGCACTACCATGTATATTTTTAGATCATCGGCATAAATCAGCTTGCATCTAAATCCGAGAGAAGTTACTACGTCGTTGAAAAATATGACAAACAGTAACGGTCCCAGATTGCTTCCTTGTGGGACACCTGAAGAACAGGTGAACGGTGAAGAAATACCAGCTCCGTACTTAACTCGCAGTATTCTGCCAGACAGGTATGATGTAAACCATGCAACGAGTCTATCCGAAACGCCCAATCGCGACAATTTCCGAAGGAGTATCTTGTGGTCAATTTTATCAAAAGCCGCTTTCAAATCCGTATATATAACGTCCACCTGCGCTTTTTCTTCCATTGCTGTCATACAAGTAGTCGAGAAATCAAGCAAGTATGTACTAACGGATCTGCCGAGCATGAACCCATGTTGCTCGTTAGATATATAAGCCTTCGTTGCGCGCAAAACGTAGTCACTAACCATGACTTCAAATAGCTTTGAAGCGGCACACAGACTAGTGATTCCTTCCTTGACATCACGACGATATCCACTTTTATGTACCGGAAACATATAAGAATGTTTCCAGCACATGGGAAAAACCCCACTTTCGAATGATTTGTTAAAAACAAAGGCAAGCGGTTCTGCAACAGCAGTAGCACAGCGACGAAGTATAGCAGCAGGAATACCATCCGGCCCAGGAGAAAAGGAATTTTTCAGCTTTTTAGCGGCTTGGATGACCATAGCAGGAGATATTTCAAAAGTATTCAGATCCACAGCGTCCAATGGAACGTTTGTCGTAGCAAGCTCAGCCTCAACGTCAGATGATTCCGTCTGGAAAACAGATGCGAAGTGTCTGGCGAATAGATCACACGCTTCAGATTCACTTCACTTTTTGATCGAATCTATTTGCCTCTTGAAGAGGCAGTTGTCTGTTGCCAGAAGCATCACAGCGGACGCTAAGTGGTGGATGGTGGAGATCGACTGGTAGCAAGGGATCTTCTGCAGCATGTACCAAAATACGACTGTGTATTGGAGCGAAAATCAAGTCGAGTGTATGGCCTAAACTGTTGAGTTGAACATTTGCTTGGGATAGGTTCAGGAAATCCATTCCATCTAGCAAAGCGGTTCCTGCTGGGGTCACAGAAGATGAATTGTCAGGACGGATTCCGTTCTCATCAATACACCAAGCAATTCGAGGTTGATTGTAATCACCACACACACACGAACACGATGTCATCGTCGGACGCATTTTCGCAAAGCTCACGAACGGTGGAAATGTACTCATCCATCAAGTCAGCATTTCGGCTTTTGTCCGGAGGAACATAGATAGCGCAAAACCGGAAACGAGTACCTCCAATGTTGGCAGCAACACACACCTGTTCAAGCCTACTACCATGACACGCAACAATTCGTGAACTGCAGTGTCGTTCTGCTACAGCTATCAGTACACCACCAAAAGAACGCTTATCACTGTTCAGTGGGCTCCGATCACACCGATAGACGTTGAAAGAGGTACTAAACACCTGCAGCGAGTTGATGCTGTCGTCTAAACCAGTCTCCGTTAGAATAACAACGTCGTAATTATAGTCGATCGAAGCAAGGAAAATGTCGTCTAATTTAGTCCTCAATCCTCTGACATTTTGGTAATACATCCAAGCACGAGCAACATCCTTACGGCTAGTAGACGCACATCCCGGTGACGACCCCAATACCGTAGATGACTGACAAACACCCATGAGCGTAGACGTTGAAAATCTGCGATCGGTCGAAAGTTGAGGAAGCGAATTATTCGAAACGGATGAGTACTTGCCTGCGCTCGGAGAGCGGAAGCCCCATCCTCCGATCTCAAACACAGGACCGGGATGACTGCTGGACGCTGGCTGGCAAAGCTCGACTGTGTTGAGGGGAATTGGGGCCTCCTTACGACTAGCAGGCGCGCACCCCAGTGACGATTCCAATGTTGGAAGCGATTGACATGCTTCAGTATGCGTTGACGTAGAAATTCTGCGATCGGTTGAAGGTGGAGGAAGCGAATGATTCAAAACAGATGAGTACTTGCCTGCAATATGAGAGCGAAAGCCCCTTCCTCCGATCTCAAACACAGGACCGGGATGACTGTTGGTCGCTGGCAGGAGGGGCTCGACTGTGTTGAGGGGATATGGGGCTTCCTTACGACTAGCAGGCACGCATCCCGGTGATAATCCATTGTCGTCAGAAAAAATACACGGAGTAGGTTGACTAGAAGTGATGATCTTGTCAGGTAGAGAAAGTTGCGAATTCAAAACGTACTTGCCTTTTTTTGCAACAAGCTTCACTACATCCGGATCGGTGTCTAGTGCTAGATTAGACTTAACCATAGCTCCGACCGCCTCATTGGTTACATCTGGTCTAATTTTAGATAAGTACAGCCAAAACTTCTTCTCATTAGCTTCGTTGAATACAGGCATACCTCGATAGTACGTACATCTCCGTAATTTTAGTGTACGTACTATCGAAGCGTACGTACTATCGAAGCAAAAAATATCGAACAAAAAAATTTTTTTTTTGCCTTTCTATTTATTTGGGAGTGGTGTAATGTTTATAAAACCGCTCGGAAGCCAAAATTTCGATAGAAGGCTCTGTATTCTAAGCAAATTTATATTTGATATAGTACACAACGGACCAGCATGACTAAGATTTTTCTTGAAATGGTGCCTATATGTAGCATTGCGCAAAATTATCGTCCTTGCAAATGTGAGGCTATTGTTTTTATGAAATATTGTATGTTAATGCTTCGGAACATCCATAAATTACGTGATATTCGTAACGTTATAAAAATATGTTACACATCATGCATAATTATGCATGTAACTACAAAAAGTGACGATTGGAAGTGGATCACAACATTTTTACGTGACGTATTTTATGGATTCCACCTATAAATTTTATGTAAATGAAAAGCTTTAAGCCCTGTCACTGTCGTTGTGATTCTATTGGCTCCATTGACGCTTCCTCACCAAAGCGACAAACTGTTAGCTATAGCAACAAACGCATCGCGTTGATTAGGAGGAATCTTCATTATTATTCGTAATTTTATACATAAATACGTTACACTAAGATGAGTATAAAGATAACAAATAAACTGATTTCTAATTTTCTAATTTATTTTAATTTTCTCGTATATACAGGGTGTCTGCAAATTATCCGTACAAATTTTGATAGTTTGCTTCTACAAAGCAAAAACAGACAATAATGGACTGAAAGGCTGTAACAGATGTATATTCTGAGAACACTGAGCGTCACATCAGCTTGATGTGACGGCGAACACATCAGCTTGATGAATTGAGGCGGTGTCTGTCGATAAAGTATTTAAATCTAAATCATTGGATGTTGATCTACTGAACTAGTTGAACTAGCGGATCTCTGGCCAAAAAGTGCGACGTGGGATAATTTTTGGCAACATAGCCACTTTTCAACACATTCTCGGCCAAACATAAAGATACTTTTTTCTGAAAATGTGGGTTTGTTCTTCAGGAAACTAAGGAATTACTCCAAGAACACCCTCTAAAATTCTACTAGAATTTTTCCGTATTTTAGTTTGAAATTATTTTAAAACTTTATTTGAAATTTATTTTGACATTCAAAAATATTTTCCTCTGAAAATTCCTTAGGAAATTCATTCAAAAAACTTCTTATTTTCAAATTTATCCTAGATTTGTTTCAGATATTCTTCTAGGATTTTTTTTCGAGAATATCTCCAGGAAATCCATAGGTAAATCCATCAAGATTTTTCGAAACTCAAACTCAAACCAAGAAATCCATCGCGAATTTTTTCAAAAATTACTTTAGGAAATTCTTCAGGAAATCCTTTCGGATACTCCTATTCTTCCTGAAAAAATGAACTTCCCAGAGCAGTTCTTGAAGTAATTTTCTGCAGAATAATTTGAGAAAATTCTGTGGGAATTCCGATACGAAATCCCGGATAATTCTTGAATAACTTTTCGGGGGAACTTTAAAAGAGATTTCTGAAAAAGTTCTTGAAGTAATTTTCGGGGAAATTATTAACGGATTTTTTTGGGAGAATACATGGAGGAATTTCTGGAATAAAAAGTGTGAGAGGTTGTTGTTTTAAGATATTGCTGCGAATTCCTGGAAAAAAATCTCGGAAAATACTCGGATGATTTTTTATAGAAATTTTAATCGCGTAGAAAATTTTTATAGAAATTTTAAACCGTAGAAATTTTGAGAATGGCTGCAGGATCTTCCGGGAGAATCCCTTCAATAATTTTCAGAGTAATTTCAAGGGGAATTTTTGTAGGTAATTCCGAAAGAGTTTTGACCAGTGGTGGAAATCTGTGAACCTTGTTCACAAATCAAGAATTAGGCCATGCAAAATACTCGGGAAAACTTGTTTTGCCTTTTCTTGCTTACCTACTACTCGCAGAGAAAACAGAAAAGTGAACCCCGAAAAATGTTCGTAGAGCTTCGCGAGTCATTTGGGTTAATTTGCCAAATGTCATAAACCAACCTCGGAACATGATTCTCACGGATGTTTGAGCAAGAACACATTTGTTTTTGTGTTTATGTTAAGTAAAATTTATCCATTTTATTCGAAGTAACCACAAATACTCGTGATCGTGATTTTTTCCTCGCGAAAAAATACTGTCCTGCTTTTTGTCTTTGCTCTGCCCGTACTCGCGAACAAAGCAAGCGCTTGAAAAAATGCAGGCAGTAGGTTCGCGCGAATTACACTCTTTTCTTACTCGTGAAGCGAGTATTTCCAGCACTGGTTTTGACGAAATTAAATTTTTGTACCCAGATGAATTTGCAGACGAATTTTGCAAGGAATTTCCAAGAGAATTCCCGAAGAAAAAGAACAATTTTCCGGGAGAGTTCTTGGAGGAATTTCTGGGGCGTGAGTATCAAGGACTTCCACGTGAGTTTCTGAAGAAATTCAATGAGAATTTCCGGAAAGACCTCGAAGTAATTAATGGAAAGATCTTGATGAAATTTCTGGAGTAACTCCAGAGAGGATGCCCGGAGGAGTTTGTATGGGAGTTTCTGAATGATTTTCTGGTGGAAGTTCTGGGAAAGGGGATGTGGAAATTTCTAAGTGAATTGCTGAAGAAATTACCGAGAAAATAATGGAATTTAGAGGGTATATTTGGAAGGATTAACGGAAAAATATTTGGCTATAATTTAAAATGGATGGAATTTCGGTGGAATTTCGTAAAAATTCGCGGAGAAATTCCTAGAGGAACTTCCAGAGGAATTCCTGGAGGAACTTTCAGAGAAATATCTGGAAAAACTCCCGTAGGAATTACCGAAGAAACTTTCGGAGGAATTCCTGCAGGAACATCTAGATAAATTCCGGAAAACTTATAATACACGAAATTGATTCACGCTGATTCACGCCGCCGCCAATCACCACCACGCCACTGCCACTGGCTGAAAATGATCTATCACGCCTCACCGTCGATAAAATTTCAATCGGCGCTCAGGTCTAGATAGAATATCAAGTTAAATCATGTATGGAATTTTCGACCAAACTACCAAGGTATCCCAGGAAGAACCCTTGGGAGAACTACTGTTCCAGGATAAACTTCTTCGGAAATCCCAGTAAGACGTCTAAGAGGAAATTTTCGACCAAAAATTTTCCTCATTTTAGTAACGCTGCTAATTTGTTTCTCAAGAAAAAAATAATGTTACCGACAAGTGGATAGAATGGAACTAAACTTAATGTAAACTTAATTAAACAGTAAAGTATCTTGCCGAAAATTCAATTTTATGAATCACCATTCCCATGATGGAATTAATTTACTCCTCGGGGAAATATTTTCTGGTCTATCAGGTGAACTAATGCATGGGGAAGGGTTCTAGAACTAGAACTAATTTCCTTGATAGATAAAATAATTCACAAACATAATAACTGTTCAATTAAGTGGATAGCTAATCTGCTTTATAAGAAAATAATACCCATAAAATTTCAATTATTGCTGATAACACTCTTATGCCGATGACATACTCACGCGAGTGCGTGTACGAACGCGTCCAAGACAAAAGAATTCCTCTTGCTGATATTCAGCTTTATGAGGGCTTGGACGCGCTCCGCATCGCTCAGCTGTTTCAGATGTTCCTTCAATTGTTTAAAATGATAGTATAATATGTGTTTTGTAAGACTGGCAAACATTTATGACACGCTGCTTTTTCAAAGTTTTGCTACTAAATTCGTTATAAGCTCACAATGGTGTTTAAATCAGTTGTGAAATTATTACGTAACATATGAAGGACCCCCGCATGTGCCAGGATCAACGCATATTAAATTTTTTACTAAAATCGTACAGAAAATTGAACGAAAAAAAAAATTTTTTTTGTACGTACTATCGAGGTAAAATGTACGTACAATCGAGGGTACGTACTATCGAGGGTACGCACTATCGAGGGTACGTACTATCGAGGTATGCCTGTATTGGAACGGAAACAACATTATCGGTTGGTTGTTTGCTTCCGATTCGACATTTTTCAGAAGCCATCACAGCAACATCAAGATCGCGTGGTCGCTTATTCGGTCTGCGCAGATCTAATGTTGGCCAACGGTGTGTAGCAGGTGTCAATGGCAGTGCTGATGGTTTTGAATTTAATTCCTTTATTTCGGCACGGAGCTCGTTTATTGCAGTAGTGAGCGTAGAAAGTGGAGAGTGTTCGTCAGCTCGAGATGAGATTGCTCGGAAATGCCCATTTTCGAACGAATCGGCGCATTTATCGCACATCCAAAACAGATTTTTCTTATGCGTAGTGAAATAGGTATGCGATGCGTACAGTCAACGATGCGTACAGTCAATCAAGCCAAGCTAAGCTAAGTTCTACTAATTAAATTTTCAACACAAGAAGCTAAAAATGCTTTTTTGATTATTTTAGTATATTAGTATTTAGACACGAATATACCGTTAAACCTTTATATGACCATATAAATTTTATCCAGGATCAAACAGACTTATTGAAAGCCAAAAAGGGACCAAATTCAGTTGGTTTTGTAAAATTTAACAAAAATCGATACTATGCGGAAAATTGGGCCTATGCCCCATTGAAGCCCCAGAATTTTTTTTCTTTGTTTTTAAGATGAATATCATCATTTATAGCAGGATTGATAATTTTGACCAAAGATACCCACTTTTTTCCTATTGTGCACCGCGACGATACTGTGCCAAGTGCATAAATTATAACCCAGAGAGAACTATTAAAAATTTTTGTTTACTGGGATTTTTTGAAAGATTTTTACCCGACTGACCAGCCTTCAACTGCATACAAACTTTGTTTTTTTTAAATAATTTTCAGTCCCATCGCTGAAAGGGTTCAGAATTATTTGGTCGAATGCCGTTTGGCCGGAAGCCGTTTTGGGCGAATAGTTGCATTTTGTTTGCTATATTAAGTGAAGTGAGAAGTGCAATGTTTCAAACATGAAGAGTAAAAAATGAGAACTGAGAAGTTAGAAAGGAGATGCCCGAATTGAGTACAGAGTAGTGAGAAGTGAGTAATGAGATTTGAGAAGAAGTAAAAAGAAAGTAGTGAAAAGTGAGATATGATAAAAGAAACGTGAGATATGATAAAAGTAGTGAGAGGTTACATGTGATAGTTGAGAAGTGAGGAATAGGAAGAAGAAGTGAGAAAAAGAGAAGCAAGAAGAGAGAAGTGAGAGATGATAATTGAGAAATGAGGAGCAAGATATTGACATGCGAAATGAAAAGGAAGAAGGAAGAAGGAAACAATAAAAAGGAAAGGCAAAGAGGAGAAAGGAAACAGTAAGAAGAAAAAAAAAGATGGAATATGAAAGATGGTAGAACGAAGAAGGGAAAAGGAAGCAGGGAAGAGTAATCAGAACTTCCAACTTCACACTTCTAATTACTCACTTCTCACTTCTCATTTCTCATCTCTCACTTCTCACTTTTCACTTTTCTTTTTTTACTTTTTGCTTCTCACTTCGCACTTTTCACTTTTCACTTCTTACTGCTCACTTCTCACATTTAACTTTTCACTGTTTTTTTTTCATTTCTCATTTCTGCATTTACTTTTTATTTCTCATTTGTCACTCTCTTCTTCTTCTTATTGGCATTACATCCCCACTGGGACAGAGCCGCCTCGCAGCTTAGTGTTCATTAAGCACTTCCACAGTTATTAACTGCGAGGTTTCTTAAGCCAGGTTACCATTTTTGCATTCGTATATCATGAGGCTAACACGATGATACTTTTATGCCCAGGGAAGTCGAGACAATTTCCAATCCGAAAATTGCCTAGACCGGCACCGGGAATCGAACCCAGCCACCCTCAGCATGGTCTTGCTTTGTAGCCGCGCGTCTTACCGCACGGCTAAGGAGGGCCCACTCACTCTCTACTCACGTCTGTCACTCTCTACTCACGTCCTATTTCTCATTTCTCTATTCACTCCCTACTTCTTGCGCCTAATTTTTCATACAATGTGAGAAATGCTTCATACATCACTTCTCGTTTTACATTTCATGTAATTCTCACTACCCGACCAGTTACACAGCAAAATAATATGAACATTACAAGCAATGTAATCAAACAAAATAATGTAATTTATAATCATGTACGCTGTTGTTTAATGTAACAACGAAAAGGCTATATATTCACTTTCAAGTCGATTTTGTGACCGAAGACCCGGAAACCCATAGTGTTATATACCAATCGACTCAGCTTGACGAATTGAGATGATGTCTGTCTTTTTTTTTTTTTTTTTTTTTTTTTTACAAGGGAGAATGCATTTACACACTAACCCAGTACACGTGCATTGTAGTTGCCAAACTACCACACGGAAGTGTACTGGAGTGTCGGACTCGACCATACCGGTAATACCGACTAAACTCCCTTGGGCTCCACCATCGTTTCCCCCAGGAACTACCTCGCAGTACTACTTCTGGGGGGACGGCAGTACTAAGCGTACTCGCTCATTATCGCTCACACAGGCACTCGTCCCACGCGAGACTGACTTGGGTGCTCGCTCTATCGCACCCTCAAACACACCCTACATACTCTGTTGCACCTCTGTCATGCCGTGCGGGTCTAACTTGTGTGCCCACCCTTCTCATGCCATGTGGGTCTAACTTGTATGCCCACCCAAACCCTTGATTCATGCTCATACGCCCCATGCTTTCACACATTAACGCTCCTATGGGTCTGACTTGTGCCCACCCTTCTCATGCCGTGCGGGACTAACTTTTGTGCCCACCCTTCTCATGCCGTGCGGGACTAATTCTATGCCCACCTTTATCGTACCATGTGAGACTGCTCACCTCTTTCATTCAGTTCGCGCTGACACATACTACTCGAGTCATTCGACCTAACACTCCCTCTGGCATCCCTTGTGGGACTCTTCGCTTAGGTTCCCACTTCTGACATACCATGTGAGTCTGACTCACCTCATTCATGCCATATGAGACTAGCTCAACACGACTCAACTCATTCCTTTCGTACCATGTGAGACTGACTTGGATGCTCCCCCACACTCCTCTGCCACGCCACGGGGTATCAGTAGTCGTAGGAACCAACATTCCTGCGCTACTCCCAGCGCGGCGTGTGCAGTCCATACATACACCTATTCATTCACCCTTCTGCCGTGCTTCGAGGTGACGATCTCGGTTGCCACCCGCTGCGCCATTACCTCTGCATGGGCAGACCATTCACACACTTCTTCGCGTTCGGCACTTTCGCTCTAACTTACCAATCATAAGTTAGTCATGCTTGTCGATTGTTGCTCGGCGCGCCAGATTCTCTGCAAGCTGCAGGCAATCTGAGTGGTTGCAGTCGAGACTGCGTTCCACTTCTCCACCGCTTGACACATCCTTTGGACAAGATTATCCGGAGTTGTGTCCCGGCCGCAAACGTCTAGCATTGCTCTTCTTTCGACGTCGAAACGAGGACATACGAACAGTATGTGCTCTGCAGTTTCGTCAACACCTGGGCAGTCAGGGCAGACGGGGACCTCCGCGTGTCCAAACCTGTGGTGGTACTGTCGGAAACAGCCATGGCCTGACAGGAATTGTGTCAGATGGAAGTGAACCTCCCCATGGGGTCTCCCCACCCAGCTTGATATGTTAGGAATCAGCCGGTGGGTCCACCTACCTTTCGAGGAGTTATCCCACTCGCGCTGCCATCTGGCAACCGAAGTCACCCTGGTACGCTCGCGGGCTCCTCTGGTGCCACGTAGGTCAAAACACTCCTCGTCCTCCCGGATGACCAGCCCGACTGGCATCATACTCGCTATCACGCAGGATGCGTCGCGCGATACCGTGCGGTAGGCCGATATCACCCTGAGACACATCAAGCGGTAGGTGCTCTCCAGTTTCTGCAGGTAACTGGTTACTTTTGCCCAGGACGGGCCGCCGTACCTAAGAATAGATGCGGCAACGCCTGCCAGTAGCCTACGTCTACTGGCGCACACCTTGGAGCTGTTGGACATCATCCTCGATAATGCCGCCACAGCAGTCGAAGCCTTCTTGCACGCATATTCGACATGGCTACCGAAGGTAAGCTTGTCGTCTATGATGACCCCAAGAATCTTCAGACTCCGCTTTGAAGTGATCGCGACGTCTCCCACGTGTACAACTGCATGTTGTGCCGACTTACGGTTGCTGACGATAACCACCTCCGTCTTATGTTGAGCGAGCTCAAGGCCTCTCGCACTCATCCAGTCCGCCACAGTGCTGATCGCGTGTTCTGCGGTTAGCTCTACTTCGGGATTGACTCCCCGTAGACCTCTAGGGTTACATCGTCAGCAAAGCCGACGATCTTCACACCAGGAGGGAACTTTAGCTTCAGAACCCCGTCATACATCAGGTTCCATAGTACCGGACCCAGGATTGACCCTTGCGGGACTCCTGCGGTAATAGGAACACTTTTCTGACCGGCATCGGTCTCGTATAGCAGCACACGGTTCTGGAAGTAGCATTCCAAGATTCGGTACAGTCCCACCGGCAGGCTAAGCCGGTGTAACGAGAGCGCGATGGCATCCCAGCTTGCGCTGTTGAATGCGTTCTTCACGTCCAGTGTCACCAACGCACAGTATCGAATTCCTCGCCTTTTCCGTTGGATCGCTACCTCTGCAGTCTTGAGGACTGAATTGATAGCGTCCACCGTGGACTTACCCTTCCGAAAACCAAACTGGTTACTCGACAGGCCATCCGTACCCTCTGCATACGGGGTGAGCCTGTTGAGGATGATCCTCTCGAGCAGTTTACCCGTCGTGTCGATCAGGCAAATTGGTCTGTACGCCGATGGGTCACCCGGAGGCTTCCGGCCTTCGGCAGCAGTACCAACTTCTGCCTTTTCCATCTCTCAGGGAAACAACACTCATCCAGGCATCTCTGCATAGCTAGCCTGAACATGTTCGGGTTCGCTATGATCGCTGCCTATAAGTGCACTGTTTGGAACTCCATCGGGGCCTGGAGCTTTGTTCATCGCAAGGGTGTTAGCCACTGCGAGTAACTCTTCGTTCGTCACCGGAGCCACCATTTCGGCCACACTCCCAGCGCCTTGCAGCGCAGGAGGAGGCCAGGGACTTGTGGCTCGGGACGGAAGAGTACTTCGATAATCCTCGCCAACCGGTCCGGTGACCGTTCGGGGGTGAAGAGCCCCTTTGGTCTTGGCCATCACGATCCTATAGGCGTCACCCCACGGATTCGCATTGGCACCCTCGCACAGGTTGTCGAAGCACGCTCTCTTGCTGCTCTTGATGGCCTTGTTAAGGGCCAGTCTCGCAGCTTGAAACACTTCCCGGCGGACCGCTCTTTCCTCCTCGGTGCGGGCTCGTTGCGTCCTACGTCTAGCCTTGAGGCAGGCTGATCGTAGGGCTGCAATTTCGGCACTCCACCAGTATACCGGGCGTCTGCCATTTCTTGGCAGGGCTTTCCTCGGCATAGTAGCGTCGCACGCGCGTGATAGGACAGCTATCAGCGCATCCCCGCTTAGACTGTCGGTGTTGGCCTCCAGTCCCAGGGCCGCGGTGAAAACTTCGCTGTCGAAGTGAGTGGTCTTCCACCCACGGACCTGACAGGGATCCCCGCCCTCGGACGCTGCACACCATAATTGATCTTGAAGCGAATTGCTAGGTGATCACTATGGGTGTAGCCCTCGTCTACCCTCCAGTCTAGGTCCGAGACCAGACTAGAGCTGACAAACGTTACATCTATCCATGACTCGACCCCATTCCTACGGAATGTGCTACTGGCTCCGTCATTGACAAGCACTGCGTCGAGTTTTGCAAGTGCCTCGAGTAACGCTTGTCCCCTCTGATTGGTGCAGCGGCTGCCCCATTCCACTGCCCAAGCATTAAAGTCTCCCGCTATAACGAACGGGCTCCGACCTATTAGGTCGGCCGATAGCCTGTCGATCATCTGGTTGAACTGTTCCATTGGCCACCTTGGTGGGGCGTAGCAGCTACAATAGAACACCCCGTTGATCTTGGCTATCGCGACACCCTCCGCGGAGGAGTGTACAACCTCTTGAACGGGGAACCTTCCCGTTGTGCAAATTGCCGCCGACCTAGACCCGTCCGCCACCCAGTTGCCGTTGCCGGCAGGGACGTTGTACGGGTCGGACAAGAGGGCGACATCGATCCTCGACTCCGAGACCGCCTGCCACAGCAGCTGCTGGGCAGGTGCACAGTGATTCAGATTCAGCTGTGTTACTTGCACGGCTTTTTCCGATTGGCTTCTCCGAAGGGACACGCAGGCCCGCCCATAGCATGGTTCCGGGCCTGCTTCTTACTGGCGCAGATAAGGCACCTAGGTGCCTTGTCGCATTCCTGTGCTTTGTGTCCCTCCTCGCCGCAGCGACGACACATCTTGCTTCGGTCTGGGCCCTTGCAGTCATAAGACTTGTGCCCGGACTCAAGGCACCGGTAGCACCTGTCCACTGAAGGTGGCTGGAGCACGCTTACTGGGCATACTGACCAGCCGATCTTCAGCTTCCCTTTCTCGATGACCTTTTTGGCGTCAGCCACCGGTAGTCTGAGATAGGCTACCTGCGTACCAAAGAATCCCCTCTTAGACGTACAGAGGACCGCTCAACCTCTGTGCCGCACTGCTCTTTGACGGCAGAGACGACGTCTTCCGCGGTCGTGACCTCATCCAGCTGCTTACACTGGAGGGTCACTTCCGCACCCAACGACCTAACCTGAGCGCCGTCACCCAAGACCTCCTGGGCAAGCTTTTTGTAAGCCACCCCGCTGGATTGCGCGCCACGCTTCAGTACCAAGATCATTTCACCGTTCTTGGTACGTCTAACGCTGCGCACGTCCTGGCCCAGGGCCGATAGGCTATCGGCCGCTCGCAGCGATTTAAGGACATCGGCGTATTTGTCCTTGTCGGTTTTCACCAACAAGGCCTCGCCTCTGTCTCTCACTTTCTTCATTGGTCGAGGGGTGTTCGACTTCCGCCCCCTACTGACCAGTTGCCAAGGATTCGCATCCCCTTCGGCGGGTACCGATGGCTGGCTGGGGCCAGCTTGTGGCTCAGCAACTTGTGCCTGTCTAGTGCCTTTCGCCTTCTTGGGCATACGCCCTTCAGGCTCCGGTGCACCATCCAGGCGACGCTTCGCCTTAATGGTAGCGCGTTTGGGTCGCTTCTTACTTGGCGTTTTCTTGCCCTCACTGGCCGTAAGGGCGGTCGCCTCATTCGCCGCAGTAACACCGCTAGGGGAGGAGAGGGCCTTGGTCTGCGTACCTTTGGCTATCCTCTCTGCTTCCGCTACACGCCTGATGTAAGCGACCTGTTCTTGTCTTGCGACACGAACAGCTCGCCGTAGCACCAACAGGCTCTGCTTAAGCTCCTTGTTGGTGTTCTGCCTGCCGCTTACGAACTCGATGATCTCATCGAGTTGCTCGGCCACCACCCGTATCCCGGGTAGTGGCTCGTCAGGCGTGCAGGCAGGGCTACTCCCCACCACCGCTGGAGACTCTTCGGTGCTGCCAATAGCAGCAGCCGTCACTCCACTTGCCCCCTCTTTAATAGGGGACCTCGCTAGGCCCCTTTTGACAAAGGGGTCCGTCACCTCCAACTCCAAAGATAGGTTTCGTTCAGTACTCACTCACGGCCGCCGAATCCTACTGGAGTAGTCGCCTTTAGTGATCCCATGGTTATCTATGCCTGCCTTGCGGCAAGCAGGGAGGCCATGCGAGGGTTGACACTTGCGTGTTCAGAGCCAGATCAGCGCAAGTCAGGAAAGGGCATCTGAGCCTACTCCCACCCAGTAGGCAAAACTGGATGGCAGGATTGGGCAGCGTGCTACAAGGCCCGCCACGGTTTTATGGGACGGAAGACAGCCTAGCCATTAGCCCACTCGCCGTTTCGAGTCAGTGTCACCCGACCCTACTAAGAGAGTAGAATGTCAGACTGCCAGCCCTCACTTCACAATATAACAATATCCAAATACGAAACCAGTACACGCAACCAGTATGCCATAATCAGGGTCTTACTGATATCAACCCTGATGTGCCAGTGGCACTCTCTGGGCTTGTGCTTTTGAAGCGGCACACAGTCGCTTTGATAGAGTCTGCTTACGGGCACTTGTGGTTTTTTGGGAGGGATTTTAGCAGAGCCCACTGCTAAATCCCACCACGCCCTAGGCAGTTCTCCCTGACTCACAGACAGCTGGGGAGGGGTCGTCAAGCCCTTGGACATGGTCCCTGCTGCCCCCAGATGATGTCTGTCTGTGTGTGCGTGTGTGTATATAGTATGTGCGCAAAATAAAACTCACTCATCTTTTAGGCACCTATCCTGATCCGATTTGTTCGCATTCGAGTGACAAGTTGCATTCGACAAGTTGCCTGTCCCATTGTTTCCTGTTGAAAATTGGCCAGATCGGACTATGGTCTCAAAAGTTATGGCCAAAATACGATTTCTATACAAAAACACGCAAAAAAATCGCACTTAAGTCTTTTTAGTATATATAAGCACAAGAAAGGCACAAACACCGCTAGGTGGATGGATCAGGGTTTTTTCAACCATTCGTCCAAATGGCCCAACACCTAGCACCTCAAAACGTCACCGCAGGAGAAGATTTCAGGGCCCAATTCTGTACACTCTGTAGGGTAACGGCTGTATTTTGGACCGGGCTCTTATTTTGGACCACCTAGCTGAATTTTGTATTTATATCACACAAAACTAAATAAAACGTGCAATATTTAAATTTTATTGCACAAAGAAACTATCCATAAGGTATTTCCTACATTTGTTTCTTATAAAATATTGCAATCATTAAGAATATTTTCACATATTTACCCATGCCGGCTGGATTAGACCAAAAATAAGACGACATTGTAAAATTGAAGTCAACTTTCAAAAGCTGTAAGTTTATTTGTACATAGATTTAAACCACGTGAATGATGTTGTTGACTCATTAAAACCTAATTGAAGCAGTTTCATATCTCGAACGAAACATTGAAATTTTAAAACAGTATTCTGAGGCATGTCCAAAATAGGTTCATTTTTATTGAACCGAACATATTTTCGACATATCTTTTTTTAAGTTCTAGATCTCTTAAACTTTTGTTTTTAGCAACCATTTGTTTCTCTAGTATCAAACCATTCATAAATTACTGTTCATACCGCATTTATAAATTACCGTTTATTGATGTAAGCCCTAGAAAAATGTCTATTAACCCAACATGTAACTGCTTTTATTATTTCCGTACAAAAATACTGCCTATGATCGCATATCAGTCCCACCTTTGCTGTAATTCCTATCCATATTTGTCCCATAATATGCGATTGTGAGCAGAATAGTTGAGAAATCTCTACGACAAGAACCAATCTTTGCTATAGCTCTCCGTCCGTGCTGTTTGCCAATGCAACAGAGTTCCGCGTTCTACGATTATGTTTCGTTTTAAAAAAGAATATGCAATGAGCAAGGAAGAACCAGGCAACCCACTACTATCAATGGCGCAAATGGAACAGATCTAACAAACTACATAAAAAATATGCAGGGTATGTATGCAGGTGTATACATCACGGCAATGGGCCACAAGTTTGTTTTGCTTTGATGATGCTGTACCGAGTGGTACTGACATTGAAATTAGTTTCAATACCCTAAGCTTGTAGATATTGTTCTAAGCTTTGAATGCCTATAAAAATGTATTGCTTCACAACCCAAGTAGCACTTGCAACATCGATTGAAATAGAAAAATTAAAAACTTGTTGTATGTCGATTATAAATAGGTTACTTTGAAACTTTAAATCATTAGTATGTTACGTAAATGTTTCATTAGTTTCAAAATCAAGTCACTGATTATTACGATACGATAGTCAAATGTCAGTTATTTTGCCTGAAAGTCAACATACATCTGATTTATTTACAATTCTGGTTTCCGTGGGTAGAGTGAAGATGTCTTCTAGATGTTTGATTCAACTTACCGATTTGAGGTACGTCAAGGGAAATGTAGTTGGAAAGGTATGTCAAGAGAAAAGTAGATAGGAAATTATGGAAGAAAAATGAATAAAATGTCCTCTTTGCAAACAAAAAATTCTTTCGTTATCTACTATCAAGCCAACTCGTCAATCGTTCGCGAAAAATCAAACCCAAGATGTTTTGGAAGGTTTAGCACAAAATGGTCCAGCTTCAACCATCGTATATGGAAACCCCACATCAACCAAATATGTACAGAATGATCCGGATGAGCGGAAAATATATAAAGATCTGAAGATGATTGCGGAGATTCAAAATTCCAAAAATAATGCCTTTTTGTAATAATATTTCCGTGATAATATTAAACTTGAGACACTTGGGATGGACTGCGCTTCCGTATTGATTATTGCTGGTTTGTGTTTGACAGCTCCTTTGACTTCTTCGTAGTCCTAACACTGTTTCAGAAACTTCAAATTGTTGTTGCATTTGCAGCTTTTTATACATCGTTTTTTCTAGGTCTTGAAACATAAATAATAACACGATTTAAATGTTACCAGTTCGCAGTCACAAACCAAACAGTGACGCTCAAAATTATTATTCCATGTTCATCATTATTTAATTTGAAAAACATCAAACACTGATATAATGTAGGGGAACTGTTCCGATCTCCATCTCACTGAACATATATTCATCTCATCGCGAACAAAAAATACGGCGCCAATTTCGTCACTTATTTTTGTCAACATATATCTAATACCTTTTTGTTGCTTTGTTTTTGATGGGATGAATATCGGAGCCATGCGATGAAATCCAGGAGCAATTTTGACTACAGATAAATAGACATTTTGCATGAAACATTTTTGTATTTAATTCAATTTTAATTAGGCCTTATTCAACCTTGTTTAGAATACGTATGCACGAAGTGAGCCGGCCCAGCGCCGAAAGCCTCATTACAGAGGACACAAAAAAATACGTATGTATAATCATGAAAAGACAATTACGGACAGAGTGGGAAAAAAGTAAAGAAGTTAAAGGATTTTCGTGAGCATATTTCAAATCCAAAATAACTTCATTTGTTGAGTTTTTTGGAGATATCTACTATCCTATTAGTCCTTTCATCCGAATTTCAATTAATAAGAGGCAGATTGAAGAAGAAAGGAAAAATGAAGTTTACCATTCTAATTTCTGTAGGATCTAGGAAAATATTTATACTATATATAATAGCCCTGTTTGTCTGTCCGCGGGGAAATTCTCACAAAAAATAAAATATTTGACACGTCAATTCTTTTTTACTAGGTATCAGATGCAGAAAACAAAAACCAGTGACAACCTTAGACAACCAGATACAGTATTTGATAAAAAAAAATCAAAGACAACAGACGTTGAAAATTTTGATTTTTTTATTAATGCATGAATTAATATTATATAAAAATTATAAAAAATATAATTTTATATAAAATTTATATAAAAAAACACTTGCCACGGGCGCTACTGCGTCCACAAATAAAGTAGTAAGGATACATTCTATAGGTATCATAATATCAAATTGATCGAATCAATTTATTTAAAAGTGTAAAGAACATCCTACTGTTCTTCAATCTATCCATCCTCCATCAAGGGATATGATGTAAGTAATGAAATACAATTAATTATGACTCCTAAATTTACCAAATACCTGGCCGTTGGTATTTGTTACCCGCAATCGTCAATTCGATTTTAAAATTTTAAATATTCTATTATTGATTTTTGATAATTTATAATTATTGATAATTTATCGGAACAAGTAACAAATCTTCTGAACATCACTGTATTGTTTTTCTCTATGAAAAATGGCAGAAGATTTTAATTTGTTGATGAAAATTTCCAAATGTATTTGTGATCCGGGCTGATTTTCAAATTACTTATCAATAAAACAGTATTAATAAACTGTGTAATCGTACCGATTCATATTATTTGTACTATTACAGGTTGAAGAAACAAATTATTTTGTTTTACTCTTCTCAACTTTTTCTTTAATTTCACGAAATCTAACAGCGCGTTTAATTTTTGCAGGCAGGATGCGCATGTTTACCATAAATATTGAATGGCACATTAATTCAGGGCCTTATATTGATATTACCTTTGATTATTAGTTGCATTTTATATTTCATATTTTGATTCGTATCTTTATTTTCATCTGTCAATGAGTTTGTTCATTTTTTATGCAGCGCCAGCGTCAAATCTGCTTACCTATTTATAACTATGCTCATATTTCCAAGTTACAGGCAAAAGTCACATATTTGTTTTGAAGATGTTGAGTTAACCAAAGCCCAAGTTCAATAGATATGTTGCATATTGGCTCCACCTCTTGCGCTTTTTTCGTCGTAATTGCGTTGTATATAGCAGCTAATGACTAATATCGGGAAATAAAAGTAGTCGTTAATCAGTTTCAACAACTTATTTACAATTATTTGTGCTACCTGGGAAGGACTTTCAGGATGAAAACGCCGAAAATGCTGGAGATCACTAATTTAATCCAATAGTAACATAACTTTGCAAGCAATACAAAATTGTTCGAGTGGTCCAAAATATGTTCAACGGGTGGTCCAAAATAAAAACAGGTGGTCCAAAATTAAATCTTACATATCTTCAGAATTTATGGTAGTTTGGTTCTTTCAGTGGGATTTACAACATTTTTACCTACAAATCCTACTTAGCATTCACCACTTTTTAGTTGCATAGGGAATTGATCAAGTATTATTACAAAATCTAACTTTTATTCGACAAAATTGTTCGGCCATCTCCTAAAGTGGTCCAAAATACCTCCCTTACCCTACACATCCAGAGTTGCACAACTTTCTGGTGAGTCAGTGGTGACTGTATCAACTATACGCTGCCGGTAGCGCCATAATGGAAAATATCAAAACTTCGACGGCATACCGATGCAGACTGTAGCGAAGCGAAATAATGTTAATGAAATTAAGAGCCGAGCAATAGTTTTCCGTCATCGGCCATTCCCAAAGTTTAACCACCAATCATACAATCTACAGGATGTCGTATGATATCAACTGTGGTGAACTTCCTATATTGGTTCCATTTTGTTGTATGTCAACGTGAAATACTGCTTCAATATCGAAGGCAATTTTTCGAAAACGTCCATTTTGGCATAAACTTTCTTGCATACTCTTTTGAGTATAATTATTCATACTGCAAATCAGCAATCTTCATTATCAGCAATCTATACTGCACTACTTAGGGGCCCTCCTTAGCCGTGCGGTAAGACGCGCGGCTACAAAGCAAGACCATGCTGAGGGTGGCTGGGTTCGATTCCCGGTGCCGGTCTAGGCAATTTTCGGATTGGAAATTGTCTCGACTTCCCTGGGCATAAAAGTATCATCGTGCTAGCCTCATGATATACGAATGCAAAAATGGCAACCTGGCTAAGAAACCTCGCAGTTAATAACTGTGGAAGTGCTTAATGAACACTAAGCTGCGAGGCGGCTTTGTCCCAGTGTGGGAATGTAATGCCAATAAGAAGAAGAAGGTACTGCACTACTCCGATTTCTTAATTTTTTGATTTAAGACGAAATTTAGTTGCACTCTGTCTACAACGAATTGGGATATAGACTTAAAACAATACCTACACACTTAAAATAAATCGCCGAATTCGGTAAAATTTTACCAAAATCTCAACAGCAGAACTGTTCGGAAAATAATTTTACTGATTTTCGGTTATTTTGACAGTTGGACAATGGAAAAAATTACAAAAAATCTGTAAAATAATTACCGAACAGTTCTGCTGTTGAGATTTCGGTAAAAATTACCGAATACTGTGAAATGAGTTAAGTGTGTACTTTGAGCATGCTGACAGCTATTGCGATGAAGCATACAAAAAGGCAACATGCAAAGAACCTGTGTTGTACTGTTTGAAGATTTGATGAAGAAAGATGTATGCTGAATAGTATCCATTTCTGCATAAGTCGATGATTGTTATAACGAATCACGGCAAAATCTAGTGCTTATTTTGCAAAGATGAGCAAAGGCGTAAAAACGTGTTCGTGTGTCACAGAGCAATTGGTTATTTTTGCTACCAATCTGCCGAACTAAATTAGGAGATCTCAATTTTCACCTTCTTCGTATCGCCCGAGGACCAATTTTAATTTTGTTGGCCATACTCATCATCAATGCCGCCTTCTATTCCAATCCTATAATTAGATTGTTCACCGAAATACCGAAGCAGAAACTGAACCCACCGCCAAAGGTTAACTGTCAGTGGCCAGCGTCGGCTGGGACCGTCAGTTAGAAATCCTGCTGCGTGCGACTTTGGTTCGGTACCCTACTCAAGCGGGTTGCCCGAGTTGTTACCTGGGACCTGTTACGGGCCATTGGACGATGCAGTGATGGCATTATTTATGTTCCAGTGTTGCTTCTTCGCAATAGGGTCGTGCGTACGAGCGTATCCAAAAGTCAAAAGTAGATTGAAAAAGGATACTTGATGGCTTTTGTCTTGCAGCAAACAGCACCAACGACGACGACGGTTTGAAGTGGGTCATCAAAGGTGGAACCGAATAATGGGATCGAACTAGAAAAAAAAGGTTCACACCTTGACGTGTGTATTGTTACGTTGTTTTCTGGAAAATGTAGTGCTACAAGATAATAGAGTTATCATTCATTCTAATTAAGAGTTGCAGCTTTCTGGGAATGTTTTGTATCGTAAACCACTGACAATTGATCAACGGGGTGATATTTTACAGTTAGGAAGCAACTTATATTTTACACTTAGGAAGCAACTTATATTTGCGCATGCTGTTGGTTAGTTCTTATTAATTATTAATATCTTTATTAATGAGGTTTTCGTCCCTGGGCCGGTTCACCTCGTAGATGGTTAGTTCTTGGTTTTCTTGCTTTTTACTAGTATTCCATCACCAAATAAATTTTTGTTACCTCACAGCTTGATGTTCAACAAGATTATTGAAAATAATTACGACGATCTCCTTTGTCATTCTGTCGTTAAATTGTTCTGTCGTGATAGCTCAGACCAGCCACCTTCAAGTCATATATTTTGCTGCCACGTATCACACTGCGCTTGCTATAGATCTAATATCACTTCTAAAACGGTAAGACGCGCGGCTACAAAGCAAGGCCATGCTGAGGGTGGCTGGGTTCGATTCCCGGTGCCGGTCTAGGCAATTTTCGGATTGGAAATTGTCTCGACTTCCCTTGGGCATAAAAGTATCATCGTGCTAGCCTCATGATATACGAATGCAAAAATGGTAACCTGGCTTAGAAACCTCGCAGTTAAATAACTGAGGAAGTGCTTAATGAACACTAAACTGCGAGGCGGCTGTGTCCCAGTGTGGGGGTGTAATGCCAATAAGAAGAAGAAGAAGATCACTTCTAAAACATTGATAGGCAGCGATCCCGCTTTAGAACCAGTCATGCACGGATCACGTAGTTCCGAAGCTTGCGAGGATGTCTGAATCGAAGCAAAAACCATTCGTCCTATTCAAAAGCAGCACCAGCCACCGCACCGCGCTGCGACGACCGTCGTCGTCAGACAGCAGCAGCCGATTCGCCAGGGGATGCATTAATAAAAACCGGAGCATGAATTATTGCCGACGCGTGCCCGGAGTAATTTAATCATTTTCATTAGTTCTGAATGCCACGCCGAACAATAACAACATCCAAGTACAAAAAGCAATTCAGACTCAATTTTCTACCGCCTTGCAGCCCCGGGAAACGGCTGCCGAGAGCACGAGGAAAAATTGCCCCACGCGTGTGGTTTCGTTCCGTGTCCTGAGGGAAAGTTTTATTGAATTTTTACAGCTCTATTAGAGGAAAAGCGCCAGTGAGTGAGTGAGTGAATGCGTTCCTGCCAAGTTGAACACCACGGCCGTGTTGCGCGCTGAACCACGCCAGCCACCACGAACTTGAGATGAGTAATGCTTTTGCAATATTAAACTGGGAAAATTCGTGTGGTGTCTGCTGGGCTGCTGGTTTGGTTCAGGACACGCGTCACCAATTTGACTGCACAGTCATCAGTAACAGAGCAGCATACTCGCAACGGTGCACGTTGTTCCCTTTGGTTCAAAAGCCAATGGTCCAAATTAAAAACGAGCTTAGATACTCCTTCAGCATTTTGTTTCGCAAAGGAATTGGACCACATTTATGTACTACACGAGACAGTGGGTGGTGACAATAAAACAAGTTCCGGTTGCAAGGTCGTGCCCTCCAAAATGGATACGGATGATTGCGGTGGCAAGTGGTTCGCGAGAGTGCATGTGCAATTAAGCCGCCTATGGTATGGATAATTGCAACGAGCATCTGCGGTTAATGAAGGCGTCGGTCGTTGGCTGGTGAGATTCATTTGGCTTTTAGGATAGCGCCGTTTTCTGTGCACTATAGATTTGAGCAGACACGTGAACAGGAATTTAATTACGCTTGATGAATTGAAGCTGGCGTGGGGAAGTTGCGTTAGCTGAGAGCTTCAGGGTGTAAATACCAAGATATGTACCAATTGCTTAGCTACCTTTTCCTTAGAACGTAGGCCGATGCATCCTTTGCACTACGAAGAAGTCGAACTCATTACATTTAATGCGTGGCTTTTCGGACATCACCCACTCCGCAGTGACTTTCCCCAAAATGAAATAAAAACACCCAACGGTAATTACAGTAAAGACAAAATATTTTACTCGTCAGGCAAACCATTGTACACAAGGGAAAACCGATTTCAATAGACCTGTGCACCGATCTACTTTGAGCCGGCGGCGGCGTAAACGCAATTTTCTAACGGCGGTGGCGGTGGTGGCGTCTCGGATCGGCGCGGTTTGAAATTATCGTTCAAACATTTCGTCGGTGTGTGATGGAAAATATCATAGTTAACTATTTGATTTTCTCGTGCCCTAATCGTAATAATCATAATTTATATTGTACAGTACTCCTTCAGAAATACCATGAGAAGAATCACCTAAGGTTTCTTCAAAATTCTTTCAAACTTTCCTCAGGAATTTCTTTAAGGTCTCCTCCAGTGATTTCTCTAGAAATTCTTCTTTAATTTTTCATCATGAATTATCAATAGCTCGTCCAGGGGGTGTGTAACTCTTGGTTAGATGAACACTAGCAAAAAATCTGAATTATGACTTCCTTAGCCTAGGGGCTACAAAGCAAAGCTATGCATGGTCGGTGTAGGTATTTTGGTACTTCCCTATGCCTATGAGTATAATCGTGTTTGTTTTGTGGCACATGAATGCATAAACGGTGAGTCTACTTAGATACCTTACAATTAATAACTGTGGAAGTGCCTAAGCTGTGACACGGCAATTTTCAAATGGGGAAACTCATTTTAGATAAGAGAATTCCAGCAGGACATACCTGAGAATCCCACACATTTTTTTTTAAACTTTTCCAGGTGTTTCTGATCCAGAAAATCTAAGACACGTATTATTAATTCCTCAGATATTCTGGATAACGGAATCCCTAAAACTCCTAGATTAGAAATTCATGGAGTGAAATAAGAATCTGGGGGAATAAAACCCCCTAGAATTCTTGGATAAGAGTATCACAGTAATTTTTGTGTAAAGAACTTTGTGGAAGTCATGTCGGAGACATTTCTTATTATCCATAGAAGAATGTTTATTAATTATTCGTGAGGGATAAATTCCCAAGAGTTATCAAAGAGAAGAATTGTCTGGCCATGGTGAGTAATTCGTCAGAAACATAGGAGGATATATTTTCCAAATTCCTGAAGGAGAAATTCCTCTTACTTTCTAGGGAAGGTTTTTCTTAAAATTCTAGCAAGAGGGGTTTCCATGATCTTTTGGAGGGGCCATTCCGGAGAATTTCTGTAGAAGAAATTCTTGTAGAATCAAACTTCCCAAGTTTCTGTAGGAGAAATTCTCCAAAAATTCTAAAAGAGGAGTATATCACTATTCTTGTATATCGTAGCTTGTAGCTCTCAGAATTCCGGAAAAAGAATTTCTCCGAAATATCTGGTTGGAAGATTTCCAGAGAATTCAAGAAAAAGGAATACTTGAGTTAAGCTGAGAAGGTAGGCTGCAGTCCTTTAATTTTTTTTTGTGGAATAATTCCTCATGAGAAAAAAATGTAACCTGATGGGGTTCAAAGTTCCCAAAACTCCTTGAAGGAAGAATTTTCCTTAATATCTGAAGGGGTACAGAGTACATCCTCAGAACTACTGGGAAGGATTTCCTCATAAATCCTAAGGTAAAAAAAACCTGTATTCTTGTAGTATGAGTTTCCCAGAATTCCTGGGGAAGGATTTTTGCAGAATTAAAGAAAAACAGGAGTTTCCTAAATTCTCAAATGGGCAATTCCTCATTATTCTTTGAGTGAGGATTCTTCAGAATTCCTGGAAGAGTAGTTCCTAAGAATTCCTGTGGAATAAATCGCTAATGGCGGAGTTTCCAGATATGAATTTTCCAGAATTCCGAAAGAAGAAATTTTTCAGGTAGGGTTTCCAGGTACCAAGGAGGATTTTCTGGTTTGTTTCCAGTTATGTAAAAAGGTGTTTGTTAATATGTCTCTTGTGTGTGAAATGGTTCAATGGTGGTTTTGTCATTTCCAGAAATGCAATGCTGATCAGCGTATCGCACTATCTGATGGCACATTACATCAACATTTTTGTTATCAGTAAAAAAAATCAAATTTCTTTTAAAAAAATATCCGGTGAATCAGTGGCGTAGCGAGAAAACTTTGTTGTTGAAGAGAAGGGGACTTCTGTATTGAGTTTGATGAAACAACTGAGAGTTATGATTCTGCTCGACATTGCGACCTCCATGTGACCATTATGACCTCCGACACAACGTATCGTTCTCCAATTTTCATGAATAATTAAAAAGGACTCGTCCCTACCGAAATAGAATAAAAATGGATATTCCTTCAACATGTGTTGCATCCCAGTTCAGATAAAAATTCCCTGGAGTAAAGGTCTTCACCTTGACCTCGGGAAGCAGGGACTATGCCCAAAGGCTTGACGATCCCTCCCCAGGCCATCTGCGAGTTGTGGGGCTTGCCTAGCATGTGGTGGGGTTTGACAGTGGGCCCTGTTAAATTCTTATAAAAAGCTGCATGTATATAGCGCCAACATGCGATTTTTTTTTCTGTCGGGTACAATATCCACTGCGACCAGATATTTTATATATTGTGGTGATTATAACGTGCGATTAGGTGGCAGCCAATCAACGCAAGGATGTGCAAGCTGAGGATGAAAGGTCGTTTTATCAACTATAGCATCAACAACGAAGAGAGAACCGACGACGAGAAAGAAGCGGTCTACAGCAGGAGCAGACATACGATGGATGCCCACTGCGGGACGTCAAAATCGTTATCGGCGACATGAACGCACAGGTAGGAAGGGAGGAAATGTATAGACCGGCCATCGGACCGGATAGTCTGCATACCGCATCGAACGACAACGGCCATCGATGCATAAACTTCGCAGCCTCCCGCAGAATGGTAGTCTGAAGCACCTTCTTTCCCCGCAAAAATATCCACAAGGCCGCATGGAGCTCACCTAACCATGAAACGGAAAACCAAATCGACCATGTTCTAATCGACGGTAAATTCTTCCCCGACATCACGAACGTCCGCACCTACTGCAGTGCGAATATTGAATCCGATACCTCGTTGCAGTATGCCTGCGCTCAAAACTCTCGACGGTGTACAACACACGTCGAAGTCGAACGCCGCGGCTTAAGATTGGGCGGCTACAAGACGGTAGACAAGCCCAAAAATACGCGCAGCAGCTGGAAGCGGCACTCCCTTGCAGATGGCTGGAGAGATATTAGATCCGCCATTGGTAGCACCGCAACCGCTGCACTAGGCACGATTCCCCCGGATCAGAGAAACGACTGGTATGACGGCGAATGTGAGCAGTTAGTGTAAGAGAAGAATGCAGCATGGGCGAGATCGATGCAACAGCGCACGAGGCGAACAAGGCACTATATAAACAGACAAAAATCGATTTTCCGGAGGAAGAAGCACCAGCAGGAAGATCGAGACCGTGAAGAGATTTAGCAACTGTACCGCGCTAATAACACACGAAAGTTTTATGAGAAGTTGAACCGTTCACGTAAGGGCACGTGCCACAGGCTGATATGTGTAAGGACATAAACGGGAACCTTGATCCAAAGGTGGCGGCAGCACTACGAAGAACACCTGAATGGCGATGTGGCAGACGAAGATGGCGGTATGGTGATGGACCTGAGAGAACGCGCACAGGACATAATTTTACCGGCTCCGGATCTCCAGGAAATCCAGAAGGAGATTGGCCAGCTGAAGAACAACAAAGCCCCTGGGATTGACCAACTACTAGGAGAACTATTTAAACACGGTGGTGAGGCACTGGCTAAAGCGCTGCACTGAGTCGCTACCAAGATTTGGGAGGAGGAAGTTTTGTCGTAGGAGTGGATGGAAGGTGTCGTGTCATCTTCAAAAAGGGCGATAAACTGGCTGTAGCAACTACCGCGCAATCACATTGCTGAACGACGCCTACAAGGTCCTCTCCCAAATTTTATACCGTCGACTAGCACCAACTGCAAGGGAGTTCGTGAGGACCAGGAGTACCACGGACCAGGTGTTCGCCATTCCCCAAGTACTGCAGAAATGCCGTGAATACAACGTGTCCACACATCATCTATTCATCGACTTCAAAGCCGCATATCGATCGATCGGGACCAGCTTTGGCAGCTAATGCACGAACACGGATTTCCGGATAAACTGATACGGTTGATCAAGGCGACGATGGATCGGGTGATGTGCGTAGTTCGAGTTTCAGGGGCATTCTCGAGTCCCTTCGAAACGCGCCGGGGGGTACGTCAATTAGCTTTGGAAGGGCTAATACGAAGAGTAGGGATTAACACGAGTGGTACAATTTTCAATAAGTCCGTCCAGCTATTTGGCTTCGCCGACGACATAGATATTATGGCACGTAACTTTGAGAAGATGGAAGAAGCTTACATCAGACTGAAGAGGGAAGCTAAGCAGACCGGACTAGTCATCAACACGTCGAAGACGAAGTACATGATAAGAAGGGGTTCAAGGGAAGACAATGTGACCACACACCACGAGTTTGCATCGTTGGTGACGATATCGAGGTGGTAGAAGAATTTGTGTACTTGGGCTCACTGATGACTGCCGAAAATGATACCAGTAGAGAAATTCGGAGACGCATAGTGGCTGGAAATCGTACGTACTTTGGATTCCGCAAGATGCTCCGATCGAATAGACAATCTACAAAACGCTCATTAGACCGGTAGTCCTCTACGGACACGAGACCTGGACGACTCTCGTGGAGGACCAACGTGCACTTAGAGTTTTCGAAAGTGCTGCGTACCATCTATGGTGGAATGCAGATGGCGGACGGTACGTGAAGGAGCCGAATGAACCACGAGTTGCATGAGCTGCTGGGAGAACCATCCACGCGAAAATCGGACGACTGTGGTGGGCAAGGTACGTTGCCAGAATGTCGGACAGTAACCCGGTGAAAATGGTTCTCGACAACGATCCGACGGGCACAAGAAGGCGAGGTGCGCAGCGGGCAAGGTGGATCGATCAGGTGGAAGATGACCTGCGGACACTCCGTAGACTGCGTGGTTGGCGACGTTTAGCCGTGGACCAAGCCGAATGGAGAAGACTCTTATATACAGTACAGGCCACTTCGGCCTTAGTCTGAATAAATAAATAAATAGTCAAATAAGAATCGAAGTGGATTTTATGTAAAATTTTCATGTGTTCTGCAAGAATTACCAATATTTACTGATAATTTATGATATTATTGTCCCAAAATGTTGAACAGACATTGATAAATGTTTGCGAAGTAATGACTATCTAAGCGAATCGATTCACAAAAGTTTTGTGATTTATAATATACAAAACAAATTTTAATCGCTTCTGAATAGCACCGATGTCACAAATTTCCAAACCATACCCGATAACATAATTCTTGAGCTTCATACGGTCGCGGTGTTTGATTTATTCTTTCTAAAAGTGTGTTAGTACTATTTTATTTTGATCATATTCATTCTCATTTCAATTACATATCTGATATATTTGGTAAAGAGCTGAAATTTAAACATACGAAACTATACATAAGAAGAAACGGAAGTTCGTAATAAGCAAATGGTGAAGTCAGATGGCGGGTTAACAGTTTCAACTGATTGCTATGTTGAAAAATGAATACGTTGGCAAGCAGACTTGAGGCGCTTCACAACGATGAAACAGTCGATTCTCCAGGAAGAGTGACTCACATCGATTAGTTCATCTTATGGTGAGCTGCAACTAGTGTTCAGCAGGTGGCATCTGATGCATTTTACGAAATCAGAATCACATTTACGAACTTGATGACCCAAAGCACATTTCGGACAGCATACGGGTTTCTTGTAATAATTCAGAGGCAGTGCTGGCTAGCTTCAACGCGTGTTCGCTCGACTCACACCTCACAGAAACTTCCCCATGATCCCTCAAAGGTACGTCCTTTACCGAATGTTCCACTGGATCGAGTTTCGTGCGGATGGATGCTTTGTGGATACTGCTGGTTGCCCCATCTTTGGCTTGAAAAGAACCGTTTGTTCCATTTAACATGACTGTGTTAGACTTGCGTTGCAAATGTTGGGGTATTCAAAGGACTCACGATTATTAATGCGAACTAATTCGGTAGACACTGCTTCACACTATTTTATCAATTTTGTTTGTAACTTCTGCAATACCTACGAGACTTTCTAATTTATAGACAATTTTGTCCAACCGTTTTTCACTGTGCCCATCGTCATACTCGGCCAGGCTGAGACAAGCATCGAATTAGTGCGCGATCGAACTTATTATGGAGAGTAACCCGATCACGAGATCCGCGTATTTCAGGATGAATTTCTGAATTCTCGAAGGAATTTCCAAAGAACAACCTGAAAATGTTTTCGAAAATAATTTCTTAACGAATTTCTGAAGGAATTGTTGAATAAATTACCTGAATAATTATTATAGGATTCAACGAAAAAATTCAAATGAAATTTTCAAGCAAATACCTATTGGAATTTTCATACATTTTTTTAGATTTCTACGGGAATTACTCCAGAAATTCCTGTAAGAATTCCTTCAGGAAAATTTGAATTCTTCTAGGAATTTATTTGAGAATTCCTTTGCAAATCTGTAATCTATAATTAAAACTTCATGCTAAAAGAAAAATCCAAAACTATCGGGATTGCAGTCGATCCATCAGCATACTTCTTCGGATATTCTCAGGAATTCCTTAGGAATTTACTTCAGGAGTTGCTTCGGAAATTTCTTCAGTATTCATTCAGGTGATATTTCATGAATTTATCCAAAAGTTCGTTCGGAAAGTCCTCCACACATTTTTTCGTAAAAAATACCCCCAGGAATTAATTCGGTTAGTCATTCAGAAGTTCCTTCAGGCATACCTTCGCATTCATCGGCATACATCGTGAATTCCTACAGTGTTTCATGTAAAAATCCTCAAGAAATTTCTTTATAAATCATCCGCAAATAGATCTAGAAATTAGAATTCCTCTAGTATTTTCTATTTCATTCTTCAATAAATTTCCTAAAAAAAATCTCCCAGCAAAATTTCCGGAATAATTACTGCAGGAATTTTGATAGAAATTCCGTGTGGCTTCACTAAAAGGATTTCCTAGACGAACTTTCTAAGGAATTTCCGGAAAAAAAATACAAAGGCCTTTCCAGAGAATTTTCAGAAGGAAAATTCTTGGACAAATGTCAAAAGGATTTTCTGGCGTAATTTCCTAATTATATCTGGAATTAATTCCTGCAGGAGTTCCCAAAAAAATTTTTGAAGGATTTCCTAAAACATGTCCCGGAGAAATTCTTAAAGTAATTTCCCCAAAAAATTGCTAAAGAAACTTACGAAGGTTTTCTTCAAAAGCAATTTTCGAAGGTATTCCTAAACAATGTATAAATATTTTCCTTAGGCGTTTTCGAAGCAATTTTCAAATGAATTTTAAAGGAGTTCTTAAAAGAATTTCTAAAGGATTGTTTAAAAGAATTTTTGAAGGAATTGCTAATAGATTTCGTAAAGTATTTTCCGATGAAACTTTCCAAATTTTCTTTGGTTT
Organism: Armigeres subalbatus; assembly: GCF_024139115.2. NCBI lineage: Eukaryota > Metazoa > Arthropoda > Insecta > Diptera > Culicidae > Armigeres > Armigeres subalbatus. The sequence continues at coordinate 117,589,692 of NC_085141.1, read as the reverse complement.
TTTTAATTTCTAAAGGAATTTCTGAAAATATCTCCGAAGTTATTTTTGGTAGATGAGTTCAGTGCGTGTTGGCTCTTGTTTCGGACGGCAGAACGATCGCGCGATTTGCCGAAATTTTGTGTTTTGCATTGCGCGGCCGGTAATAAAGTTAATTAGTTCAGTGCGTGTTGGCTCTTGATTCGGACGACAGAACGATCGCGCGATTTGTCGAAATTTTGTGTTTTGCATTGCGTGGCCGGTAATAAAGTTAATTAGCTCAGTGCGTGTTGGCTCTTGATTCGGATGGCAGAACGATCGCGCGATTTGCCGAAATTTTGTGTTTTGTTTTTCCTTTAGGACGGTTCGTAAGTAAATTGATGAATATATTTTATTATTTTTACAGCATATACTGTTATTGACAAACGCTCTATATTGTCGTATAGAGCTCCCTATTATTCACCTTTCCCACTAACACAAATTTTCCTTCCCGAGACATCTATGAAGGTAGTATGGGTTCCCTGCATCTTCACTAGTAGATGTTGAACTCACATTCCTTCCCTTCCTTCCGTGATTGTAAGGACGTGGCCAGGTATACAACTGCTACTGTATAGGAAAAGGTACTAATCCCAAGTACCAATTTGCGACAATATACAGTAGATTGCTCAATTCAAGCTCTGTCTGGTGGGGGGCGGGTGTCGCGGGAGGGGGTTCTCTTCGTCGATTTCCCCTCATTTGAATGGAGGTGACAGGCAAGGGGTTTCTTTGCGGTTTGTCACCTCAGAATGCAAGTTCGCATTGTTTTCCTTCGTTCTTTCGTACCGCAGAGAGATCTGCTGCTTGTCACTTTTGTTTAGGGGAGGGGGGTCGACGGGGAGAGTCCTCTCTTGCGACATTCGCCCTTATTCCAGATGGAGCTTGAATTGAGCATTGTATAGCCACCCACGATTTGTACAATCACATATGCTATGCTATGCTATGCTATATCTCCGAAGTTATTTTTGGTAGATTGTCTGGGGAAATCTATAGATGAAATTCCAAAACAAATCTTGAATGTACAAAAATATTCTTAAAGAAATTTAAGAATGCCGGAAACGCCTTGAGAAGTTCCTTCGGAGATTCCATTAGAAATTCTTGTTGGAAATCCCGGATGGATAAATTCCCGGAGAATGGAAATAATTTTCAAAAGAGTTTTGGCAGTATTTTTGAGTTTTTTTTTTTTTTTAATCCTGGAGATATTTACTAAAGAATTATTAAAGATATTTACGAAAAAATATCAGAAGTTAATTCCTGAGGAATTCTTGAAAATATCTGAAGAATTAGGGCATGTAGTCGCAGCAACTAGCCCTTTACCAAAAGTGAACAACAAAACGTCCACGACAGAAGAAGAATAAGTTTTGAACGCAGACATACTGTCGAACGCAGGCAACGAGGTCGAATCAAATATTCACAACGGTCGTGATGTAGAAATAGAATTTTTCGTCGATATGAACGTGGTTGATTTGGTTTTCCACTTCTTCGTTTTCAGCTCCTTATTGGTATCACAGCTTTGCTATATAGAAGGTAACCGCTCGATGACCTCTTTTCCACACTGTCCAGCAATAAGTTACACTCTTTTGCTAGAACCATCCATCGTTCACACCGCGAAAATCGGAAGACTGCGGTGGGCCGGGCACGTAGCCAGAATGTCGGACAGTAATCCGGTGAAAATGGCTCTCGACAACGATCCGACGGGAACAAGAAGGCGAGGTGCACAGCGGGCAAGGTGGATCGATCAGGTGCAGGACGACTTGCAGCCATGGACCGAGCTGAATGGAGAAGTCTTTTATGTGCAGCACAGGCCACTCCGGCCTTAGTCTGATGATAAATAAATAAATCTTTTGCTAGAAAAATCTCAAACTTACGATGTTCGGGTCATATTGACCCAGATTTGACTTAGCATTTGACTCATTTCTTATTTCCACATGTTATATATATCTATCAGGGGCAGCAGGGACTATGTCCAAGGGCTTGACGATCCCTCCCCAGAGGCCATCTGCGAGTTGTGGCGCCTGCCTAGGATGTGGTGGGGTTTGACAGTGGGCCCTGTTAAACCTCTATAAAAAGCTGCATGTATCCGCAAGTAGGCTCCGCCAAAGCGACCGTGTGCCGCTCAAAGCGCACAAGCCCAAGTCCTGGTGTTAGGTGGGACGCTAAACAGCCCTGACACGACGGCCCTCCGACGAGACAGGAGGTTTGCGCAGGCCCAATAAGCCGCCTTTAAAAACAACTATTACGAACGACATAGAAGATAATACGACTCGATACAATCGGCAACGACCTAGGCGACGAATAAAGGATCACGGTTGGAAGCTTTGAACATGGAACTGCAAGTCGCTAGGCTTCGCAGGTTGCGACAGGATAATCTACGATGAATTACATCCCCGCAACTTCGATGTCGTAGCGCTGCAGGAAATCTGCTGGACAGGACAGAAAGTGTGGAAAAGCGGGCATCGAGCGGCTACCTTCTACCAAAGCTGTGGCACCACCAACGAGCTGGGAACCGGCTTCATAGTGCTGGGAAAGATGCGCCAACGCGTGATTGGGTGGCATCCAATCAACGCAAGGATGTGCAAGCTGAGGATAAAAGGCCGTTTCTTCAACTTCAGCATCATCAACGTGCACTGCCCACACGAAGGGAGATCCGACGACGAGAAAGAAGCGTTCTATGCGCAGCTGGAGCAGACATACGATGGATGCCCACTGCGGGACGTCAAAATCGTCATCGGTGACATGAACGCACAGGTAGGAAGGGAGGAAATGAATAGACCGGTCATCGGACCGGATAGTCTGCATACCGTATCGAACGACAACGGCCAACGATGCATAAACTTTGCAGCCTTCCGCGGAATGGTAGTCCGAAGCACTTTCTTCCCCCGTAAGAATATCCACAAGGCCACATGGAAATCACCTAATCAAGTAACGGAAAACCAAATCGACCACGTTCTAATCGACGGTAAATTCTTCTCCGACATCACGAACGTACGCACTTACCGCAGTGCGAATATTGAATCCGACCATGTCTGCGCTCAAAACTCTCGACGGTGATCAACACGCGTCGGAGTCGTCCGCCGCGGCTTAACATTGGGCGGCTACAAGACGGTAGACTAACCCAAGACTACGCGCAGCAGCTTGAAGTGGCACTCCCAACGGAAGAGCAGCTAGGCGCAGCGTCTCTTGAAGATGGCTGGAGAGATATTCGATCCGCCATTGGAAGCACCGCAACCGCTGCACTAGGCACGGTGGCTCCGGATCAGAGAAACGACTGGTATGACGGCGAATGTGAGCAGTTAGTTGAGGAGAAGAATGCAGCATGGGCGAGATTGCTGCAACACCGCACGAGGGCGAACGAGGCACGATACAAACGGGCGCGGAACAGACAAAACTCGATTTTCCGGAGGAAAAAGCGCCAGCAGGAAGATCGAGACCGTGAAGAGACGGAGGAACTGTACCGCGCTAATAACGCACGAAAGTTCTATGAGAAGTTGAACCGTTCACGTAATGGCCACGTGCCACAGCCCGATATGTGTAAGGACATAAACGGGAACCTTCTTACGAACGAGCGTGAGGTGATCCAAAGGTGGCGGCAGCACTACGAAGAGCAGCTGAATGGCGATATGGCAGACAACGGTGGCGGTATGGTAATGAACCTAGGATCTCCAGGAGATCCAGGAGGAGATTAGGCGGCTGAAAAACAACAAAGCCCCTGAAGTTTACCAACTACCAGGAGAGCTGTTTAAACACGGTGGTGAAGCACTGGCTAGAGCGCTGCATTGGGTGATTACCAAGGTTTGGGAGGATGAGGTTCTGCCGCAGGAGTGGATGGAAGGTGTCGTGTGTCACATCTACAAAAAGGGCGATAAGCTAGATTGTAGCAACTACCGCGCAATCACATTGCTGAACGCCGCCTACAAGGTGCTCTCCCAAATTTTATGCCGTCGACTAACACCAATTGCAAGAGAGTTCGTGGGGCAGTACCAAGCGGGATTTATGAATGAACGCTCTACCACAGACCAGGTGTTCGCCATACGTCAGGTATTGCAGAAATGCCGCGAATACAACGTGCCCACACATCATCTATTTATCGACTTCAAAGCCGCATATGATACAATCGATCGGGACCAGCTATGGCAGCTAATGCACGAAAACGGATTTCCGGATAAACTGATACGGTTGATCAAGGCGACGATGGATCGGGTGATGTGCGTAGTTCGAGTTTCAGTGGCATTCTCTAGTCCCTTCGAAACCCGTAGAGGGTTACGGCAAGGTGACGGTCTTTCGTGTCTGCTATTGAACATCGCTTTGGAGGGAGTAATACGAAGGGCAGGGATTGACACGAGTGGTACGATTTTCACGAAGTCCGTCCAGTTATTTGGTTTCGCCGACGACATTGATATCATGGCACGTAACTTTGAGAGGATGGAGGAAGCCTACATCAGACTGAAAAGCGAAGCTAAACGGATTGGACTAGTCATCAACACGTCGAAGACGAAGTACATGATAGGAAGAGGCTCAAGAGAGGTCAATGTAAGCCACCCACCGCGAGTTTCTATCGGTGGTGACGAAATCGAGGTGGTTGGAGAATTCGTGTACTTGGGCTCACTGGTGACCGCCGATAACGATGCCAGCAGAGAAATTCGGAGACGCATAGTGGCTGGAAATCGTACGTACTTTGGACTCCGCAAGACGCTTCGATCGAATAGAGTTCGCCGCCGTACTAAACTGACTATCTACAAAACGCTTATAAGACCGGTAGTTCTCTACGGACACGAGACCTGGACGATGCTCATGGAGGATCAACGCTCACTGGGAGTTTTCGAAAGGAAAGTGTTGCGTACCATCTATGGTGGGTTGCAGATGGCGGACGGTACGTGGAGGAGGCGAATGAACCACGAGTTGCATGAGCTGTTGGGAGAACCATCCATCGTTCACACCGCGAAAATCGGAAGACTGCGGTGGGCCGGGCACGTAGCCAGAATGTCGGACAGTAATCCGGTGAAAATGGTTCTCGACAACGATCCGACGGGAACAAGAAGGCGAGGTGCACAGCGGGCAAGGTGGATCGATCAGGTGGAGGACGACTTGCGGACCCTCCGCAGACTGTGTGGTTGGCGAAGTGCAGCCATGGGCCGAGCTGAATGGAGAAGTCTTTTATGTGCAGCACAGGCCACTCCGGCCTTAGTCTGATGATAAATAAATAAATATATCTAAAATAATCGTCAGCTCATAAATATGCCGATACTGACCTCTGATTGTTGATCGGCCACACCCAAATCCGGTAATTATCGGAGGGAAGATCGTCAGTTGGCAACTTTTATATGGACACAAATTGTACACGATTATCGCGCATGATCGATTTTATTGCTGTTCTTTCTCAAAAATGTACCAAATACTATTTCAACTCGTTGCTATTTGCTTTGTATCTAGCCCAGTTGTCTCGGTAAACCAATTCGTCTGAACTTCCGAATTATTTAGGAACTTGGAATATCCGATTTGGACATATAATCGAAAAATAATGCGCACTTGGAGGTCACTCCAAGGCACTATACGAACCCTATGGGCTGCTATTGGCTTTTCATACAAAGTACAGTTGTGTTGGTAGACCAACTCGATTGAACTCCAAAATAGATTGGAGAACTTAGAACACTCGGTTTGAACATATTTAGGTCGCAAATTATGCGCATGGCATCCAATGGCCTGTATGGACACCATTGGTTGCTATTGGTATCGTACCAAGCGTGATTGACCTGGATGACCAAGGCTCTGAAATCCAGAATGGTTTAGAGAACCTAGAACATCTGTAGAAAGATTTTCTGTATTCATTATTCGTCGTCTCTGAAATAGTATTTGATACATTTTAAAAAAAATGCAATAAAATCGTTCATGCGCGATATTTGTGTGCAATTTTTGTCCGTATAAAAGTTGCCAACTGACGATCCTTCCTCCGACCATTACCGGATGTGTGGCCGATCAACAATCTGAGGTCAGTTTAGGAAAATTTATTAGCTGACGTTTATTTTAGATATATTAACATGTGAATTTGGGTGACAAATGCCTGAGATTTTGATCAGTCTAGCCTGGGTTAATATGACCCGAACACCGTCAGTGTGATTTTTTGGAGCCCTTCAGGAATGTCGTACGTAGTAGGTCAACGTTTAGCAACATAGTTTTTCACAAAATAGGAAAAGTCAAGAAGTGTCGGACATTCACAATGTTGCGTTAAAAAGTTATTATAATTTGAATGTGCGATTCGGGTCATATTGACCCGAACACTGCAGTGCACTGGAGGAAGGTTAACCGACAAATGGCAACTACATACTTTATTATTTGAAACATCATGAGCTTCATGTCCACACTTTGTGAAATTGAAAATCATTTAAAACATTCGAAGTTCGCGGGAAAAATGTAAATTTTTACTCACTAAGATTTACGCTTAGCGGTGAAATTTTTCAATGAAAATCATTTCAAGTCAAAAAACGCTTAGCTTCAACTGGAATGTAAGGTCATCGAAGCGCCTTTTGGTTTTTATCCTTAGCCTGAAGCCTAAGGTTGTTAATGCACTTTCTCAAAGTTAATCATTTCAATTGTATGCAAAGGGAACCTCTATAAAAAATTTCCTAAGTGATGATTCCGTTTTCATTTTTTTTCCATGCTGCAAAAAGTTGTTGAATAATCTCTTTTTTTTTTTATTTTTTGATGACCTTAGTCATCTGTCGCAATAATTCAAACATAAGATGTCCCAACATCGATGGTCACCGAATAAACACCAAACAAACAAAATGTAGCTATAATGGAATTTACTTCAATTTCCCGATTTTATCTTCCCTCTCCTCCCGTACCGTGGCCTGGCCATACACACTATTCGAGTCCCCCGAATGCCAGATGATGCAGCTCACCTTGGTTCAGTATGCCGGAATGCTCACCGATGATGAGGATGACGAGACCTTAAAGGCGAAACACAAGATATAATCGCTTAATTTTCGTTTAATCCAAAACAATGAATGCTTCCATCCTCTTCATCCTTGTCCCTTTCACCAGCCCAGCCCTGCCAACCATCGCAACGCTTTCCCTATTGAGGCGCGCATCACTCCGCTGCGGTTTTGTATCCAATATCTCACTTTGAAGGAATTTTGCGCTTCAAAGCACCGAAAGATTATACCCCAGCGTAGAACCGAACGGATCTGACACGGTATTTCTCGGTGGGTCGGTACCGGGCAGCATGTGTTTGTTGGAGGAAGGCGGAGGGTTGCCTCCTGCTGCGAAAGAAAAAGTTCCCAAAGTCAGCTCTGATGACGTGAAACTATCGGCGATTCATTGCACAGCTTTTGAGGAAAAAAAGATTCCCTCTTGTTGCGCACAGAGAAGAACTCAGGAGATGTAATCAATGTAAGAAAAGTTCTACTGTTTTCCTCTTTCGGTTCCCTTTTTGAAAATTCGATTCCCTTACTTTCCGATTCCCATCAACAAAGGATCCAAACAACCAAACATCTTTATTCCCTCTGTGCAATCTGGTTTGAAAAGTATATTTGTTTCTGTTACCTGTGTTGTTTTCAATTAAAATCCTCCGCGTCTCTCAACCGATCGGAAATTGCTGCAGTAGAACAGGACAGAATTGCCGCGGTAGAACCTCCCTGACCTATAGGTTTCGGTTACTCGGGGCCGGGATGGACCGTGCGTCACCGTTGTCGACGTCATGTCGGCATTAGCGGACACCGCACGATAATGAAGGATAAGCAAGCAGTTGCCCCTTTGTGCTTCTGCAGTACTGGGTTGTTGGTGCTGTTCCATCCACATCATCATCGGTTGGATGCGGTTCGTTAGTTTTTCTGCGATTTTCGCATTCTCTATTCGGGTGAAGCCTGGCGAAACCGATCCCTTCCTGGAGGAGATGTTTGTATCGCTTTCAAGGGTTTACCTATCGGGAGTAGCAAAATCGGGAAATGGTAAAAAAAATGCTGGAAGGACCAAATGAACTGATGCGATTTCGAAAGAGAACAATAAATTTGCGGAGCATTGCTTCGAACGTTCTGGTTTTTATTTTTAGGCGAAACAGATCGTACATTGGGTTTGACAGGTTGACTAAGAAAGATAAAACAATTATCATTCGTGCCTATCCAGTTATTTAACAACAACAAATTTGGATACGATTGCGTATTGTCTTTATAGAGTTTTCAAAACACAGTGGTAAAAAAATCAGAAGGGTTATATACAAGATACGACCGCCTGACGTAAACTACGTAAAACAGATCATAAGATAATAATTAATTTGCTTAGAGCTTAGAGTGATTGAAATTTTGTCTTTTTCGCTCCCCTATGCTTGAACGATAACATTTGCTGTTTTGATGAACCTCCTAAATTTTCAACTGAATTGGTTGTAATTTAACTGAGTACGAGCAGTTTGAAGTTTGTATGGAAATCGCCCCGTATGTGAAAGATCGTTTCGTGCGGCGGCTCATTAACTATTTAGGGGGAGATCCCCCAGCGCAGGACACCTCCCAATACCGGACACTTCTTAAAACGATACTTACAGAGCTCCCTCCTTCAACTTATTAAGTACAAAAGAAAGCTATTGAAAAGGCTTTTAACGGCTTGGGATATCAGATCTTCATGTGGTAAGCTTTGTACAAAATTTGAAATTGAATAAAAATGCTTAAAATTTTGATGTTTCGCGTTATTTTAGAAGGTTTGAACCAACAATATTAAAATCAATCAAATGCATTCTAATTATGTGAAGATGGTCAATATTAGCCATATTTTAAATAATGATGGAGATTTGTTAGATGTTCTATGTAATTGTGGTGTTCGAACATTTAAATTTTTCATAGCAATTTTTTACACCTGTTTTGTTACACTTACTTCAATTCAATTGTTTCTTCTTGCTGAGAAAGCAACAGAAACAAAACTTGAAGAGGACATTCAAAAAGGTGAGAATTTGGATTAAGATGTAAAAAAATTTGCTGAAGAGTCAAATAAGCCCTACAAACAATTTTTAATATTTACAGCTTGAAGCACGTGAAAAATATGATTATTCTGAATGATGTCTTTACTCATGTAACAGGAACTTAGTCACATTTGAACAATTGAATATTTGATGCAATAGTGTCCGGTACTAGGAGACATTTTTCTGAACCGTGAATTTTTTCTCCAAAATTCATCGTCGTAAAACGTGTTCAAATGATCAAATATAGCTTGTATGAATCATCAATGGTCATATTTTATGTATAAGGTATAAAAGGAAACATAATCCGGATAGTTAGTTTTTTTTTGTCAAATGGCTTATGTGTCCGGCACTGGAGGACCTCCCCCTAAATATAATCAACCCGAAGACTTCGAAGAATATTTCCTAATTTGTAAGACGGTTGTTGTGAACCGATCGATTTCGTAAGCAAAGTTATAATGAAAACAAAAATGTTCATTATTGATAATTTATTCTTTTACGTGCTCAATTGAATTTCCCACGATTTAGTATTTCCTTGATAATTTTTCTTGCAAGCAGCAAATTGTTTCGCAACAAAAATGATTTATTCGTTCGCTACATTTCCTATGGTGCCAACGTACTCATATATTTTTATATATTAATGAGCAACATTGCATAACGGTTTTCCAAAAAAGTTATTGTTGTCATAGTAATTCTCAAACTTCAAATCGCACGTGCTAAGTCAAATTACAACCAAATCTGCTAAAAATTAGGGAAGTTTTGCCACCGTTTAAGCATAGGGGAGCGAAAAAGTCAAAATTTGAACCACTCTTATGAGCATGATTGACTGCCACGGTTGTTACTCTGTTTCTGCCAGGCCAGATGTAATTACAAAGAGAATCAACAGATGATATTTGAGAATAATATAACTTTCAATGTGTACAAACGGGTGACCCAAATTTAAGTAATACCGGCGCCGGCCGTGTCCGAATGCGGGCCCAATTAATGAATGGTTAGGAATATGTTGACGTGATACTCTTATTAATAGAGGCCGACGAGTCATCTGCACTTCCACGAGTAACCATTGGGATGTTGGATATATGGGGTCGGGAGGTAGCAAGTTCGTTTTGGTAATGTGTAGTTTTTCCGTGTAATGTGTAGTTTTTCCGCAAATCATGTTCGATCTCACCAATTCATTTGTGTTTCGAACAAAATTAGCGTAACTCAATATATGAAAATGGTTGGATATGACAATTTGAAATTTTCATTTAAAACCCCCAAATTTATTATTCCGCAGTGGTGCCTTTACTTTCTCCCACTGTTGTGTGACTTTTGAAGTGTTATTTTAAAGGGGTGCTGCCTAAATAGTAAGATAATATTGTTTATAGGGACACGGTAGGTATTTCCGTCCATCGTCGTAGGGGCTAAGACAAACGAAAGCAACGTACATTTGCTAGAACTCCACTATAGCAGAACGTTTCTCCTGAGCTTACGATTTGATACGTATAAGTTTTACAAAAAAGCGTCACTTTTATTGGTTTTCGAGACTATGACGAACAAACGAAAATACCTGCCGTGTCCCTAGTTGATAATCAATTTGAATGATCACCTCTTGCTTACATCAACATGTCCAGCATCTGTAGCACTTTTTCATAAACACTACTTTTTTGCTCCGACCGCGGTCATTGCTCTGGTTCTATTGTTGTACTTTTTGTGCGAATCACCGCACAAAAGTAGAGCGCAAGAACCAACGGCACCAGACGGCGGTCGTAACAAAATTTTACTGGGTTGGTAAAGAATTGAAATTTTCAATGTTTTCACATTGATAATCAATAGCTCCAATTAACTTGAAAAATTGCTGGAGAGTTTCCGATTCCATTGATAATAAAATCTCAAAAATCCATTGAAAAATAAAGGAGCTATTAACGTTTGAAATCTTACATGATTTCGTGACGGTCTCGAATTTGGAAATTTTCATTTGTCACCCTGTATCCGAGTCTTCCCCTTAGACGTAGTTTACGTCAAAACTGCGTTGCAAACACTCAAACACCAAATATTGGCAGCGAAGAAAATAGTTTATTTACAAAAGCGGATAGGCTGATTTGGAATGTTTTGCATTTACAGTTTTGCGCATTCAAACAAATTCACCGTTGCCAGTTGTTTTTTTTACAGGGGTCAGATTTCGCGTCTTTGTATATACTCCATTGCACAGTGACGTCACGCACGACTTTTGACAGGTACTGGTCCTGTTGTTTACAGACGACTTTCTTTTAACTTTGAGATACTTCTATCATGCTTTAAATTTTCTGATCGATAATTACCTAAACTTATCGATAATTACCAATTCTTGAATGCGGAATGTGCGGAATGTCTTCAACATCGTGAAATATGCAGATATAATTTGAATCAAAAAAATTTTAAGTCCGAAACGTAAACAACAGGACCAGTACCAGTCAAAATAGTGAGGTTAGGTTTGCCGCGCGCAATGACCTATAGCGTATTTAGAAAAAGTGACAGAAGCAGAATCGAACTACACAGCAAAAAAAGTTGTTGAATATTACATCGAAATCGATGCAACCCGTTGAATGCATCGATTGTGTAAAATTACGTTCTACGATGTACCCGCGAGCTTCCTGTGTAATCCAGAAAATCGATGTAATATTTGCGATGTAGTAAAATGCAACGTAAACAAAGCGATGTAATAAAATTAAGATGTAAACAATCCTCAAATTTTGCTCTTTCAATAATAAACAAAACAGATTAGAACATCATATTTTATTTATTGAATATGCAAATATGTTTTTATTGAATAAATCGTTTGGAGATCCCGGGAAAATGCCCGTCGGGATTCCGAGACGATTCCTGACGCGGCCCAGAAAGTATAATCCCGAAACGATCTCCGTCCCGGTATTGCGATCTTGAAAGGTTCAGCGTTGTGATCCTGAAAGGATTCCTGTCGCAACTCCGACAGGATTCCAATAACGATTCCGAAAGGATTTCCGTCGCGATCTTGGAAGTATTTTCGTCGCGTTCCCGAACAGATCCCCATTGCGCTCCAGGAAGAATTCGCTTGATGATCCCGGAAAAATGCTGTCGCGATTCAGAAAGGATTCCAGGCGCGATCCCGAAATAATTCCCGTCGCGATTCCGAAAAGATTTCCGTCACTATTCCAGTCGTGATTCCAAAGGAGCTTCGTCACTACATTGAAAGTGTTTCCGCTGCCGAAAGGATTCCTGTAGCAATCCTGGAAGAGTTTTGTAGCGATCCCGGAAGAATTCATAACGCCATACCGAATGAAATCCCGTCGCGATCCTAAAAGCATTCCCGTCGTGGTCCCGAAAAGATTCCCGTCGTGAAAGGATTGGATCCTGAAAGGATTCCAATTGCGATTCCGGAAGGATTTCCGTCGCGATCTCAAATGGAGTTTCGTCGCTTCTTCGAAAATTTCCGTCGCACTCCCAGAAGGATTCCGGTCACGAACCCAAACACATTTCCGCCACGATCGCAAAAAAAAAAATCCCATCGCGATCTCGAAAGGATTCCGGTAGCACTCCAGAAATAATTCGCTTGGCGATTCCAAAAAAATGCCCGTCGCGATTCAAAAAAGATTCCAGAAAGTAATCTCGTCGCAATCCCGAAACGATTTCCGTCGCGATTCTGAAAGGATTCCCGTAGTGATCCTGAAAGGATTCCAGTAGCCACTCCGAAAGGGTTCCACGTTTCCGAAAGGATTTCCGTCGCTATCTCAAAAGGAATTTCATCGCGATCTTGAAAGTGTTTCCGTCAAGCTTCAGAAAAGATTTCCATCGAGATCGAGAAACAATTCCCATCGCAATCCCGAAAGGATTCCCGTCGCGCTATAGAAATAATTCGCTTGGTGATCCCGGAACAACGCCCACTCCGATTCAGAGAGGATTTCAGATGCGATTCAGAAAGTAATCCCGTCGCAATCTCGAAAAGATTCCCGTAGCGATCATGAAAGGAATCCCATTAAAATCCGGAAAGGATTCCAGATGCGATTCCAAAAAGAATTCTGTCGCGCTCTCAAAAGGACTCCCGTCACGATCTTGAAAGAATTTCCTTCGCGAATTCGATCGCGCTGCACAAATAATTCGTTTGGAGATCCCGGGAAAATGCCCGTCGGGATTCCGAGACGATTCCTGACGCGGCCCAGAAAGTATAATCCCGAAACGATCTCCGTCCCGGTATTGCGATCTTGAAAGGTTCAGCGTTGTGATCCTGAAAGGATTCCTGTCGCAACTCCGACAGGATTCCAATAACGATTCCGAAAGGATTTCCGTCGCGATCTTGGAAGTATTTTCGTCGCGTTCCCGAACAGATCCCCATTGCGCTCCAGGAAGAATTCGCTTGCTGATCCCGGAAAAATGCTGTCGCGATTCAGAAAGGATTCCAGACGCGATCCCGAAATAATTCCCGTCGCGATTCCGAAAAGATTTCCGTCACTATTCCAGTCGTGATTCCAAAGGAGCTTCGTCACTACATTGAAAGTGTTTCCGCTGCCGAAAGGATTCCTGTAGCAATCCTGGAAGAGTTTTGTTGCGATCCCGGAAGAATTCAAAACGCCATACCGAATGAAATCCCGTCGCGATCCTAAAAGCATTCCCGTCGTGATCCAGAAAAGATTCACTTAGCGATCCCGAAAAGCTTTCCATATCGACCCGGGAGAATTCCTGTCGCGATTCCGAAAACGAATCCTCTAACGATTTCGAAAGGATTTCCGTTGCAATCCCAAAAGGATTTCCTTCGCGTATCCGAAAGGATTCCCGTCACAATTCCGAAAAAAAACTGCACAATTCCGAAAATATTCCAATCGTGATTTCAAGGGGATTCCTGCTGTGATTCCGTAAGGATTTTCGTTGCGATCTCAAAAGGAGCTTCGTCGCGGTAATGAAAGTTTTTCCGTCGCGTTCCCGAAATGATTCCCGTCGCAATCAGTAAAGGATTCTCGCCACGATCCCGCAAAAAGGCCCGCCGCGATCTCGAAAGGATTCCCGTCGTGATCTTGAAAGTATTCCCATCAAAATCTCAAAAGGATTCCCGTCGCGACTCCGGAAGAATTCCATTGATTCTGAAAGCATTTCCGTCGCGATCTCAAAAGGAGTTTTGTCGCGATCTTGAAAGTGTTTCCGTCACGCTCCCATAAGGATTCCCGTCGTGATCGCGAAAGAATTCCTGTCGCGATCTCGAAAGGATTCCCGTCGCGCTCCAGAAATAATTTGCTTAGCGATCCCCGAAAATGCCCGTCGCTATTCCGAAACGATTTCAGACGCGGACCAGGAAGTATAATCCCGTCGCAATCCCGAAAAGATTCCCGTCGCGATCCTGAAAGGATTCCCATCAAAATCTCGTTGTGATCTCGGAAGGATTTCCTTTTGAAAGTATTTCCATCGCACCCACGAAATGGTACCCGTCGTCATCCCGAACAGATTCCCGTCGCGCTCAAGAAAGTATTCGCTCGGCGATTTCGGAAAAACGTCCGTCATAATTCAGAAAGGATTCAAGACGTAATCCCGAAAAGATTCCTGTCGTGGTCCTAAAAGGATTCCCATTAAAGTCCCGAGAGGATTCTCGTCGTGTTCCCGAAAAGATTCCCGTCGTGATTCCGATAAGATTTCCGTCACGAAAGGATTTCCGCTGCGATCTTCGTCACGATATTAAAAGTGTTTCCGACGCGCTCCCGAAATGATTCCCGTCACGATCACTAAAGAATTCTCGCCGCGATCCGAACGGATTCCCGTTGCGATCCCGAACAGATTCCTGTCGCGTTCGCGATCGTGTCGCGTTCCAGAAGAAATCGCTTGACGATTTCGGGACAATGCCCGTCGCGATTTTAAAAGGATGCCAGTCGCGATTCCGAGATGAGTCCCGTTGCTAGCCCGAAAGGACTCCCGTCGTGATTCCAGGAAATTCTCGTCGCGGTCCTGGAAGATTTCTCGCTGCGATCCTGAAAGATTCCTCGCTGCGATCCCAGAAGAATTCTCGTAGCGATCCCAAAAGGATTCTCGTTGCGACCCCACGAATTCCAATCGTGATTCCGAAAGGATTCCTGATGCGTTCTCGGAAAGATTTCCAGCTGTAAAAGAAAAAGATTTTCGTTACATTGCGTTAAGTATACAAAAAACAATTTGCCGTACCATAAGCTATGCAAATAATTTAAATTAAAGACAAAATAATACATATACTGCTGCCATTTTGAAAAAAATCTGAGACGATAAAAATGACACCGAACGGCCAACCTGACCGAACAAAACAAAGTCTGAGTCAGTGTTGCTATATTCAAAATTGCCTTATCTTCGAATGTGATTTTACATCAAACTTGTGTAATACTACACAATCTCATTAGAATTCCTTGGTTGCATCTGTTTGTATGTAATATGCTCGGCCTAAATATGTTATTATTACACAAATGCAACGTGAATTCGACTGGCGATTTTTCTTTTGTGTAATTTATAAGCGATGTAATAATACATAAAAATAAACGCTATATTACATCTTTTTTCAATGTTTACATCGTTTTTTCGTTACATCGTGTGAATTACGTCGATGCATTTTACAATTATTTTTGCTGTGTAGTTACATCCATTTAAAGAAAATTTAAAATTTCAAGTGAATAAACAACAATTTCTAATTGTACAGCTTCTTTTCGTTCCAGAACGTAGACAATATTTTCCTATAAAGAAAGTCGTTTCGAAGAATAAACGAAATTTAATCCTTCATTGATTGAAAATTGAAAAAGCTTTGAAAATGAAAAGATTACAATTCGATCAATAAGTCAAAGCATATTACCACTTTAATTTTTCAAATGAGTGGATGGACCGAATATGATTTTAGCTTATAATTCAAGCTATTGAGCTTTTATATTTTTCTTCACGCAACTAAGTTGTTTTGTTTTTCATGGCGTATTTGTTTATTTCGGTATAAGCCTACCCGGACATTACTGGCGTGAAAGTTAAATGTCAAATAACACGAAACTTATTGGAGCAATTTTTCTTTAATGCAAGGGGCAACTAACTCTAAACTTTCGACAGTATCCAAAAATACTAACAAATAGAGTAAAAGTTCCGATAGCCGTGGATGTTCCTATGGTTGCGTTGTGTAATTTTTCGGGAATCTACAGATAAAACATAGCAACCCACATTGTTGATTGATTATTTGAACTGTCAGCATCAAATATAAACGAAAACAGTCTAGCAATATCTTTAGAATCGGTAAATTATCCTCAAAAACATCATTTTTTTCTGGCCTTTGACGAGTTGCGTATAGTTGCGAGTCGTATACAAAATCAATGGGATTCGCAACTATAGGAACACGATTTAAAAAATACCGCAACTATTGGAACATTGTACCAATAATTGGAGGATGGAATTTAAGCAGCAGTGATAGTTTACGTTGCGACCAGAATATATTTCGCTTAAAAATGTGTTTATGGACTTTTGGATACACCTCCAAGGTAAGTGAAATGCAGTATCGCTTAAATCTAAGTGGTAAAACAGTAATTGCGCGGGCTTATTGCTTCCACTATTGGGTATTTTACCCTACTAGAGAAAAACTACGTCGTATCTATGGTAAATTGATCAAAGAGCCCTGGTTGGAAAAGCATGAAACACAACCCAGTCGATACAGTCCACCCAGTTTTAAGCAACACATGATTTCAGTCTCCTTTAAATTTTTAAAAAAATCTTTGAACAACTATTTCTATTATTATTACTTTTTGAGCAATATTTAGGGCCTACGCTTTGGTTTGATGCCATTCGTAATATAAAATGCGGTTTGAAAGTTTTCTAGAATCTGTAGAAGGTAGAAATCAGGTGTTTCCAATACGGGGAGCACTGTGTCATCAAGTAACTAACAAACGCCATAACAACCGAAGTAGCAACCGTTTCTTTGTTTGATGGAAATCGTGGATACTAGAAATATCACGAAATAGTATTGCGATACAATGAGTAATATTTTCGCAAACTTTAGAGTTACTTGTCCCTTGCTTTAATGCAATGGTACTGTTGTACAAACTTATAGGATCCCTTGGATATTAATTTACATTTTGTTTGGAAAAGATGTTTAATTTTGATACACATAGTTAAGTTTGCCATTTAAAGGTGTTTTTATGAGATACTAGTCGACCCGGCAGACGTTGTCCTGCATATTAGGCGAAAATGTGCGTTCTGAACTACTCAAGCGAAATTCCTATACAAATCTTAATTTCAGTTTTCTCATCCTTACTCATAATTTTTACATGATGAAATATCATATAAACCCGTCGGAAACTGTAACGAACATATCTGCTGAAGGAATGAAGAAAATCCATCCAGCCGTTTTCGAGTTATGCGGATACGAACACAGACCATTTCATTTTTATTATATAGAAGATTTCGAAACAAGATTCGGCTACCGGCGGGACTTAAACCCACACTATTCCATTAAGTACACAGACGTATTACCAATTATACACAGCTGCCCCTGCCTTTCTCGCATTTAGCCAAAACACCAAACTCTTCATTAAAACCCAACATTTTCTGTATAACATCTAAACGCAATGACCGATCGTGTCCAACTTTAAGAGCATTTGAAAAAGCATCGTTTGTCTGTCCTATGTAGATTTTGTCACAGTGAGGGCATGATATTTTATAAACTCCAGATTTTCCCAAGGCGTCCACGGGGTCTTTTGTGGTTCCAAGTAATGTTTTAAGTTGGTTGTTCCTGCTGCTGAAAACTAGTTCGATACCAATTTTTTTAAGTTTGGAACGTAATGGTCTGGTTAAAAGGGGGAACGCAATGGAGTGCGGTAACGGAACTGCAACGGAAGGATGCGGCAGCTGTAACAAGAAGAAACAATAATGATTATATTAATTACACAGCTCAACAAGATTTTGTCCCTAACACCAAATAATGTGTCGCTAGTAAATTTTTGCTCGCTGAATCCGAATCTGACTTCAGATTTGCTCTAACACGTCGAGATTTTGAGATATACCTCAACAAATGTCGTAAAAACAATGATTTTTGGCATTTTGGAACAGCCATCGTTAACCCTATAGAAAGAATTACTAGTCAATCAAGGTTCAAAATGGATCACAAACATCTAATCTTTCGAAATGTGGTGCATTTTGATCAAGTTAAACATAATAAGTGTGATTTATCTGCAATTTTAGTTAGTGAAAGTTATTTAAAAATATGTTTTATGCAAGCCACCTTGCATACAAGCCTGGTTATTTTCTGTGAACGGTTTTGAGAGGAAAGTAACAAGAATTCAATATAATAGTTTGTCCAAGCAAAAAAATAATATGTTTTCATTTAATTAACTTCTGTTGAATATAAATATGATATTGTATTTCCTCTGGCGCGATAAATTTTCAATTATTGCACAAGTGATATGGTGTATTTAATTATTCAATTTATGTCAATTTATGCACCTTTATTATGTTCATTCGAATAAAGCAAGTACGAGAACTGTACGCATTTCTATATATTTTGATTATTTCTGCTATTTATGATCATTCCAATATTCCTATGATAGAAATTTGGGCGAAAAACTATCAATTAGCAAAATCAATCAACGAATCGATAAGTTGGTGTATGATTGCATATAAGCGATGTTGACGGCTATACGCAACAGAAACCGGAAAACGTCAACAACCTACTCGTGCGTGGGGGACTTTTTATTTGATTCACGTTGAAAATGCTGCGTGGATGTTGCAATAATCCCAATGCAATTTCTTTAAACTATGATCAGCTTATAACATTGAAAAAGGAAAAAGTTCACTAGTTTTATCAAGCTTTGTTATGTGCTAAGACGCAAAGTTATGCGCCAGAAAAAAAAAACTTGGGCTCCGCTCCACTTGTAAGGTTGTGCTGTTCAACATGTTACAGTTACCCGAGCATATGGTTGGATGATCCGCCAATTCTGTACTCTGATATTTCTCTAATTTAACAAAACAACGGCATGAATGAGAAAAAATACGATGAAGTTACAAAATGGTTAAGTTTCAAATTATTTTCCGAGTGCTTTATTAGTCAATATGGCTTGAATGCTCTGGTAGGGGATCCAGTAGAGGATTTGAATTTGTTCAAATTGCACTCCGATCTTTTTCCTTGTTGATTAAAAGAAAGGAACTTTATGAATCATCATGTTCTCACTATATTCTAGCACAACACAATTGCAACATGTTAACAGATTACGTGTGGTTATTGGAAGTTGATCGATCGAAAAAAACAACCAGAAATCGAGCAGAATAACATTTTAGGAGGAGGAGAAATGTTGAGCATAAAATGAAAAAACGTGGATATTTTATTAAAAGTCCAATGAAACATATATTTACAAACTGGCTAGTATCTCTATATTTCATTTAACATTTTCTTATCCCAGTTTCTCTGGCCTCATGTTGTGGAATTTTTGGTGGCTTCGAACTGATGGTGATGGCGTTTGCATGCAAGTTTTTGAAACAAACTTGCATGGAATATTTTAAATTAAATTCACTGAACTTAAATTCAAGTAAAACCGAATAGAAAACAATTGTAACGTGCAAATCTGATGGAAATTCATTAGATCAGATTTCTTTTACCGTTTCGGGTAATGATTGATTTAAAATTATGTTAATATACTTCATGAAAGTCCTTCGAAAAATGTCAATTTCTTCAAATTAGCGGTATTAATTTAGCTATATCTCAAAATTTGGACGTGTTAGAGCATATCTGAGGACAGATTCGGATTCAGCGAGCCAAAATCTACTGAAGACACATCAATTGGTTTTGAGGACCCGCAAAAGGTTAAATTTTGTTCCCCTGTGTTATCATAAAATCGTAGATCTACTTGTCTTTGTCCAACAAGTAAATCCAATTTCAAGAGTACATCCACTCTTCATCCAAATTAAATCCCTGGAATTTTGAAGTAAAATTTCTTTAATGTCCAAGGGAAAATCCACTGAATTTTCAAAGCACATTTCCAAGAATTTGAAAAGGAAATTCATCTGAATTTCCAAAATAAAAAAACATTGTAAAATTCCATGAGAAATTTTCTCTGAATTTACCATGAAAATTAACTTGAGTTTTGTTGGATAATTATTCTGAATTTGCAAGGGAATTCCTCTGATTTTTAATGAAAAATTCCTATGAAATTCCAAACAAAATACCAGGAGAATTCCTCTCAAATATCAAGAGAAAACCTACTGAAACTCCGAAAGAATCTCTAATGGGAAATGAAAATCAAAAATGAAAAAAATAATTTCCAAAAAATTTATTTTCAATAAATTAGGTAGAACCACTAGGAATTCCCACTTCCTTCGTGAGGTCCTACAGTAGTTCTTCAAGATTCCTTCGGAAATTCTTCCAGCAATTCTCTCTAAAGTTCCTCTAGGGATTTCTTTGGAACTTTCTCCGGGGATTCCTTCGAAAAAAATCCAGGAAATCCTTCAGAAGCTCCCCAGATTGCTCTGTAGGTTCCCCCAGAAAAAGTTCTTCCAGGAATTGTTTCGGAAATTCTTCCAGGAATTCCTTCGGAAGTTCCTCCAGGAATTCCTTCGGAAGTTCGTCCATGAATTCCTTCGAAAATTCCTCCAGGAATTTTTTCAGAAGTTCCTCCAAGAAATCCTTCGGAAGTTCCTCCAGGAACTCCTTCGGAAATTCCTCCAGGAAGTCCCTCCAGGAATTCCTTCGGAAATTCCTTCGGAAGTTCCTCCGGAAATTCCTTCGGAAGTTCCTCCAGAAATTCCTTCGGAAGTTCCCCCAGGAATTCCTCCGGAAGCTCCCCCAGGAATTCCTCCGGAAGTTCCCCCAGGAATTCCTCCGGAAGTTCCCCCAGGAATTCCTCCGGAAGTTCCCCCAGGAATTTCTCCGGAAGTTCCCCCAGGAATTCCTCCGGTAGTTCCCCCAGGAATTCCTCCGGAAGTTCCCCCCGGAATTCCTCCGGAAGTTCCCCCCGGAATTCCTCCGGAAGTTCCCCCCGGAATTCCTCCGGAAGTTCCTGAATTCCTCCGAAGTTCCCTGAATTCCTCCGGAAGTTCCCCGGAATTCCTCCGAAGTTCCCCTGAATTCCTCCGAAGTTCCCTGAATTCCTCCGGAAGTTCCCCCCGGAATTCCTCCGGAAGTTCCCCCCGGAATTCTTCCGGAAGTTCCCTCAGGAATTCCTTCGGAAGTTCCCTCAGGAATTCCTCCGGAAGCTCCCCCAGGAATTCTTCCGGAAGTTCCCCCAGGAATTTTTCCGGAAGCTCCCCCAGGAATTCCAAAGGAAGTTCCCCCAGGAACTTACGGAGGAATTCATGGAGGAATTTCCGAAGGAATTTTTGAAGGAGCTTCTGAAGTAATTTCTGAAGGAACTTCTTAAAGAATTCCTGGAGGATTTTCCAAAGGAATTACTGAAGAAACTTCCGAAGGAATCTTGAAGAACTTCTAGAGGAAATCCTGGAGGAGCTTCCAGGGAAATTCATGAAGGAACTTCCAGAGGAATTTCTGGAAGAACTTATGGGGGAATTTCCGGATGAAGTTCCGCAGGAATTCCAGGAATTCCTTACGAAAGAAGCGTTGCAGGAACCCCGAAGGAATCCAAATAAACTTTCAATTTAATTCCTGGAGGAACTTTCTGTAGAATATGGAGGACCTTCCGTAGTACTTTAATTAGTGTTTTTTTTTTTCATCGCAATTAAGTACAACGAAACGGAGCTTCCTGAGAAATTTTTGGAGGATTTTCCGGAGGAATTCCTGGACAAACTTCCTGGGGAATTCCTGAAGGAACTTCCGAATAAATTTCTGAAGAATCTTCACGTAGGAAATTCCGAAGAAATTCCTGGAGGTTTCTCCGGACGAACATCCGGAGCGATTTCAGCAAAAACTTCCGAAATAATTTCTTGATGAACTTCCGGTGCAATTCCTGAAGGAACTTTCGCAGTGATTTGTGTTGGATCTTCTGGAGAAATTTGTGATGGAGCTTCCTTATTGGAATTATGTACAACTCTTCTGAGCCTCTGCAGTTCCTGCAGGAACTTCCGTCGGTTCAAGACATCACAAATTGGTAGATATTCCAACTGTCTTGGTCGAGGTTCTGATATATTTAAAGCAGTCACTGAATCAACTAGAATTTAATTAAAAGTTTATTTAAATAATTGAAATTAAATCGTCTCTAGAAATAATTAAAATCATCTTAAAAAAAATAAAAATTTCTTTAAAACTTGAAACGTCATATGAAACCTGTCCGGCAAATCCGCATGCATTGCGTTTTGCAACTGCGGCCATGATGCGGAATTTTTTAGTACAAACCGTCGACAAACCGCTTGCCGTTGCCGTTCCGTTGCCGCACTCCATTGCGTTTCCCCCTTAAGTTATGATCAAAATTTACGGATACGCGTCGCAATTCATTTGTTATTGGTGATAATGTGGTTATTGATTTTCTGTACAAAGTTTTTCTATATTTGTCAATGATGGTCTGAATAGTTCTACTTGAGTATCCGTTTAGTCTAGCTATATCAAAAATGTAATTTAATTTCTTTTGTTTCCCTGTGACGCTAAGTGGAAAAGTCTCGAGTCTATGTATCATATGTTGGAATGCGGCTGCTTTGTATTGGTGTGAATGGTTTGAAGTGTTGGGTATAACTCTTTGTGTATGTGTGGGTTTTTTGTAAATTTCGATATTCATTTGATTTGATTCTCTAACTATCAGAACTAACTAACAAACCATTATCTCGTCTTCTCCAATATTGGACGCATAGTCAAATCACAAGCTGATATATCTCCACTGGCTTCCAAACTGATATTCTTCCCTCCCCCTTTCATGCGGGAGCTTGGCAGAAGGAAGGTCGTGCGATATGTGCCATCACAAATATTGCCCTCCGCTCGCTTTCAAATCGACTTCTATAAAAACATTCTTCATGCCTGCCGTATCCTAACGGAACTATCAATTCTATACTTTAGCCTCTAATTCTATCATGAACATGTACGTCTAAGTTTGGAAGATAATATTAGCATTCCCATATAATTGTAAATCGTTGAACTTCACGTAGAAGTAACACACACAAAATCATTAATTTAGTGTAGAAATCAATGTTTTTCTTCAGTTGATAACAAAACACTGATGAAGTTTTCAAGTAGAAAACGAAATACGTATCTGTTCATACATAAGTGAATATAGCGGAAGTAAATGGAAGTTTGAAGTATTTTAACCTTGTATTAAAATATATTTATTAATTTACTTACGAACCGTCCAAAGCAGAACAAAGTAACCCGGATCTTACAAACGTTTTGCATCATTTACACGTTCAATCGCACACTTATTCACCGAACGTTAAAACAGAACCACAAACGCGGATTTTACGAATGTTCAGCGTCCTACCGAAAAACGTCCGATCGAGAACCAAATGTTTACTCACTCGACCGCGCGAACTATGTAGGAATAACATTTGGAAGTTCACTCGAAAACGCGTTTAAAAAAAATCGATAGAATGTTTTCCATAGGCAAAAAAAACATAAGCCGCAAATAAAAACGTCAACTTGCGATCGTTGACTACTGCGATCTCCAACAATATAATTGTTAGAGTTGTATTTAAAAGCTGGAAATTAAAAATCAAGTTAATTTATGATGCTTCATGCGTGTATTCCTGTAATATTTTTGAATAATACCTTTGATTCTCAAAAAAAAAAAATAGTTTATTCGAATGTAAAAAATACTATATAAACTATAGAAATGCACAATACATTCAATGAAAAAAATGCAAATAGTCGTAGGAGTTGTATAAAGATAAGTTCGTAGAAAAGCTCCACTTTTTAACTTTAATAAATGATTATTTGAAACTATTTTCGTAAAGGGAATCGGAAAGAACTCGCGGGGATTCGTTTGCGATGATTTTTGACCCATGCATGTTTGTATCTTCTGTTGCTTCTCAAACTGCATCCTTTCTACGAATTCATCCGTCCTTCATGATGAATACGCACGAAATGTTCGAAATTTTGAAAGCACAAGTTTATATACACAAAGCACAAAAAATATTCAGAAATTGAGCCTAAAAACATTTTTTTCTATTCGGTCTGTCATGATTTTCTCATGTTTATTGCTTGCAGAACAAATAGTATATCCGTTGCAAAATGTACATACAATTTTCACTTAGTAAATCACTTAGTTAACACATATCGGGTTGAACTGGTATCAAGCAGTAGAAGCATAAGTACCAGAACGCTAGTGGCGCTGTAGTCATTTTAATTATTTTGTTAAATTATGCTTCAATAAGCTTCTACTGAGCATAATTTATGCATCATGTTGTAGTGCATGTTAGGTTTCATCACCAACATCGGTTTGACACTTGTAGTACCGGTACTTGCTGCCAGGTTGAAGAACCCTAGATGATAGTCACACGATCAGGAACGACATTAGCAATCTTATACTGTTGAATCAACTTATCAAGCTTTCATAAGTATATTTTTCACGAACATTGTATGAAAGTCTTAGTTTCTATAATAAAATACTGTTCCCTATTTCGAAAACATGTCGCTGAAACGTAGTCTAATTGAACAAACAAAAAAAATATAACCCTGAGTCTCATCTCACTTTACCACAATTCTTCTGGTCAATAACCAGCAAACGCAATGCTTTCACGATACTCATAATTAGCCCAACATCCGTTACGGAAGCGGTATCATTCTACCCCGTAACCGGCGCAACAACGACAACAGAATTATTATTATGACTACTAATGGGGATCAGAACCTCCGACCGCCCACCACCATGGGGTAGAGCACACTTTGACTTGACGACGTGACGATTTCTCATCCCATAGATTAGATGCTTCGTTAGTACGAAAAGGTGTCGTTCATAAAATATGTGAGTAATTTTTTAACGCATTTTACCGAAATCTTTAACATTTACTCATGAATTATGTTACAACGAAGTTAACAATCTGAAAAATAATCATACGTAATTAACACTCGACCCCATAATTACGCGGTTAGAAATGTGGGTCAATACGACGCAATCAATCAATCAATTATGATAAAAAGCCTGTTATATAGTACCGGCCAGGTGCAGATCCCGCGGTTTCGCTCTGACAGCTTCAATTAGATTGCACAACAGTGACGTTGTGTTGCTTGCTGAGTCTATGTACTATAGAGCGGTAGAATTTCCGCCATCAATTAATAAAATTTCAAACGGAGGCCGACACTTATGATTCTGGTCTGGCTTCGATTTTTTTTGCGAAAATCTATGATACTTTCGGTTGTGTGTCGCTTATTCAAATCAAATTGGAGGTTGTTTAAGTTATTGCAGCAGTATCATACAACAAATCGGAACTCGCAAAATGATCATAAAATCTGAATTGATACTTGGGAATAGCAAAGAAAGAGGAGATCTGTTTCTTTTCAAATTGATACTACGCTTAACCGACCTTAGCCCCAAAAGAACTGTTATGGCAATACAAATCGTTCAACTTGTCTTTTCTTAGCCATTCAGCAACAAGTGGCCCACAAATGTCTTGTCGTTTGTTTTGACCAAATGTTCTTCAAGAGTATCCGTTTAGTGTTGCTAGCAAAGGCGTAGACGTAGCAAAATTCAAATTCAAATCTCCTTCTGTAAGTGCTCAACGGATGTTTTTTGGTACTTAGTATCGTCCAACAAATCACATGTCAGAAATACAAAAACAAACTCGGTTTCAGTACTCGAAGTTTTCAACCCGAATCAAGCTTCTAGGAAGGTTTCAGAAATCAGCGTTGGAATGATTGAAAGAAAACCAATGAATTTGGATGACCGTAAACAACGAAATATTTACAACCTTATCGTAATAAAACGCATCAAATTGAATTTTTCTATTCGAGAAGGGTACCATTCCACGTGAAGTAAATCATTACGAAGCGCAGGCCAAAGGTCGCACAGTATGTTCTCCGAAGATACTGCTTTCGGCGCCTTTTTTCTCCAACACTGTAGGTAGAGCTCGGGCCAAAGCTCTTGAGCCAGTGCCATTGATCCGAGCCGATGCGATGGGTGCAAGTTGAAAAAAAAATATACGAGAAAGCATCTCCATCATATTCCTGTGACTTTGTATATCAACGAACTGAAACTAATTAATTTTTCTTCGATTTTTCTTCGTCTGGCAATTTTACGACCCGCTAGTCCGAACCTCTGCTCGTCATGGTCCCCGGTCCTAGGATCCTCCTAGCGCTCTGGGGCGGAATCCTACGCCAGTAAGTGAGTGTTGCAGAAGAATGCGGTGTCAATTTTATTGGAACTGTGGATACTATCCGCGAGTCGACGTCGTCGTCGGCGAGCCTCAAATTAACCCGCACGATGAGTGCGAAGCTCTCCGAAGCTAGCAAACTGGATGAAGGAAAAAAAAAGACACAGATGAGCATCCGAAGAGAATTTGTTAATTGAATGAGTGAATGGCGGCGCGGAGCATAATGAACGTTGAATGGAGAATTCCGACCAAATGGGTTAATTTGCATAATGCTGAAAACTGTAAACGAGGATATTGACTGGATGGAGTATGCAAAACTTGAAAATATTATGATCGTAAAAATTAAACGATAGAAATGGCTGAAACTGGAATCGCATCTCACGGTGAAACATGGAAAAATTGCAATTTTGAATTTGGAATGCTAAAGATTTTTTAAATGGATTTACAAAAGTTATTATAAAAATTATAATGCAACGATCTATTTTTATTTAATTTTATTATCAAAGGATAATCATACAGTCCAAGATATGTTAACATACTAAAAGTAAGTATTTTTACTACCCAGAATAGTTTTTTATAAGGGTCCTCCGTGGGCAAGTGTGGAAAATGGCCAAACAAACCTGATCGTTGAATCTGCAACCCGAAAGGTCATTAACGGAAATCTGCTGTTGAACGAACTATCAATTTACTTTGCATTAAATAGTAGTGTCACAAACCCAAATAAAAAACCCTATTTGGCAGTTTAACATATGTAGTTTTGTATGATGTAATTGTCTAGCAAGATTTGTGTTTTAGCAAAAGGGGATATCAAAGTTGATCAGAGTTTAAACAGTGATCATAGAAGTTCCTGGGATCCTAAAAAAAAGTCTGCTAATTGTTCCTTAAGATTCCAAGAAGTAATTTTTAACCCCTAAAATATTCATAGATGTCTCAATGTTTTCCAGAAGTAACAAAGAATTTGTAGAAATATAAAAATAACATTTTTCCTAAAAAAAAAGCATTCTATTATTATTATTGCTCGTTTGAGTGGACTATAAAGAGCCATAAGAGAACGTCATATAAATCAAAAGAACGAACCGGAAATCTAATAGGATATTAGGCTCCCATATAACTTTAAAGACTTGTGGAGTCTTCCAATCCTTTTGGAAGAAGGCTTTCTAACCTCTTGAAGAGGTTTCCGAAACTTTTAAAATAATGCTTCCGAGCCGCTTGAAAGGAGGTTTCCAAGCCTCTTGAAAGGACGGCTTCCGAGCCTCTTGAAAGGAGGCTTTCAAGCCTCTTGAAAGGAGGCTTCCGAGCCTCTTGAAAGGAGGCTTCCGAGCCTCTTGAAAGGAGGCTTCCGAGCCTCTTGAAAGGAGGCTTCCGAGCCTCTTGAAAGGAGGCTTCCGAGCCTCTTGAAAGGAGGCTTCCGAGCCTCTTGAAAGGAGGCTTTGAGCCTCTTGAAAGGAGGCCTGAGCCTCTTGAAAGGAGGCTTCTGAGGCCTCTTGAAAGGAGGCGAGCCTCTTGAAAGGAGGCTCTGAGCCTCTTGAAGGAGGCCTGAGCCTCTCTTGAAAGGAGGCCTGAGCCTCTCTTGAAAGGAGGCTTCTGAGCCTCTTGAAAGGAGGCCTGAGCCTCTTGAAAGGAGGCTCTGAGCCTCTTGAAAGGAGGCTTGGAGCCTCTTGAAAGGAGGCTTCTGAGCCTCTTGAAAGGAGGCCTGAGCCTCTTGAAAGGAGGCTTGAGCCTCTTGAAAGGAGGCCTGAGCCTCTTGAAAGGAGGCTCGAGCCTCTTGAAAGGAGGCTTGAGCCTCTTGAAAGGAGGCTTCTGAGCCTCTTGAAAGGAGGCTTCTGAGCCTCTTGAAAGGAGGCTTCTGAGCCTCTTGAAAGGAGGCTTCTGAGCCTCTTGAAAGGAGGCTTGAGGCCTCTTGAAAGGAGGCTTCTGAGCCTCTTGAAAGGAGGCCTGAGCCTCTTGAAGGAGGCTTCTGAGCCTCTTGAAAGGAGGCTGGAGCCTCTTGAAAGGAGGCTGGAGCCTCTTGAAGGAGGCTCTGAGGCCTCTTGAAAGGAGGCCTGAGCCTCTTGAAAGGAGGCTCTGAGCCTCTTGAAAGGAGGCTTCCTGAGCCTCTTGAAAGGAGGCTTCCTGAGCCTCTTGAAGGAGGCTTCTGAGCCTCTTGAAAGGAGGCCTGAGCCTCTTGAAGGAGGCCTGAGCCTCTTGAAAGGAGGCTTCTGAGCCTCTTGAAGGAGGCTCTGAGCCTCTTGAAAGGAGGCTTCTGAGCCTCTTGAAAGGAGGCTTCTGAGCCTCTTGAAAGGAGGCCTGAGCCTCTTGAAAGGAGGCCTGAGCCTCTTGAAAGGAGGCCTGAGCCTCTTGGAAAGGGAGGCTTCTGAGCCTCTTGGAAAGGAGGCTTGAGCCTCTTGAAAGGAGGCTTCCTGAGCCTCTTGAAAGGAGGCTTCCTGAGCCTCTTGAAAGGAGGCTTGAGCCTCTTGAAAGGAGGCTTCTGAGCCTCTTGAAAGGAGGCTTCTGAGCCTCTTGAAAGGAGGCTTGAGCCTCTTGAAAGGAGGCTTTGAGCCTCTTGAAAGGAGGCTGAGCCTCTTGAAAGGAGGCTCTGAGCCTCTTGAAAGGAGGCCTGAGCCTCTTGAAAGGAGGCTTCTGAGCCTCTTGAAAGGAGGCTTGAGCCTCTTGAAAGGAGGCTTCTGAGCCTCTTGAAAGGAGGCTGAGCCTCTTGAAGGAGGCTTCTGAGCCTCTTGAAAGGAGGCTTCCTGAGCCTCTTGAAAGGAGGCTTCTGAGGCCTCTTGAAAGGAGGCCTGAGCCTCTTGAAAGGAGGCCTGAGCCTCTTGAAAGGAGGCTTCTGAGCCTCTTGAAAGGAGGCTTCCCAGCCTCTTGAAAGGAGGCTTCCCAGCCTCTTGAAAGGAGGCTTCTGAGCCTCTTGAAAGGAGGCCTGAGCCTCTTGAAAGGAGGCCTGAGCCTCTTGAAAGGAGGCTTCTGAGCCTCTTGAAAGGAGGCTTGAGCCTCTTGAAAGGAGGCTTCTGAGCCTCTTGAAAGGAGGCCTGAGCCTCTTGAAAGGAGGCTTCTGAGCCTCTTGAAAGGAGGCTTCTGAGCCTCTTGAAAGGAGGCTTCTGAGCCTCTTGAAAGGAGGCTTCCTGAGCCTCTTGAAAGGAGGCCTGAGCCTCTTGAAAGGTGGCTTCTGAGCCTCTTGAAAGGAGGCCTGAGCCTCTTTAAAGGAGGCTTCTGAGCCTCTTGAAAGGAGGCTTCTGAGCCTCTTGAAAGGAGGCCTGAGCCTCTTGAAAGGAGGCTTCTGAGCCTCTTGAAAGGAGGCTTCCAAGCCTCTTGAAAGGAGGCTTCTGAGCCTCTTGAAAGGAGGCCTGAGCCTCTTGAAAGGAGGCTTCCTGAGCCTCTTGAAGGAGGCCTGAGCCTCTTGAAAGGGAGGCCTGAGCCTCTTGAAAGGAGGCCTGAGCCTCTTGAAAGGAGGCCTGAGCCTCTTTAAAGGAGGCCTGAGCCTCTTGAAAGGAGGCTTCTGAGCCTCTTGAAAGGAGGCCTGAGCCTCTTGAAAGGAGGCCTGAGCCTCTTGAAAGGAGGCTCCCGAGCCTCTTTAAAGGAGGCTCCCGAGTCTCTTTAAAGCAGGCTTCCGAGCCTCTTCAAAGCAGGCTTCCGAGCCTCTTCAAAGCAGGCTTCCGAGCCTCTTCAAAGCAGGCTTCCGAGCCTCTTCAAAGCAGGCTTCCGAGCCTCTTCAAAGCAGGCTTCCGAGCCTCTTCAAAGCAGGCTTCCGAGCCTCTCGAAAGGAGGCTCCCGAGCCTCTTGAAAGGAGGCTCCCGAGCCTCTTGAAAGGAGGCTCCCGAGCCTCTTGAAAGGAGGCTCCCGAGCCTCTTGAAAGGAGGCTCCCGAGCCTCTTGAAAGGAGGCTCCCGAGCCTCTTGAAAGGAGGCTCCCGAGCCTCTTGAAAGGAGGCTCCCGAGCCTCTTGAAAGGAGGCTCCCGAGCCTCTTGAAAGGAGGCTTCTGAGCCTGTCTGGTTTCCATACCACTAACCAAACCGTCCACAACCAGAACATTAGGCAGAAGGATTTACGTTTGGATTGTTATGCTGTTCAATAGATGGTCTTCATGCCTCTCTTTCACACTCTATAGTTTCATATTTGTTCGTGCCCTAGCGAACGGCTTTATAACTGATGTTTTTCAATTATCTTTCGATTATCTACTGCCTCATACTTTGCGTAGAACTGACCGATAAAGCCGATAAACAAATCATTCATTCCAATCACGGTCGTAAAATCTGTTTCATTCATTTTTATGTTTATAGATTGAGTGTGCAGCAGCCACCGAGCGAGCAATGTTTGGATTTTTTTCTCTGGTCACGAGACAGTAATGCTGAATAATTGATTAGTGCTTGATAGATCATGTGCTTGTAGTCCGCGTAATTTCTGTCAAAATAAGTTCGATTCTCCACAGCTACTTCAGCAACGAAGCAACGAAGGTCACTAGGCCGAAAGTTGTTTGGCCGAATATATCATTTGGCCGAACAGACCATTAGGCCTAAAGGGTCATTTTGCCGAATAAGTAATTTTGCTGAATAGTACATTTGGCTGAATAGGACATTTGGCCGAATAGGACATTTCCGTCCAACGACGTCCTATTCGGCAAAATGTTCTATTCGGCCTAATGGTTTGTTCGGCCTAGTGACATTCGGCAGCAGAGCCTAAAATATTCATCTTCATGAAGCAACTTCGGTCCGAATTTTGACAAACATCGCATGAATATTCAAAACATAGAATGACATAGTCAGACGACTACTCCACGAACTCATTCATTCGACTGTCACTGAATGTGTTTACTATGTGCAGAAAAAAATATAATTATCATTGTTTATGTTGATGTTTACCGCTGAAAGTGCCTCGCGGATGAAAATCGGATTCAGTCCTGTGTGATAAATCACTTTACTCATTTGAAACGTGTTCAGATTTCAGATAATTTATCGATTTGTAAAATGTGCATAAATATTCAATGACTAATATTCAACTGAATATTGACTGTCCAGAGCCGACTATGAATGTGTCGGAAGTGAACTGACAAATGAAGAAAAATGGACTTCACTAAAAAATTTCGATTATTTTACACTCTGTTCGGCAGACTGGCTTTCGGCCAAACAACCCTTCCCCGTCCACAACATATAAATTGAATAACTGATTGATTTTAGATTCGTTGCGGCCAAATTTGTGTCCGGATTTTGAATCAAAAATATCCGCAGTTCAATTCACCCGCTATACTTGCTGTGTCCGGGTTTCGAAGCAGGCAATATCGAGTGTATTCGATTATTTTGACTAATTTGTCAATGTAAAATGCAATTTTAAATATACTGCAGCATAATTGATATATTTATTTTGCTAGACAGTGAAATTAGTTTGTGCCAGAAGGAAAATTCTGTTTAATATATTGATGTCAAATTCTAGCAGTGCTTAAGTGTCCGGACTTTGAGTCAAAAAGGTATATTTCTCATTTTAACATCAAACACATCAACTGAATATGTAAATAAAATCCGTTGATCAAAAAGAATTGGTCGAATTTAGACTGTTTTATGGCGGTAAGAACAAATTTGTTGAGCTTTCGAGCGGTGGATCTAAATTACATAACGTGATTGTTCGGATCCCAAACGATAATTTTTAGTACGTACTAGTTGACCCGGCAGACGTTGTCCTGCATAGTAGGCTAGAATGTGCGTTCCGAACTGCCCATGCAAAGTTCGCATAGGAATCACAATTTTAGTTTTTCACGATTTTCGCATTAGAAAATATCATATAAACCCGTCGGAAACTATGACGAATGTTTCGGCTGAAGAAATGAAAAATGTCCATCCAGTCGTTTTCGAGTTATGCGGATACGAACACAGACCATTTCATTTTTATATATAAGAAGAAGAAGATATCAAAATCAGATCAAAACTCATTCTTAGCTCCCACTATAAGGATCGTCATACTCAAATTGGGGTAGATCATAAAGCTGCATATTATTGAGTAGTTCGATTTATGTAAAATATAGGAGATGTGCTCTTAGTATAATGAAGAACTTTGCTTTGCACTGAAGGGCCTTTGCTCTTTTCGTAAACCAATGCAAAAAGTTTCATTCTTTTTACTTCTCTCTTTTGGTAGAATAGTTGTTTTTGCACTTAAAGACGTTAAAGACCGTATAAGTCTAGGTTCAAAAAAATCCTTTTTGAAGCCGCAAAAAAGGTGTTGTAGATGTAAATTATTGCCACACTTTTTTACAATACCGATAGCACCATCACCTCGTAACTTTATAAACCAACAACCAATGTAGTTGCCGTGTTTCTGTGTTTTTTTGCCGCGCTGAGCACTATTAAATAGCCGCACCGTGGAAGACGGGTTACTCCACAGTCTATCATAGGGTAGGGATGCTACGCGACCGATCACGGCCGGAGTGCCTCGGAGAAAGCAGAACAGCATCAGATAAGACAAAAAGAACCCTACGCCGGTCGTTCGTGTTCGCATCAACCAAGGAAGAAGTTGCAAAATGATATTGTCAGTTTCGCTGGTAACAAAACGCGCCGATCACTTTTTAAGCACCTTTAAAATCGTCGCCAATATCATCATTTTCAATCTGTGTTAGTTCAAAGCCAAATTATGAAAATATGCATGAAAAATAGTACTAAATTTCGGGAAATAATGTGATTATTGAAATCAAACAATTTTGTTCACAGTTGATCTGACAGATCTTATGGCCATTTTTGCTGGCGACGATTTCGGTGACGATTTGCTTTGCGACGATTTCAAATCGTCGCGGCCGATAAGGTGGGAAATTGATAATATTAAAAGTGGAAGGAAAAAAGTGAACATCATCTACACACTGTGAACTTGATTGTGCTCAGTGGCATTTTTATAGAGTCGACTTTTTTTCATCGACTTTACACCTTTTGGCGGCACGGGTGTCATTGTTGGATGCAGAGCAAACCGTCCTTCTTAATGACCTCGGTTTTATGGGGCATGTTTTGGACCTCGATAGCGGAGCATTCGACACCGGGGCGGTCATTTCAAGGAACTGTGGTACGATTTTTTGTTAAAGGTTGATGTTGATTGGATACTTGAACTGATGGAAACAAGGTCACCGGAGAAGTGGATCACTAAGCTCATTACGAGTTGGTCGTTGTTTTTAAGGTTTTTAGTGACCTAGATTGGAAAGCCCAAAAGGCGAATGAAAATATAATGTAGCGAAACTTGGCAACCAGAACTATGACCAATTCTTTCATCCAACCAGCGGATAGCAGATTTTAATACAGCTCTGCATAAGTATTTTACAGAAACTGTATTACATTTCGTCATACACCATTTCGAAAGATTTTATTACATCCATTGTATTGAAATCTTGCAGTTTTGTTTTATTTTAATACAACACCTGTAAAAAAAGCTAACATTTCTTGTATTAATACCTTGCAGAATTGTATATTCCATGGGTTTATACACTAATTGTAAGATTCGTTTTTCAAGTGTTCTTTATTTAATTTGGATGTGTACCAAATGCTTCATATTCATTATAAAAGTATCTCTGGTTCAAATCATTCGCCATTGTTTAAATCTTTACAAAGTAATGAAGGAAGTAACATCGAATTGCCCATCTTCCATATCAGTAGAGTGAAAAAGATTTCATCTCAAAGCAGCATATTCAAACACTTAAAATTCGCCTCGTTTCCGCATTTCCCATTCGATTAATATTCATGATCCCATGAGCCAGAGAAAAAAAGTAGCTGATCGCCCAATTAAAGGTCACAACATACCATCGCGTTTCCCAGCCCAGAAGCGGCAATCTCCACCACAGTTGATGGGAAAGCTCATTTCCAATTAATTTCAACAGGCACCCTGATGTTGAATGTTCAGCAGTCAGCAATCAGTGGCGGGGCCCAGCCCCGGATAATAAGGCACAAAGCAGCGTTCATGCATGCGTAGGTGGTGATAGGCACCGTGTCCGCCGCCCAGTAGTCGACGAGCGGCAATCATTCCGATCAGCTTCTTGGCTAATTCAATCAAAGGAGCGACGCACTTCTTGTAATATCCTCGCGGCAATAGTAATTATCGTAACAATTCATGATCTCGTTGGGGAGCTCCAACGACCAGCGGGAATTATTACTGCGAGGCTGCTCGCGTTAACAAAGGAGTGGGACGAAAGACGGTGCCAACCATTTGTAGTTAAAAATAATGTTTTGCTGTTTACGGTGCGAAATGGCTTCATAAGAGGAAATAAACTAAGGGGAGGAGGGGTGAATGTTGCTTGGCAATGTACAGTGCTGAAGGATTCGCATATTTTCGATACAGTATGAATCACTGCACATGTGTTAATTGGATTCAGCAGCAACTGTGGCAAATATTCATTAAGGTACATTGAACCTGGTATATATTATTGAGTGGTTAGTGGTTGTCGATCTATTTCATGCATTCGATAAATTACTAAGGTTGCCTCTGCAGCATGTAAGAGTGTTCTTCGTACATCTGTGAAGCTTCCAACAGGGTCCATCAATTTTTATCATCTGAGCAGTCCATCTTGTTCATTACTTGGCTACACACAAAAAATAAATCAAATCTAAGTATTGTATAAAATCTTAGCATATACAATGCTGCAAGGTTTCAATATAAAAACTTTTAAGCCCATAGTCCGATGTGGTCTATTTTCAATGGGAAAATGAGACAGAATTCTACTCGAATGCAATTTGTTGCGATCAAAGGGTAAGTGCAAAACACACACAGACATCACCTCAATTCGCATCTCCGGGCCCTCTATAAAAAATATGTTTTTGGAGTGAACATATAGCCTTTATATAAATAAATATCGTTTGGTCCCCACAAGTTCCTATCTCACGCTTCCACGAGTCGTCCGATGACAAAAGACCTGGTAGTGCAGCCTGGGCACTGTTGTCCTTCTGACATCAGCTAGAGTGAGAAGGTACGCCTCGAGCGTCTGTTCACCAGGAGGTGCGGCTCAAACAGCGTTTACCTGGTACCCAGCGGCTGATCAACGAAATGCTGTATCGCGTCAGCTATACCTAAGGTGGCAGCCCCACCAGCGCGATGTAGGTAATGCGACCCCGGTAAGGTAGCTTTCTGAAGCCTCTCAAATACCACGAAAAATGGAGATAGAAGAAAAGGTGAACGTTATTTTTGGCAACCGATCCGGCAACGAAATAAGGACTATGATTGGAAACTCGGTACCTGGAAAGTCAGGACCCTAAATGAACCTGGACGAGTGAGCCATCTGGCTCGCGAACTGCAGAAGGTTGGAGTGAACGTGGCCGCTATTCAAGAAGTCCGATGGCCCAGGACCGCAGAACGTGAATTCCGAGCCGTGGACCCCACGACCAACACTCCATTCAAGTATAACATCTATCACAGCGGCGGTGAAAAATCAGAGCATGGAGTTGGTTTCGTAGTGATGGGCAAGCAGATCAACGTTTACGCACCGACAAACGATAAAGCCGACGACGTGAAGGACACGTTTTATGAATGTCTTGATAAAGCCTATGGAGAGTGCCCAAATCATGACGTGAAAATTGTTATCGGAGACGCTAACGCTCAGGTCGGTAGAGAGGGCTTTCTCCGTCCCATAATCGGTAGGGAGAGCCTTCACTCCGCTATAGCGGTATACCAATGACAACGGCCTACGGCTAGTAAATTTCGCAGCTGCCAGAGGGATGGCCATCAGTAGCACCTACTTTGCACGAAAGAACATCCGAAAGCACACTTGGAGACACCAAAATGGTGAAACTTGCAACCAGGTAGACCATGTTTTGGTGGATGGGCGCCATTTCTCGGATGTTATCGATGTGCGGACATTCAGAGGTCCGAACATTGACTCTGATCACTACCTCGTTGTCAGAAAATTCGATCACGGTTGTCAACTGTATCGAACGAAAGATCACAGCGAACGATGCGTTACAATATCCAGCGATTGTCGGCGGAAGGAGTATCGGCTGAGTACCGCCAGAAGCTCGACGAACGGATAAGTGCAATCAACGTTAGCGACAACTTCAACGATCTATGGGAGTCGATCCATGGAGCGGTGAGCACAACAGTACGAGAAGTGGTAGGCACTGCACAGAGGCGACCCAGGACGGATTGGTTCGATGTGGAGTGTCAGAGAGTGAAAGACAAGAAGAACGTTGCCAGAAGCCGGATGTTGGTGTCGGGTACTCGATAGAATAGAGATCGGTGCAAGGAAGCAAGAGCAGCCGAAAAACGAACCCACCGCAGGAAAAAGAAAGAATATGAAGAACAAGTGATTAACGAGGCGCAGGAAAAAATGGAGAAGAACGATATGCGGAGGTTCTATGAGTCTGTCAATGGCGTGCGGAGAAAGACAGTGCTATCTCCCGTCATGTGCAACGACCAACAAGGGAATGCTGACAGATAAAACCAAAGTGGCTGCCAGGTGAAAGCAACACTTTGAGACTTTGTGACGGTGCACCGGTGAGCAGAATAAATATTAGCGACGATGGGCAAGCTGTGGAGTGACATACACTGGATGAGGTTAAAAAAGCTGTTAAAGAGCTGAAAACAATAAGGCTGCGGGGAAGGACCAGCTCCCGGCTGAACTTCTCAAACATGGCAGTGAGCAGCTTTATGAAGTTCTGCAGCACGTTATGTCGAAAATATGGGAAGACGAGGAAATGCCTGCTAGCTGGTTGAACGGCCTCATTTGCTCTCTCTTTAAGAAAGGGCACAGTCTGGAGTGCGCCAATTACCGAGGAATAACACTCCTTAATTCGGCGTACAAAATTATGTCCCGTATTCTGTTCAACAGATTGAGACCACTTTCAAGAGTCCTTCGTTCGCGAATACCAAGCAGGTTTTCGTGAGGCCCGATCAAATGTTTACCCTGAGACAAATCTTTGATAAATTCCGGGGGTACGACTTGCAGACACATCATCTGTTTATTAATTTCAAGGCGGCGTACGATTCAGTGAAACGGAATGAATTATGGCAAATTAAGCTTGAACATGGTTTTCCGGCGAAACTGATACGGCTGATTCGTATAACGTTGGACGGATCGAAATCAAGTGTAAGGGTTGTGGATGAAATATCGACGTCATTTGTTACCTTAGATGGATTAAAGCAGGGTGATGCACTCTCGAATCTACTGTTCAATATAGCGCTCGAGGGAGCGATTAGGAGAGCTGGTGTGCAAAGAAGCGGTACCATTATCACAAAATCGCATATGCTCCTGGGATTTGCGGACGATATCGATATTATCGGGATTGATCGCCGTGGCGTCCCAAGTAGCACACGCAACATCTTCCTAAAAGCACGTTGTTTCTATTCAGTTTCATTAAAGGCATTGGAAAAACAACAAAGCACGAAAAAGTTCCATCAAGATGTCAAAAACGTTCGAATTGTGATCAATGTTTCATTAAAATTGCAATGCAGTACGTGTTTGACATTTGAAAACAAACAAACAAAGAATACTGCACTTCATGTTGCAAACACGAAACAAAATCATTAAGTTGCATATTTTTTACCATGTTACTTCAATGCGTCTTTCAAATTTTAATTGTTTGTTTAAATAAGGTTGCAGAAAAGTTGAATGTGTCTTCATGTTTAATTTTGCATCGTTCAACGTTTCGACAACTCACATTTTTTTCATGTGATGGTGCAATCAAGTAACAGGAAACTCGAGTACAAAACTTCATAATCGTATGGTTTTTATTGTGAGTCAACATCCCCTCCCTTCGAAGTGTTGAATGGTGCTGTGGTAGAGTGAAGGACTATCAATCACAAGATCCATAAATCGAATCCAGTTTTATATTTTTATTTTATTTTTTTCCGCTGTAGTATTTTGCAACATTATTGTTATTTTTCTGCAATCGAAGGATGTTTCCGTAGGCTCCACCTCTTGCGCTTTTTAGATTGCAAGAGAGTTATATTTGATGGCACATACGCAAAGATTATTTCTTCCCGAATAGTTGCAACACAGTGAAATGTTCAGTAGTGAAACAATTTGTGCTGCTTGGGGTAGAAGAGGCTTTTGTGCCTTTTAAGAGGGAGATAGCGAGGATTGGACTCACGATCAATACCAGCAAAACGAAGTACATGGTCGCTGGCAATCAACGTGGGTTCATTAGTGGTGGTGGTAGCGAAATGGTGCTGGATGGTGAATTTGTGTATCTTGGAACATTAGTGACGTGCGATAATGATGTTACCCGCGAGGTGAAAAGGCGTATTGCAGCTGCAAATAGGGCTTATTATGGACTTCGTAACCAGCTTATGTCCTGTAGTCTGCAAACGAAAACAAAACTCGCGATGTATACTACTTTGATTCTTCTGGTGGTTTTAAACAGCCATGAAACATGGACGTTAAAGGAGGCTGATCGAAGAGCTTTCGGAGTGTTTGAGCGTAAGGTGTTGCGGACAATACTCGGCGGTAAACAGAAGAACGGTATCTGGCGGCGTCGTATGAATCACGAATTGTACCAGGTGTATAAAGGGATGGATATTATTAAACGTATACAACACGGCAGTCTACGGTGGGCTGGT
Source organism: Armigeres subalbatus (assembly GCF_024139115.2). NCBI lineage: Eukaryota > Metazoa > Arthropoda > Insecta > Diptera > Culicidae > Armigeres > Armigeres subalbatus. The sequence goes on along the minus strand of NC_085141.1, from coordinate 117,551,109 downwards.
CACGTTATTCGTATGCCGGAAGAACGTCAAGCGAAGATAATATTTAGTAGAGAACCCGGAAGATGCCGCAGGCTTCGTGGAAGGCCGCGTACACGATGGCTTTTTGCAGTTGAAGAGGACCTGAGGGCGCTCAATGTTCAGGGCGACTTGAAGCGATTGGCCAAGGATCGAGTCCAGTGGGGAAGGATACTCCATTCGGTGAAGGATCATCGAAGAGCTGTAGCCCCCTTATTATATTAAATAGTTGATTTTTGGCTTCGCAGTCTTGAAGGGAATTCAAAACTATGTTTTAAGTCTTTTCCCGACGTTTAGGTCCATTTAGGGCCTATTTCAAAGGGTCGATTTGTTAAAGTGTCTACTTTTAAGCCCATAGTTCGATGTGGCCTTTTTTCAATGAAAAAATGAGACAGAATTCTACGTCGAATGCAATTTGTTGCGATCAAAGGGTAAGTTCGAAAAAATCAAAGAAAATGTTCAAAACTGAATATTAGTACATATTTTAAATAGCCAAAAATTTTGTCAAAAACTGCATCTTGTGTGTGTGCTTCATCCTCTATCCCTCGCTCAACCGGGAGCGTAGGTTAAGTAGTACTACGAATAATTTGATAAAATCTCATGCTCCGTAATGGTGCCCTTTTTGTTATGTATACTAGTACTGTAAAAGGGAATCACTTGGGGGGAAAGGATGTACTAGCTATCCACAACAGCTACAGCAAAACATCACAAGGACGCCCTTATTCGCACTAACTACTCAGGAAATAGAAGGTCGAGAAGAGCCACCGTTGCTAACTAAAGCTTGAACCGGATATCTGGGACTCCCACAGTATCCGCGGCAATAGCAGCAAACGATGCCCTGTACGTATTTAGTTTTCAATTATAAAAAGCATTTAACGATATAGAAGTAGGGAACTGGAACATGCTCACCAAATTAAAGCCAATTTTTGTCCATCTACAACACAGAACACGCCAGAGAGACTCTTGCATTGTCTTCGCCATACTGATCTCCTTTCAGATCAGTCTTCTGACTCGGAAAGATTACCACATTGTTTGACGGTAGCGTCGGTTATCCGTTCCAGAACTTGTTATGATCTTTGCCACTAGCGCCAAGAACCGTAAAGCGGAAAAGGAAATAGAACAGCCACACAAGAAGCTTCTGGTTGTGGGGTGGTAGTAGTACGGATCAGTATGTAAGCATCTGTGCTATACCGCGTCAAATCTTCCGCTCGTAGACTCGCGATGCTCCCACCGCTCATCCTGTTTCGATTCCTTTAAACTTTCCGTTCTTATTTTCGCCATCATCCTCTTAGTCATCAGCACTGTCCAGTATCCGGTAGCCATTAGGGTTCGATTTGTTGATGCTCACTAAAGCAGCAGTTTGAATCCATTTTTGCACTTCGTCGTTTGCATTTGTGTTAAATAATTGCTTCTTTGGTCTTCTTCAGGTAAATCGGTTTCTTGCAAAATCGACTGATTTTGCTTGCTATACTCGGTCGACTTGGTCCACCACTCCATAGCATTCGTCCAACTACTCGAAGGACTCGGAATCGGATCACTTTCGCCATCGAGTGCGTAGTCCAACGATCCAACGATCCAGTCCAAAAGCTTTACCAAGCACAGTTTTAACGCCAATATATACGTGCTTCAAATTCCGCACTATCTTCTATTTAAAATTTTGCAAAAAAAAAAATAATATTGAGCTAAAGAATGAGGGCTCATTTTGTCAAAAACTGCATCTTAAACACAAAAAAAAAAAACGATTCAAATTTCATAAATAAAAAAAAACCAAGTTGTGCTCCACTTTGTTATTATTTCAAAAGAAACTACAAACAAGTACGAAAACAAGCCCCGTCGAACGATATTTCCTTCTAGAAGTATACATATATATATATATATATATATATATATATATATATATATATATATATATATATATATATATATATATATATATATATATATATATATATATATATATATATACAGCGATTCCACAGGAAAAGAATAGAGTTGAAAAAAAAAGTTGTCCAATTTTGCTCAAAATCGCTTGGTATGTTCTTCATCGAAAATAATTAGACCCGTATTTTTCTATATTTTTATTAGGGTGACCATGTTCGATATAGGATTACCAGAAAAATCGCTATTTTTCGAAATTTTTCATAACTTTTGAACCACTGGATCGATTTGCAATATTTTTATGGATAGAAAGCTTATTACTTCTAGTTCTTACTAAAAATTTTGGTTTGGTGTATTGGTGTACTCAAATTTGCTAAAATGGTCAAAATATTCGTTTTTTAAGATTTTTTAAATGTTGGACCACATTGGTATGTTTCCACATACTCTTCTGCATCCATTCGCATTGAATTTAAATGACAACGATCTGTTTGCCTCCATTGTTTAAATTCTAAGGAATCGACATTTTCAAGAGAATTCATCAGGTCATTCTCTAGTGTCTGCGTACCCGGGCAATGATCACAGGTTTTCAACCAACATTTCTCTGTAGGATTTTCACAAAATATTTAAAAAAACAAGTCATGATACGTTTTTAAATGGTTATGAATAAGTTTCTTGTCCTTAAGGGTTTTAAACATTAATTTAACATTCTGATGATAAATGCATACGCAGACAGTATGCGTTGCACTTGAACCAGCCAGAATACAATTTTTGGGCGACTGCTGGAAAACATTGAAAATCCAATTTTAAAAGTAAAATATTGCTCTTTGAAAATTGAATAAATTTCACGAAGGTTACATAAAAGTAACCTGCGCTGTACATGCACTTTTTCTCCTGCCATATTTTCAACAACGAAATCCCTTTTCCCAGGACATGCTCTGCTTATCTCGTCACTATTATAAAAGTCCCTAACTACAGTTAGAGTATCATCGCTCAAAGACAACATATTTACTCTGGTCTCCGGTGTGATCATAAAACCTTTTTCAATATGTAATTGCTTTGCACGTTGAACAGTTCGTTGCGAAACACCGAATTCTTGCATCATTTTGTATGCAGTCCAGGATTTGGGAAGGGAAGTTAGAATCCTATATCGATCGTTTCTGTCAGATATTTCATCAAATTTTGCCTTCATTTGTTGAAGAATTTCCTGACCGTCTCCGGGTTTCTGGGCACCAGCGCTACCAATTGATTCAGCACTCGTTGATTCCAAAGAAAACAAAGATTCTGAAAACAAGATGGAAAAATAACTATTAGTTAGGAGCATGTTTCTTCATATAATGTAATACATATTGTATTCGATTATTCTATTTTGTTGCATGATAGGCAACTGCTCTACAAATTGAGCTACTAGGTCGGATTAGGTAAGATTATACGGAACTGATATTTTTTTCAATTTCCTGAATAATCGAGTACAACTTGTATAACGTAGCAAATCATGATGTCTGAATGAACAAAAAGAAGAGATTATTCTACTTACCAACACTAGGAACAGCGTCAATTTCCGATGATCCAGCGGCATTGGGATCGATTATTTCGAAACCACCATTATTGATGTTTGCTGGTGCGGTGAAATTGTTCACTCTAGATGGTCCCGCCACGGCGAAATTATTGGCAACGGCGAGATCATCAAGTTTCGATGGTTCAGAAACGGTGAGTTCTTGATTTTCACATTCTATATTAACTGCACTTGGAGCTGCTGGCTCGTTTCCTTTCTTGATAATGCGATAAAGTCGGCAATAGCAGGTATTACAAATGTAGGAACAGCTTTTATCCAATTTTATTCTCCTTTCCGCTGCATAATCATACAGTTTAGGAGTAAGTTTCCTGTAACAATTACTCCAAACATAACAATTTGAGCATTCGTGCTTCATTGTATTAAACGTTTCTTCAGTAAGGCAACTGGACAATTTCACTGATTTTCTTGACTGACATATACTTTATCTTATAGACCACTTTAAATAGTCCCTTTGGGTATCATTTAGGTAGAGTGAACAAGGAAAAGGACCTGTCATAAGACGAGTTTGAACAATCCCATTGAATTCCACCACTTAATTGTATCCTGACAGATACGTATTTCGACCTCAACAGTAAGGCCGTCTTCAGTGTCTTGTACTTGACTCGACTTAAGTACAAGACGAGGTCGAAATACAAGACACTGTCAGGATACAATTAAGTGGTGGAATTCAATGGGATTGTTCAAACTCGTCTTATGACAGGTGAAAACATTCCACTAAAAAGCTCAAAATAATTTTCTTATCAAAAAGGAAAAGGAGACAGATGAATCATAATCAAAAAAGAAAATACAATGAATTATCTGCATCAAAAATATTGAAAACATATAAACAAAGCAGGTAACCTATTGTATGGATTGCTGAAAACCAACCTTTTTGAAAAACGACATATTGCTTTGCCGATTTTGGAGAATGAAGTCATCAATAACAACACCAGACTATTCCGATTGAATTATTTTCAACTATTGCGATTCGTAAATTCTTCTAATAAACGAGACCAAACAAACACTCTTGAATAACATTTTCATACTTTTGATTTAATTTGAGCTATTTGAAATAGTGGAGAATAACGTTCATTCCATGTGTGTATGGGCAGAAAACTTGAAATTTTCAAAAAATGTAACTCAAAAACGGCTCGATGAACATTTCTAATTTTTTGATATGTTATGTAAAAATATTTGAATTTTCATAAAAAATATAAAAATATATAGTCGTTGTGGTCCAACATTTAAAAAATCTTAAAAAACGAATATTTTGACCATTTTAGCAAATTTGAGTACACCAATACACCAAACCAAAATTTTTAGTAAGAACTAGAAGTAATAAGCTTTCTATCCATAAAATATTGCAAATCGATCCAGTGGTTCAAAAGTTATGAAAAATTTCGAAAAATAGCGATTTTTCTGGTAATCCTATATCGAACATGGTCACCCTAATAAAAATATAGAAAAATACGGGTCTAATTATTTTCGATGAAGAACATACCAAGCGATTTTGAGCAAAATTGGACAACTTTTTTTTTCAACTCTATTCTTTTCCTGTGGAATCGCTGTATATATATATATATATATATATATATATATATATATATATATATATATATATATATACTGCATTATTCAACAAGCTCATTATCATAAAAGTGAAGGATTTTTCATAGTTTTTTAAAGCGCAATAAAATATACCACCATATGCCCCCATTATGCATGTTTGTCTCATGTACCCCCTAAGACCAGCGAAGGTACACCCAGGGGTACCTACATGTAACCCAGGTTGAGAATCGCTGCCATACATAATAACTAATGTGAAGGTGAATGAATTTTTCATATTTAAAGAATCTAAAAGAGAAGAATTTCTAACTTCACGAGACGAGCCAGCCTTGGGCGGACAGTTTGCCTAATAAAGAAACATATAACAAAAATTCTAACTCAAGATTATATGCCCATTAAGTCTCCCATTTTTTATTAACTTTGTTACTAAAATCTCCCATCTCCCAGGATTTCGAATCAGAAAATCATGGTTCTATTTTATTGGAGCTTCAAAATTTTCTTCGTCGTGTAACGTCAAGTTCAAAATCTCAAAAACTTTATTCAAATTTGTTATTCAACCAATGTGTTACAGGAAAAATCTAATTAAAAATGTCTTCATAATTTTGATTTCTTTAAATTTAAGGATCCTACTAAAGATTTATAAACTTGTGAGTCCAAACAATTCTCTGTCTGTGAATTATTAGATTAGATTATATCTGCCATTTTTATATAAACTGCAGTTTTGCGGAAATTTCGATCTCCTATGAAACAATATTACTAGAATGCAAAAGAATTTGCTTCAAAAACGTAGATTTAAATTATAAACATAATTTTGTGTAACAACTTGTAAGTCGACTACCTGTACCGTAGTGTATTACGAAATAAGATTTACAAATAAAATTCACATAGCTATAGCTTCTGGCGGATCTATACAATTTCATCGAATGACATTTGGTCGAAATGACATTACATTACTAGAACAATAGAACCAAAGCCATGACCGCGGTCGAAGCAAAAGAGTAATGTTTATGAAAAAGTGCTTTAGGTGCTGAACATGTTCGTGTAGGTGTAAATACTACGAGTGCTAAAAAATCGAGTTTTGCAACGAGTTGCAAACGCTTTTTTTTGCAATAACGAAAAATGGACTTTAATATGACAAATCTGTACCAAAACTATACTTGTACTTGTCTAATTTCTTCCAGAATTTACTCCACATGATCATTTTGCCCATAAATTATGTTGCTGCAGTGATTCCATGCTGCCGTGCCACATTGCATTGTTCAATAAACCGTGAAGCGATAGATGTACTTACTTTTGGAAATTTTTGATGTCATGTCCATCAAACTATTTCATTTATTACGCGACGCAGAGAATACACTATTTGAACACTTACCCAAGCTAATTCAGCAAAATGTAGTCATGTAACTACTGTTCTGATGTAGGCTTTTCATTATAGCACCCAAATGAGTGTTATAATGAATATTATGCAACCCATTTGACATATCGCAACATATCCTGCCCATCGTACCCTTCCGGCTTTAGTAACTTTCTGGATACTGAGATCGCCGTAGAGCTGGGCGAGCTCGTAATTTATTCTTCGCCGCCACACACCGTCTTAATGCACACCGCCAAAGATGGTCCTAAGCACCCGTTTCTCGAATACTACGAGTGCTTGCAATTCCTCCTCAACCATTGTCCATGTTTTATGTCCGTAGAGGACAACCGGTCTTATAAGCGTCTTGTACATGACACATTTGGTGCGGTGGTGAATCTTTTTCGACCGCAGTTTCTTCTGAAGCCCGTAGCAGGCCCGACTTCCACAGATGATGCGCCTTCGTATTTCACGACTAATGTTGTTGTCAGCCGTTAGCAAGGATCCGAGGTAGACGAATTCCTCAACCACCTCGAAGGTATCCCCGTCTATCGTAACACTGCTTCCAAGGCGGGCTCTGTCGCGCTCGGTTCCGCCCACAAGCATGTACTTTGTCTTTGACGCCTTCACTACCAGTCCAACTTTTGTTGCTTCACGTTTCAGGCGGGTGTACAGTTCGGCCACCTTTGCAAATGTTCGGCCGACAATGTCCATGTCATCCGCGAAACAAATAAATTGACTGGATCTGTTGAAAATCGTACACTGTTACACTCGACTCGCGCGATTCGAACGAACTGGAGTGTTCGCCCGAAATCTTCACACAGTTTTGCACACCATCCACCGTTGCTGTGATCAGTCTGGTAAGCTTCCCAGAGAAGCTGTTCTCGTCCATAATTTTCCATAGCCCTACGTGATATATATATACTGTCGTATTCCGCCTTGAAATCAATGAACAGATGGTGCGTTGGGACCTGGTATTCACGGCATTTTTGAAGGATTTGCCGTACAGTAAAGATCTGGTCCGTTGTCGAGTGGCCGTCAACGAAGCCGGCTTGATAACTTCCAACGAACTCATTCACTAATGGTGACAGACGACGGAAGATGATCTGGGATATCACTTTGTAGACGGCATTAAGGATGGTGATCGCTCGAAAGTTCTCACATTCCAGCTAGTCCCCTTTCTTGTAGATGGGGCATATAACCCCTTCCTTCCACTCCTCCGGTAGCTGATCAGTTTCCCAGATTCTGACTGTCAGTTTGCGCAGGTAAATGGCTAGCTTTTCCGGGCCCATCTTGATGGGTTCAGCTCCGATACCATCCTTACCAGGTGCTTTATTGGTATTTAGCTGTTGGATGGCATCCTTAACATCCTTCAAGGTGGGGACTGGTTGGCTTCCATCGTCCTCCTGAACTGACGTAGTCATCTCCTCAGTTGCCTTGACTTTCACTGCCTGTACTCTCAGTGCCATTCAAATGTTCCTCGTGAAGCTGCTTCCACCTTTCGATCACCACACGTTCGTCCGTCAAGATGTTCCCACGCTTATCCCTCAGCCCTGTCGTCGTAAAATATGAGCTACTTAGTCGCCTACTTTTAAGGGGGCGCTGATACAATGAGACGATTAATAGGGCGCATATTTGAAAACTACGGATGTCCGTGGGATTGGGGATTGGAATTTCGATTCGTGGAACTGCCAATCTCTTAACTTCATCGGGAGCACACGGGTGCTCGCCGATGTGCTGAAAGCAGTGATGGGAAATGTCAAAAAAATATCATGGGGTTGCAATTACTAATTTGCTAATAACTTTTTTCAAAAGTCTTTTAAAACTCGGATTTTTTATGCTTAAAGGATGCTTAAAGGATCCTACAACTTTGCCAAACAGGTCATTGTTCTAAATATACAGTGTGAGGCATGATAACGAATTTAAAAAAATGTCACGGAATGTATTGACATTAATGTCATTTGACACTAATTCGGCTCACACGCCGCCATTTTCAGTTTTAGAGCAATGACCTATTAGAAAAAGTTTAAGTATCCTTTGAGTGCTTTATGTTTATATAAAACATACGATTGTAAATTACTTATGAAAAAAGTTATTAACAAATTAGTCCCATGACATCGATATGACATTTCCCGTCACTGGCTGAAAGACTGCAGATTCAGCATCGTAGCGCAGCAGGAGGTGTGTTGGAAGGATTTAATGGTGTGAAAGTTTAGAGGTATAATCATACCATCTACTAGTATTGGCTCGACGAAGAGTGCAGACAGATTCGGGAGAAGAATGACGCATCGCGGGCGGTCGCGCTGCAGAAAGAATCCGGGAAGAACGTGGAACGCTATAGACGGAAACGGAGACAACAGACCCAACTCTTCCAGGAGAAGAAGGCCGCCTGGAGGAAGTACAGTGCGGGGAGATGGTGCTATTTCTAAAAACACACCAGTTCTATCAGAAGCTCACCATATCCCGCAAAGGCTTCATGTCGCGGCGAATTGTGCAGGAATAAAGATGAGAGCATCTTGGCGTATGAAAGGTGGAAGCAACACTTACTTCCAGGAAAACTTAAATGGCGCTGAGAGCACAAGCAATGAGGGTCAATACAGCGAAAGAGACGACTACATCAGTTAAGTGGACGATGGAAACCTACCAGCCCATACCTAAAGCACAATACAGCAGCTGGTAGGGATAATATCGGAACTGAACTCATCAAGATGAAAGCTGTCCACTTATTTGCAGAGACTGATAGTCTGAATCTAGAATTAAGAACAGTTTCCCTAGGAGTCGAAGGAAGGGATTAGAACTATCAAGCAATCATGATCTTAAATGCCGCCTATAAAGTGATATCCCAAATCATCTTTCGGCATCTGACACCAATAGTGAATGAGTTCGTAAGAAGTTATCAAGCCGGCTCTTCGAAAATATTGTTAATGGTTATAACCATTTAAATCACTAACATTAAACGTATTTTCGGTTTGATGTTTTAAAACAACACTGCGCATTGAACACACGTTCTTGGGCCAAGAGTGGCGGTGGCGGTGCACAAAAAAACGGTGTGTAGCGGCGAAAAATGAACCACGAACTCGCCCAACTTAACGGTGCACCCAATATCCAGAAAATAGCAAAAGCTGGAAGAATACGATGGGCAGGCGTTGCTGCATGAATGTCGGACTGCAACCCTGAAAAGATGGCGCAGACCTTCAATCCGACAGGCAGAAAGCGCAGCGAGCTAGATGAGCAAACCTGTTAAAAAACGTTCATAACAAAGCAACCGAGGATGGAGCTGACTATTGTGCATTTTAAGAGTTATACCTATGTTTCTTACAGAACCGCTCAGCACCATCGTACGATTTGAGTAGTGTAAACAATGAATGGTTCTCCCAACAACTGATGTAATCTGTGGTTCATTCCCCTTTTACACATACAGTATTAATGTACCATTCCTACCCATGAACGCATATTTGTGAAATTCCAAAGAATTCGACTAACAAAAATCTTTGTGCAATTTTTGGCGATTTTTAGAAAATTATCTAGATTTTAATACTAATACGTTTCACAAGGGCCCCTCCTTAGCCGTGCGGTAAGATGCGTGGCTACAAAGCAATACCATGCTGAGGGTGGCTGGGTTCGATTCCCGGTGCTGGTCAAGACAATATAGACAATAGACTAGGATTGGGAATTGTCTCGACTTCCCTGGGCATAAAAGTATCATCGTGTTAGCCTCATGACATGATATACGAATGGTATGGTATCTTGGCTTAGAAACCTCGCAGTTAATGACTGTGGAATTGCTTGATAAACACTAAGCTGTGAGGCGGCAATGTCACCCAATGTAACCCAATGAAGAAGTAGAAGAAGAAGAAGAAGAAGAAGAAGAAAAAGACGTATCACGACTTACAGGGTCCGGCAATTAAACTGCTACGTAATTGTGTAACAATAATATAATACAAAATACTTTTTAAGAACTAAGTAGTTCTACAAAACGTCGTCGAACGTGGGAACGTCTGTATTTACGAGACTTACGGCAGGATTAGACGCCGGCTCAAAAAGTGAAGAAACCACAACTAAGGGGTTTTCAGGGTTTTGAGCTACGAGCGGCCAGCATTAAGCTCAAGGACAAAAAATATAAACATTTGAATATTTAAAAATTTATATTTTTTCTTGTGAAATTGAATGAAATTCTAATGAAATATTTTTGTTTTGATCAATTTATCAGTTTAATCTAATGTAGAAGTTCAATTCCGGGACCCTGTGACCGTTGCATTTCTCCCATGCCTACTATTGTTGATTGTTATAAATATGCGATCGTAGGTAGACCAGTTGTCTTACAAAAACTTTCGACAACTGAGCATCCACGAGCATTATATCGAAAGTACATACGATTTCCTGCAACGATGCGTCACCGAATTCCTCTGCTAGTATCGTTTTTGGCAGTAGTTTTGAATTATTGTTAAATAAATAAATTTTTGCTCCATTTTTGATGCTAACACGATGATAGCTACTTTTATGCCCTTTATTATATGGAAGTCAAGACAATTTCCAAACCGAAAATTTCCTAGACCAGACCGGGAATACGAACCCAGCCACCCTCAGCATGAAGAAGAATTTGAAGAATTTGAAGAATTTGAAATCTAGATTATAACTTTAACTTGACATGATTTTCACCTTGGTGTTCTATTAGTATTTTGACAGCTAGTAATTGAAAGCTTTTTTTGTGCAGGCAGTATTGATCTTGGGGAGCAAAAAATGTTTTATTTGTAGCAATCATCAGTGCAGAACTCAAACTTAAATATCCAACCCGACGAGTATTCCCATATTCACTAGCGAGGCCAAGCGGATGAGTTCCGGAATAATATGATCTGCGACAGTTTCGTATTGACCTCTTGAACAAATTTATGGAAGACTGTAACTTTCTAAATATTACGGATTTAAAATATCATACTTATCACCATGAACATTGAGCTGGTGAGCACCAACCAAGGAATTTGTAAGAAAATCACGACTTGCTCCGACGTTTTGAGGTCCCGATAAGCCCCGCTAGGTTATATCGGAGGTCTCAACTTCTCAGACAAATCTTGAAGGACGGGAAAATTTGTGAGTCCCAAAATTTGTTCAAATCGGTTCACTGACGGCTGAGATATAGCGATTTGAAAATAGCGTTCCAACTTTTTTCGAGGCTTGGTCGTTCGTGTAAGTAAAACCTTTTTCCGTCGGAGGAGTGTTGATGCTTTGGGTTCGAATCAAGGAGCAGCCATGGGAGGAAGAAGGAGGTGAGGCATTTGAAGAGACTGTAAATGTGTTGGCCGTAGGGCAAACTATTTTTTGTACACAATCACAAGGGACGTATTTGAGATCGCATTTGAAACATTTCCATAAACAGATAAGCAGTTACTTGCGTCTCCAAGTAAATATGACCCCCTGTATATCTCTAAAACATTTTTGATTAACTCTAAATATTTTTTTAAAAAATATTTTGATTACTCCTGTTTTAGCTGTTACAAACAACAACAAAATATCGTATTGCTACCTTTTCGATTCCATTTGATCTGCAATTTTATTTCGCCGCCAGAAACCACCACGAGGCGGCCAAATTTCAAAAATATCAAAGTTGCTTATTTTCTTTGGCGTTTTTCTGATGTTTTTCTGAATTTCAAAATTTTCTGACTTTGGCGTATTTTTCGTTGCGACTAAAATGAGCGGAGTAGTAGATTTTTTATGAGCGATACAAGCATGATCCGACTCTAATTTCATGTCTTTATACTGTGTTTGCTCTACGGCCCGAATAACATGTTATTCAAATTATCAACAATAGAAAGCTCATAGCCGAATAACATAAAAAGGGTCTAGTGCGAACACAGACCTAACTGTCTAACTGCAAGTTGATTGCAGCGCCGCACTCTTGGTGGATTTTATTTCAGGCTTGATGGCTTTCTCCAGAACACATGAAAACGTTGTACGCCCAGGTTTTTTTACGCGGTTGGAATTAATTAATTTCTCGATTAACATGAACTTTCACAACTGTTTTTGTGAAAGTTCAGGTTAACCGAGAAATTATTTAATTTTCTTCGATGTTTTGTGAATTTTTACGTGGGGTTAACTCATTGCTTCATTATTGATGCTGAAGGTTAACGACCAAAACAGAACCGTGTAAAAAAACAACCTGGGTGTATTCTGATAATCCTCCAACTTTCCCGACAAAATTTTCCATCTTTTCAAAGATATAAAGACAGCAGATTTCAATCCGAACCGATACGTTTTTCTTCAAAATCAATAAATTCATGTTTATTTCCACGTATTTTCTTCAAACTTAACATTGTAAGTGTTTGGCCAGTTGGCTCTTCAGCTTCAGTTTTAAGTTTTCACAGTTTTGCTCTAGATTATAAATTTAAAAAGTTTTCTAGTTTGGCAATTAAGCCTTTTGGAGGCATTGATTTGTTAATCGAACCGATACGTGAGAAGTCCATCCGTTCGGTAGTTATATTGCCTCAAAGGAAAGCAAACTCATTTTTATATTTTTAGAACAGAAAAATAGCTTGTACAAGCTCCTACTATTACAACATCGGTTTTGCGCGAACTCGCTCTCTCTAGACCATGGTAGCTCACTACCCGAAACAATTAACACGAATGAGGGTGGAGAGCGTAGAAGTAGTGCTCACCGACTTCTTGACTTTTCAGACAAGAGAGGCATCATTTCAAAACAGCAATAATTTACACGGTAACCGTAAAGGAGTGGATAGCATACATGCATCATTCTTGCGGTTTTGTTGATACTCTTGGTTCGAATCCAAGAGGCAGCCATGGGAGGGGGAAGGGGGTGGGGCATTTAAAACCGATTGGTTTACTATTTTTTGTACACACAGTTGATAGTAACTATCATACTGAGACCCATATAGGCGAATCTGAGTTTTAATGAGCTGAAATAGACCAACACAAATTTTTGCTTTAGGAGAAAGCTTCTTAGTTGTCGACTAAGCGTGACTAAACAGGACGGCAGGGCTGATGACCCAAGTATCCCAAAATAAAATATGTTTTCTGGGGATGTTGGAATGTGACTTTAGGAGAACGATAGAATACTTTCAATGCAGAATCAAGACCCATATGGGCGCCGGCAGTGTGAAGCCGTACTCGCGGATGCACAACATGTTAGCTTTGGGGGAGTTGATAGTAACTATCAGCGCTCAACTGCGACTCGTGGGGGCGCCGGCAGTGCGAAGCCGTACTCGCGGATGCACAACATGTTAGCTTTGGGGGAGTTGATAGTAACTATCAGCGCTCAACTGCGACTCGTGGGGGCGCCGGCAGTGCGAAGCCGTACTCGCGGATGCACAACATGTTAGCTTTGGGGGAGTTGATAGTAACTATCACCGCTCAACTGCGACTCGGTGGGGGCGCCGGCAGTGCGAAGCCGTACTCGCGGATGCACAACATGTTAGCTTTGGGGGAGTTGATAGTAACTATCACCGCTCAACTGCGACTCGTGGGGGCGCCGGCAGTGCGAAGCCGTACTCGCGGATGCACAACATGTTAGCTTTGGGGGAGTTGATAGTAACTATCAGCGCTCAACTGCGACTCGGTGGGGCGCCGGCAGTGCGAAGCCGTCCTCGCGGATGCACAACATGTTAGCTTTGGGGGAGTTGATAGTAACTATCAGCGCTCAACTGCGACTCGTGGGGGCGCCGGCAGTGCGAAGCCGTACTCGCGGATGCACAACATGTTAGCTTTGAGGGAGTTGATAGTAACTATCAGCGCTCAACTGCGACTCGTGGGGGCGCCGGCAGTGCGAAGCCGTACTCGCGGATGCACAACATGTTAGCTTTGGGGGAGTTGATAGTAACTATCACCGCTCAACTGCGACTCGTGGGGGCGCCGGCAGTGCGAAGCCGTACTCGCGGATGCACAACATGTTAGCTTTGGGGGAGTTGATAGTAACTATCACCGCTCAACTGCGACTCGTGGGGGCGCCGGCAGTGCGAAGCCGTACTCGCGGATGCACAACATGTAAACCGATTGGTTTACTATTTTTTGTACACACAGTTGATAGTAACTATCATACTGAGACCCATATAGGCGAATCTGAGTTTTAATGAGCTGAAATAGACCAACACAAATTTTTGCTTTAGGAGAAAGCTTCTTAGTTGTCGACTAAGCGTGACTAAACAGGACGGCAGGGCTGGGCACGAAGCCTGTACGGGATGCGTTGAGCTTCTGATGGAACTTGCGTGTTTCTTGAGAACGGCACAGCTGTTCCATCTTCTCGCACTCCGTTTCTTCCAGGCGGCGTTTCTTCTCCTGAAAAAGGCGGGTCTGCTGTCTCCGCTTCCGTCTATAACGTTCCACGTTCTACCGGGTACCTTGCTGCAGCGTGACTGGACGCGCTGCGTCCTTCTCCTCCAGAATCTGTCTGCATTCTTCGTCGACCCAATCGTTCCGTCGACTTTATCCCATATACCCGACGTTGTTCTCCGCTGCGTCGTTAATGGCTGCTTTGACTGTATTTCAGCAGTCCTCAAGAGGGGCTCTTCCGGCAACGCTGCATCGAGAGTCGATGTTAGCGCCACGATATGTCCTGACGTCGATAATATCGGAGAAAGGCCGTCCATCAACCAGAACGTGGTCGATTTGCTCTCAAGTTTTTCTCGGGTAGACTTCTACCAAATAGTCTTTTCGGTTAATCGAAATCCTTCGCAATTTTCACACGGATTTCTTCAAATTTAAATCGGCGTGGAAAATTATAGATCAGCGGCGTGGAAAATTTCAAACAGCGACGCGCCGGTGCAAAAATGTCGGCGGCGTCGGCGTGGCGTGGCGGCGCACCTCTAGATGGTTGGTTTGACAGCCGGTTTTTTGAATTTGTTACTTTGGAAAAGTATAACAGAAGGAAACGTTTTGGTGGAAATCAGATACAGCAAAGATTTAGATACAAAGTAAGAAAGCGACGAGCTTGGGATTGAACCCACGTTCACTTGCTTACAAGACAACAGCAATACATAGCAAACCACCATGCTCGTCTTTACCAAAAATCTCTCTTTAGAGAGGTGTGCCGAAGCGCGATAGCCTTTCGACCAGATGTCACTTATACTGAATATTTGACACATTTAAGGCATTAGACAACGAACCTGCTATCTACACCATTCTACATAAGTGGACCAATGGAAAATTTCTCATACGAAAAGCCCTATCCTTACAAGATCGGGAGCCGAGCCCATACTCTACAACCCGCCCATGAGACTAAACGACTTACTGGTAACGCTAAATGCACAACAATCTCACATATTTAAATACATTTTGAAAATGTCATGCGTCGATATGTTGCAAAAAACTTCGTTTTCCAACAAAAACATCACTTTGTTTAAAAAAAACTGGTAAAATATCAACAAAAAACCGTTGTTACGTTGAGTGAGAAGCAAAGGTATTAGAAGTTAAAGGCGCTGTTATCCCATACAACTATTGTGATCAGCATGATTCAACAGCGCCTTCATCAATCTCGTACTTATGCATGCTGTGGGCGATCGGAATGCAATTCTTTTTTTACACAGGGGATGCGTTCCGTGTAAAAAAAGTTTTCAGTTCAAAATTTGTAAATCCGTGTAAAAAAAGTTTTATGATTTCTCGACGAATCATGCAAAATGGAGCAACTTTGCAAAAATTTTGTTTGGGATTTTTTTTACACGGTCGTGTAAAAAAAATCCGTGTAAAAACAGAATCGGGTGTAATCAGTGCGCGAAGTGTGCGTTGGATTGTGTAATTGTTTGGCATACCAGTTTTATCGGGACTTCTGGAGGAACATGAGTAAAGAGTTCACATTTCATTTTGATATAGTCCCATCCCTTAGATTACATGACTCACCAATGGAATCACGATAAAATACACAATATCCTAGCGCAAGACTATCATGAGGATGCAGAGGTGTTACCGATTGAAAGAGTCAATCTAACAATACTTCCTCTCCTGACCGTAAGAACGTGGCCGGCGCCGTTGTTGACTGAAAATAAACTAATCACTTGGATCTCTATACAATTTTGCAAAAAAAAAATTGTTCCACTCTCTTACTTGGAGGAAGATTTCGTAAAGCATTTCAAAATTACAAAAATTTCGCAAGTTTCTACAAAAAAAAGCAAGATATAACGAATAATAGGCCTTTCCCGTCAAAAATTGTATCGTTTTATTGTCTCTGTCGATTCTTTGGCTTATTTAAAGTCAACTTTCCCAAAGAACCCATATTTTTTAAAGCATCTAACTATTTCTAAATCGAAAACAAAAATCGAAAAAGTGCAACACGGCCTGAAAAATTCACCCGATGTTCGTTCAAAATCGGGCCAATCTTGAAAACAGCACTTAATCGAATTTTGTTTTAAATTTTAAAAATACTTGGAGGCGTCAGAAAATATGTTTTTTTTTTGGAAAGTTGACCCTAAATAAGCCAAAGAATCGATTGAGCGAATATTTTTTACGGGAGAGGTCAATTGGTCGGGGTTCAGCCAAAACGCACCAAGCGCCAACGGAAAATTACCCATTTTTCTGCCTAAACTTTCGTTTAGCAGATTTAATTGATCGCAAATAGTATCGGATATCCCTCAATCTAATAAATACGGATATCCTATTGCAAATGTACGCTTTAATTGATATGAAACGATTTCCGTTTTCCTTGTACGAACAAAATATCACAAGTCAGTCAAAAAGCCGCTTGGTTATAAAAAAAAAATGTTTGGAAAAATTTCAAAGAAAGTTATAGAAATTATGCCAAAAATAACAAAAATATCAACGAACACTGTAAAAAATTACTGTTCACAAATTTGATTGGGGAATCATGACATTCTCCATTTCGTGTAGAGAATTTTCCGCTGGGATAATTTTGGAGTAATCATTTGACCCTACTTCATCAGAACCATCAGAAACAGTAAAATTCAAGAACGACTTAGCGAAGTTGTCGCTTGTGGTTCAAGAACTCGCCGTAAGGCCTGAAAAAACAATTTTCCTAGGCAACTAAAACAGTATATTATTGTACCAAATCTATGCAATTTTTATGATATTAGACGGATCTCCTCTAAGTGTCGCTTCGGAAAGTGTCCAGTATGAAAGATTCCGACGCGAGGAGACTTCCTCCTATATTCATTTCAACCGCCGCCAATCAAACTCCATAAAATCAAACAGATCCACAATTAAGCTAATAAAGTTTGAATAGTTTTTATTTATATAATTTTGCGTCAGCTAGTAACAAAACTAGCAAAAATCGACTGATGAATGTTGTTCCCCTAATCACACGATCCGAGAATTATCAGGTGTTTGGTTAAGTGGGTCTCCACCGCTCCGGCGCGAAAACCTGTCCCAAATCATGGGACCCACCGCAAGCACCGTTCTCCGAATCGATCCAACTTCAAACCTGACGCCACAAATCACAACTGAATTAGTCGCCGGCAGTTAAAAATCCAATTTGCATATCAATGAAGATCCTCATTCGTGGGTCTTCGCGTCTTCTATCTCAATTCCGTGCGATTGTTTTGCTTCCCGCCAAATTTAATCGATTCATTCGATTGTCGATTCAACCAACGAAGCCTGCCCGTTTTTTTTTATCTGAAACGGTCATCACTAACTGCATTATTGTGACCGAGTTTATCTTAATTTCTGCACCACTCATCGGCTCACTTGGCCTCTCGAAAATCGGAAACAAAAATCCAAATCTCTGACTTTTTTATCTGGTGTCAAAAACGATGAGTTCTTTCTGACCCTTTGCTTGTGCATTGGCCGACCCCATTGTCTCTGCGCCCTACACACGTTCGCTCCCATTGCTTCACGCCGACTCTTGAATTAAATCATAAAATTTTATGGTTCCTCAATAAATATACATAAAAATATACACTCGTTCTCTTTTTACGATTATTTTTGTTCTGTTTCTTTCTACTCGCGGGCAGATCAACTTCAAATGTTTTAGTGTCTGCACTTCAGCATCCCTTCGTCGCGTCGCGTCGGACTGCCCTGCCACGTATGACCGTGCACCCCAGACTCCACACAACAGGACAGCCATGACAATGACTGCGAACCAGTTTTACATCGCGACTTTATTCTTAATTTCTCAATTTTCTTTCCGACAATTTTCTTTCGGCCGACCGAGAGTAACAGCCCGGGGTAATTAGCAGCCTAAATGCAAATATGACCCCCAAAAGCTGAGTGCATCAGCGTACAACCATCCAGCGACAATTTCGGTCTCGGCACATCCTTCCGAGAAAAAAAAAATGTTTCCATCGATACTGCCACGAGACCCGTCCAATCGACCAAGCGATTATGTTGCAATGCAACAGACGACTAACATAAACGTCCCGCACCGAAAGAGCTGGCGCTAGCGAACCCGAACGGCACTCACAGCGGCGACGACGAACCCGGTCGCATATGCAACATTAACGGAGAGAGCGTGACAAGGGAGAGCGAAAAACGAAAACATATCAGCCGAACGCATCCCGAACGGGGTTTTCCTCCAACATGTTAGCATGCTGCTCGCTGGCTCGTCCAGGACACAATGCAGGATAGCATTAACGGTGAGTTCCCGCGAGAGGGAGCGCCGCTGGCCGGTGCGTCGCCTTCGGCTCGGCCCGTCAGTGCTCTGCGAAACGTTGTCAGATTCGGACGTGGCGTTCGTGTGGTTCGTGATTTTGTTTGGATGCCGGACTCATCGCGCGGCGGTTGTCGCGAGTGTACGCGAAAAAATCGGCATCGCCCAGATTTTTGCCCATGTCGAGACTGAGGCTATGATGGCATTAACGTGTTTTATGCTTTGATGCGAAGGTGTGCGCTTACGTATGTTGTGATCAGTGCATTCGACGGCACGAGTGAATGAAGAAAGATTTAGATTCCGAGTCAAGATGTTATGACGCTCTGATTGGGGATGTTTGTCAGGGCAGAAGAAAATCACGTGAGAGTGAATCATGCGAACAGGCGAGTGAATGAAATTCTGTGACGATAACAATCGATGGGAAGTTGACAGTTTTTTTTTGATCACTCAGCAGTCAATTCGCATGGAAACGCTAAGTGCTCATGGATGATGATAATGGTTGAAGGACAGGTGATGAAGAGCCTGTTGGAAACGGTGATGCACCGGCGAGTAGAATGTCCGGACCCGGTGCGGTCGACCTAGGCTAATGACGTACCCGTTTCGGCAGAGTGGTTGGCATCCGTTTGTACCAGTTCAGAGCAAGCTCTCGATGCATCTTCGCCCAGGGTGTTTCCCGGTGTTGCGTTGCCATTTTCCCGGGCTATTGATTTTCGTTTATGTTTCGTGCTTTGATTGATGATTTATCACATTGGCGCCCGACAGCGGCAGTGCTATGCTCGGTGGAAAAGTTTGCGCCACGGGAACGGAAAAAATAACAACTCTGGAAGAGTTAAGTGAAGTGCGGTGCGGAGTGTGAGATGCAATAAGCCGGAAAAGCTCCAAAGAAACCCCATCGAGGAAAATCGATCAAGAAGGAAACCGATTAGTGTGTCTTGGTACGAGTGGGAATGTGCCGCAGGCTAGATCGAAGCGAAAATTCAGCGGAAGTTCGATTTCGGGAAATTTTCAGTTTGTGAAGTTTGCTTGTTTTTATGTTGGTTGTATTTTCCCCCGTCAACAACAACACCGGCGACGGCGACGAAGAAGAGGAGCGCCGTGCGGAAAAGCAAAGTGATTTAAGCTGGGTTATGTTCGTTTTTCTTTCGTTGCCCGCTCTCTAAGTTCTGTTTATTCGATTGAGTTTGAAAAATTAAGAAGAAAAAGCAAGGAAAATTTCTAGCGAGTGAAAAAGTTGAGCAATAATTAGTGCACAGAGTGAAACTTGTTCCCGGTTGAACCGAGCCGGAAGAATTGATATTTGCAGGAGAGAAGTTTCCGATTCCGGCAGAGTGTTTGTTTACATGCGGTTGCTGGCCCACATCGTTCGACGGAACTAGAGCAAAGCAAGTGAGTGTTGTTTGTGCGTCAGTTCTTTTTCACTGCTCAGGGTTGTTGTGCTCTGTTTTCTATTGTTGATTGTCGTTTTAATTTTTTTTCTGTCTCTTCATCGAAACGCAATTGGGAGTAATTAAGACTGAATCAACTCGACAACTAATTTGAAGCGAGCAAAAACTGCCGGCTCTAATGAAACTTGTGAACTATATTAGGTTCTGGCATTCGGGGAAGTTTGGTCGTTGCGAAATTTTAATTGGATGAATTGTTTTTTTTTTATTTGTAGTGTTGAATCAAATAATGGTGAATTTGATGCTGTGTCTGAGAGAAAATTGGCCTGTTGATCATCATTATTTTAATGGTAGTATGGAAGGCTCTAAGCATCAACAACCATGGTGCGATCCATTTACCACGTGGACAATTTTGGGGGAAGGGGGGGGGGTGTCCATGGTTCAAACATTTTTTTTTTAATTCATATGAGCAATAGTTTACGCGGAGGGAGGGGGTATCCAAAACTGGCCAAAATTTGTCCACGTGGTATATGAACAGCCCTTATGTGGTCGGTGAATGCAATAGACCAATGCAAACTCTAACTTAACCTCATTTATTTTGACAGTTCACAGAGCTTGTTTACAAGGTTTTAGAAAAAAAATCGATGAGGGGAAAATTAAAATTCATATTTTTAGTTTAAAATTGCTGTGATCCGAGTATTTCATTGATATTCTTTGCATTTAGCATGAAATCAATCGCAAAGGACATCTAAATGCGAATAAAATGACCAAACAATTTTATCGGAAGCTTCGCTGGAGACTAAGTCCTGGTAAAATAGCTCTGTGAACTGTCAACCTACGTCATCATGCACTGGTCTATTACTTATTGGTAGGTAGGTGGGCTGGAAGAAGAAATTGTTATTGACTGTGTGATTGTTATTACCTATCTCCGCTCGTGTTCCTTAAATTTTTGTTCTTATCAAATGTGAGGAATCATTTTTGTTTGAGTCCAAAACCTTTTGTTCGAGTTATTTGACAGGATTAATCAGCCGATCGAATTCATATAAGTAAGCTTTTACACAAATTGCCAGTTTATTTTTTTTCACACAATTTCCCAGAGTGGCCCATTGTGCATTGCTTTTAGAGTGACGGCAAAAACTTTGCCGATGCTGAGCAAAACTGTGAAAATAAACGCCGCTGCTGATGATTTTTGGACTGATGCACACTGCACACCTTTGAAGGGAAACGGGGTTGAACTTATTTTGACCTCTAAAAAATATTTTAGAGCTGTGTAAGTGTAGCCATTGCTAGAAAGCTAATCACCATTACAGTCGCTGCCGCTGTCTTTTCTCGTACTATCATCGGATAGATAGTTTTTTTTATCTTCCAAAAAAGAGTTGCGTTTTTCTTCAGCAATCCTAGAAAAAACGTGATCAAGGAGTATAACTGTCGCTGAATAGCGATAATTCTTTGTCCTCATCTGCAGATGATAAAGACTGTTGCATTCCATTCTATCTATAATAAATATGGTGAGGTAGGGTAACAGTACCAATAGTGGAGGTATTGGTAGATCCACTAAAGAAAATATTTTTTTTTAAATTGATAATTACATAACATCTTACCCAATAGATAAGCTAAATAATTTGCTAACAAAAATGAGATTGGTGTTATTTAACATCAACAACTACCAAATATTGCTTGCACCACAAATGGGTACACTGTTCCTTTAGTGGTGGTGAAAATAATTTTGGTTCCCATAGTGGTTCTATCCATTGATTTCTTATGAGACTCACCACTATTGGTATAGTGCAAAGGAGTCAATTTTATTAAGGAAAATCATTGTTTTCAATAGTTTTTCAAGCGAAATCATAGGATAAGTTGCATTTAACAGGATATTAAAAGCACGATGCATCAAGTGGAACCACATAGAAAGTATAACTATGAAAAATCTAATTAAAACCCCACTACCTCCACTATTGGCGCTACATTCACTAAGGGTACGGTTACCCTAATTCAGTGGTCCCCAGCATGCTTACTATCAAGGGCCGCATAGAAGTTTTGAGCTGTTGAAGTGGGCCGCAATATATTTGCAAGATTTGTTTTTCAGTTTATATATAACAGAATATTGTAAATTTGAACAAAATATTTCAATCCGGTGAATCATTTTCAAATAAAATATGTACTTGTAAAGACATTTCATTCTACAGATTTTATCGCCGTAGCTAACTTGTGGTCTATAGTACCGTTTTTCGCGGTTTTGAGAAAAACTCTATTGGGATTCTGAGCAGCATCTGCTCGAGATTCTGAGTAAAATTTGTTCGCGGTTCTAAACAGAATCCATCGGGAATTCAGAACAGAGTCCGTTTGGGATTCTAAACAGATTCCTTTTGAGATTCTGAAAAGAATTCGTTCGGGAATCTGAACAGAATCCGATCAGAATTTTAAATAGAATCCGTTTGGAATTCTATAGAGAATCCATTCGCGATTCTGAACAGAATTCCGATCGAGATTCGTGGCAGAAATATTTCGGAATTTGTTTGAAATTTCAAATAGAGATGGTTTAGGATTCTGTTCGAGATTCTGAACAGAAACCTATTCAAGGTTCTGAAAATGTCAATGGTTTTCCGAAAAGAATCCATTGTTGGTAGTCAACGTTTTTTCTGGAGGTAATAATCCACCAAATACCAGTTCAATTTCTCCAAAACCTTATTTCGAAAAATAAAAGTATTCTTATTATGGAGCAGTGTATGACAACATTGTTTTTACCTGTAGTTCAACCTTGAGTTCCTTCAAATTTGCGATTAACCTTTCCGTCCCCAACGTCTGTATTTAAATACACATTTGCTATTATAATAACCTGGGGCGATAATACCGAAGCATATTTGCTGTCGGCCTGCATATCATCTATGTATGAAGTTATGCATTTCATGAATCATAATGATAAAACTATTCACGATGTATGAATAGTGCTTCAACATCATACTGATGTAAAGTTGACAAGTTCCCGAGTACACCGAGATATTGGGAATGATAAAAAGCTTTTCCTGTCATATAATGCTTATCTATCATTAAGAGTCTCGGCTTCGTTAAGTGTTATACACGCTTGAGCCTGTCAAATAAATGAAATAGATAAAAAATATAATGCTTATCAGTGGGCCACATGTAGTGTATACTAAAAAACCTTCGCGGGCCGCAGGAAAAGGCTTGGAGGACCGCATGCGGCCCGCGGACCGCACTTTGGGGACCACTGTCCTAATTGTTGTGAACTTTTTAAATTTTGATAGTTTGTATGTTTCAGAAGTAAAACACAAAACATGTCAAAAGATGGTTATGTTTATGTCAAAACATTGATAATTGATACATCTTTTGAGATTTTGAGTTCTTACCAATAATGCTTTTTAGCATTGCGTTCGAATGCTTCATCTGCGACGGAATGAACAAACGATGAAGTTGACGCTACGGAATACGCATTTTTCCGTCAACCAGCCTCATGGGCATGTTATAGTTTCGCCACTGATAAGAGCTGGAGTCTCTACCAATTTGCATATGTAATGTCCTGTCAGACCTCGTAGAATAATGCGGTGGATATTCGACCACCGATTTTTGTTAACATCAAAGTTGATTAACGAAGGATATTGCAAAAATCTGGCTATCGGATGCAGTACCATTATTTGTAAATATCTGCTTGTGTGCTGAATGATCTTTTTTTCCGTCATAGTAATTGTTTGTCAAAATAACATCAACTTTTTGCTCGTATTACTTTCTCGTATGCAGGATATATCGGAATATATCCTTGCACTTGAGATGACTTGCAGAGCTCAACATTCTACATCTAATAACCATGATTTAGGTGTCTAATGCGACTTACTTGCTAATGTCATATATTTCGAGATTGTTTCTAACGTTTTGTAATAAATAAAGCTTGCTTCCACGGCATACAAAAACAAGGCACTATCGGCACGTACGTAAACATTAATTTTCACTGTAAACAATTGACGTCACTACTATCGCTGCTCGAGACGAAGCAAGCCAACGCTCTACGATTGAGTTTGGCCTTCTTTTGCACTCGTTCATTCTGCGATACCAATCACGTCACTTTTGAACTGTCATTCAAGGTACGAGCCTACCTTGATTATGTATACACCCGATTTTTTTTTACATGGGGGATGCGTTCCGTGTAAAACAAGTTTTTAGTTAAAAATTCGAAAATCCGTGTAAGAAAAGTTTTATGATTTCTTGACGAATCATGCAAAATGGAGCAATGCAGCAAGCAATTTTCTAACAATAATTCTGTATAAGAATCTACCAAAACCTGTATAAGAACTGGGCATATGCGAAATTGTTAGATTTTTATTCAAAAAATGTGAGAAAAGCTTACAAAATTGTTAGTTTCTTATACAATATTTGTATAAGAATCTAGCAATTTCGTATATGCCATAGATAGTGGAATATATAGATGAGCGAAGATAAATCCTCTGTCTCCAAACGAATTGTTAAACGTGTCTCCAAACGAGCATGACGTCACGATTTCAATAAAAATATTAAGGGGTGTGATGTCATATGCGCCTGGTACACGGTCAAAAAAACGAATCCAACCATGCTTTCGCTCATATATAGATTCTACTATCTATAGTTTATACTCATTGTAAATTCGGATGAGTATAAGTGCCAAAAAAGTGTTTTCCCTATACAGGATTTCAAATTAGTAACATAACTTTTGAGCCCATAGCCTGCCCTGGCTAATTTTCAATAGGAAACAATTAATCAATTTTTTGGGAGACAAAGTTCGCCGGGTCAGCTAGTAGTATATATACCGCCGGAAATAAGTATAAAGACAAGCATGTTTTTCATACATTTTCATCATGTTTGAGAATCGAAATCTCGATTCGTAGCGATTCGATTTGGCTAAAATTTTACTAGGCACCTGTTTTCCACTTGAACTTTCGATCTTTGAGTGAATTGTATACATCTCTAATGATTTTGACCTCCGAATCTGGAAATAATTATAAAGACACCACTTTTTTATATGGGGCTCCATACAACAGACCTGTCTTTATAATTATTTCCAGCAGAAACGCGTATAAGTAGAATATATGCATAAATATAACTTTCATTGAATAAAAATATAAGTCATTTTAGGCCTGCTGGCAAAAAATCAACCCAATCGAATCGCTAAGAATCGAGATATTGACTTCTCAACATGGCCATTTTGTATGGAAACCGAGCTTGTCTTTATACTTTTTTCCACCAGTGTATAAAGATCCTTCTATTTATGAACTACCAGCACCATCTTTGTAATGGGAAGATTTAAGCTTCAACTAATTTTAAAATCAGCAGTGAACAAATGTTGAATATTATTATGCAGGCATTTTCAGCGATATTCCACAGTATTTTAACAAGAAAAGTTCTTCGTTTATGATGCTGAACATTCTGCAATCGATTACTGACCGAACATTAGGTTCTATTATGAAGGACCGAACACAAGATGCTTAGTTGCCCAGAGGAGATTAACCGCAAAGTTCTCAATTGAAGAAACCTAAAACTGTTAGGATTAGTTTTAGATATTCCTATTCTATTCTAGGTATGGCATGGCGGCCGCTTTCTGCCTCACATATTCAAGAAACATGAATGATGCGTTCAAAAGAGTTCGATGGGTGCTAACTTGTAGAAAAAAATCAGAAGATTTGCATTTTTTTCCTAATCCTTTTCTAACAATTCTTCTGATATCTTCGACACCTGTATTACTGTAACTCACGCATTTCATTTCAATATTTACATTATTTTTTTCCAAAACATGGAGGAACATTATAGAAATTGCGGCTATCTCAGTCTCAAAGTTATTAAACGGGTCACGTTTCATCCTGATCGACGTTTCGGCCATAAGATGTGGCATTTTTCAATGGATAAAATTGTTCAATTGTTTTTGTCCTAGTATATAAAGGACGAAAACGAGTGACCAATTTTTCCCTTGAAAAAGGCCACGTCTTATGGTCGAAACGTCGATCAGGATAAAACGTTAACCGTTTAATGGCTTTAAGACTGATATAGCCATAATTCTTACATGAAAATTGTTTCCAGTCGTCTTCAATACCAAACTAAATCATGGAGGAAAATATTTCAGATCAGAAAGCAGAAACGCAAACGTGTGCAACGTTTTGTCGTATAGGTCGTACAGTCGTTTGGCATAATGGTCATTTGGCATAACAGTGGTTTAAACACCGACTTCGGAATTAATGCAAAATATGCTGAATCCTGCATAACTACTGTTATCTGAACATTAAAAGAGAGGTGCTGGTTTTCATGTAGTTGTGGGATACTGGTTACCCTATGAAAGGGATGTAAGCCATCACACGACGCCAGCACACTTCGGCACCCGATGAGCTACAGCGGATAGGCTCGTAGGCTCGACGGTATGCGGACTCGTCTCCAACGCTGACCGGCGTAGAAGCCGCACACACAGGTAGGCTACTCCGCATGGAAGCAAACGCATTCCGCTGGTCGGTTCGGCTGGCGTGGCCAGCCAAATTCCATAAGTAGTAGTGAATCGAAGAATGTACATAAACATCTCTTTTGTATACTGGTAGTCTCCATGATATTTTTATTCTGTCTATTAAACTCTGTCTGTCTGTTAAACTCATCATCTTTCTGCCACTTGATCAGAAAGAAGATTATTCTCTTTACAAAAGACAGAAACAATTAAATGACGGAAAGGCCAATAGCGAAATTATAAAATCATTATTTTTTATTACATAAATGTTATTACATATTATGTCATTTCACCGAAAAACCATTAGGCCGAAAGTAATTTGGCTGAAAACGACGAATTTTGCCGAATAGTTTGCCGCTAGGGGCTGTGCACAAACCACGTAGACCAAATTATCATATTATCAAACCCCCTCCCATCTAGCATACTTTCGTGGACTTTTCCAAAACCCCTCACCCCTCCTTGAAGTCTACGTAGACTTTTTCAAAATTCAAAAAATGTCATATTTGTTGTGCACAACAATGTAGTTCAGTTATTTAAATAGAGCAACAAAAATCAATGTTTAAACAGAACAAAATCAAACTAAACAAAATACAACAAAGCAAAAATCAATTTGATACAAAATCAAAGTTAAACCTGTGTCTACGGCCGCTGAAACTAGATATCGAAATCAACTGATGGAAATTCTGGTAGATTCGATCTCTCTTTGCGGAGTGGCGCGTGCCACCGAAAGTTTTGCATCGGAATGCCACTATTTAAAATCTACAACCCCAGTGATCTATAATTTTCCACGCGACTTCAAATATGTAGAAGTTCAAAGAATTTGAAAATTCAAAATATTTTCCATACGTAATTTCAGCATTTCTGCAAAATATTTCCCGTGGAATATAAGAATAATTTTCCACGGAAGCTCGATGAATTTTTGGTCAAATAATATCCCGTGGAAATTTTGAACAATTTTCTTTGGAAGTTCCAAAGAATTTTCAATGGCAATTCCGAGAAAATTGCCGTAAAAATTCCGAAGAACATTTCAAGGACATTCTCGGGGATATCCAAAGAATATCTCGCGGAAATTCCGAAAATATGCTAAAGAATTTCTCGCGGACTTTCCCGATTTTTCTTTTCGAGGGTTTTTCGCGGACACTAAAAAAAATATCCTGATTGATTCACCTAGCGGTGATTTTGCCTTTCTCGTACATTAGATATACAGTCGACTCTCTACATCTCGATGTTCTCTATCTCGATATCTCTCCCTATGTCGATGGTTTCCTCAGTCCGTTCAATTTACATACATTTGGACTTTCTACATCTCGATAACCTCCCTATCTCGATATCTCTTTATCTCGATGTGTTCTGATCATATTTTGTTCAGGATTCACTTTCCTTATGTCGATAAGTTCAAATTTTTAGGCTACCAGACCATTTTTGGACAACAACAAACACATCAACAACGCAGGAAACGACGTTTGTTTTGTTGTCGTTTTCATAGCAACGAGCTTTTTTGGATCTAGTAACCATTTCAATTTTCCTTCCATTCCTCGATATCTCCCTATCTCGATGGTCCCTTCAATATCGAGATGTGGAGAGGCGACTGTATTAAAAAGTTTTGATGAGATTTTCTTAGCGTGTTTTGTTGTATGAAAATCGTATTTTGGCCATAACTTGTGATCCCATAGTCCAATCTGGCTAATTTTCAATAGAAAACAATAGGAAACCATTTCTCGTAGAATGCAACTTCTTGCAAGCAAATCGGTTCAAGATAAGTTCCTAAAACATGAGTGACATACACACACACAGACACATCATCTCAATTCGTCGAGCTGAGTCTATTGGTAAATAACACTGTTGGTCTCCGGCCCTTCTACAACAAAATCGTCTTTCGATTGAATATATAGCCTTTTCGTTACACTTTGTGGTACGAGAAAGTCAAAAATCAGGAGACAGTCCCGTGGAGATTCAAAAGAATTTCCTTTGAAAGTTTTGAAGACTTTTTCTGGAAAATATAGAACATTGACAAAACGTTGACATTTAAAATCATTTCCGAATTAATTCTAAAGAATTTCTTGCACAATTTCCAAAGAAGTTTCTGTAGAATTTTGAAATATTTTTCTCTGGGATCTTCAAAGAAGGAAATAGGAACAGTTTTCCGAGACTTTGTAGAAAACTTATAACAATTTTCCATCTCTACACAGAAGAATAACCTGGGGAAATCCAAAATAGTTAAAGCCGAAGTTCAGACGTCTTCTTCAGTGGAATCCATAAGATTTTTCTGGAGAAACTTTCCTATTATTGATCGTATTCAAAAAAAAACAAGTCTACGTAGACTCTTGGTACATCCCCCCTCCCCGTCCTCTTTCGTAGACAACCGTAGACTTTTATCGAAACGACCCCCTCCCCGTTGAGGGTCTACGTGGTATATGGACAGCCCCTTTGGCGGGAAATGTCTTTTGGCAGAAAAAAAACCATTGGCCAAAAATATCATTTGGCCGAACGGGTCATACTGTCAAATGTGTGATTTGGTCGAACAACTCATTGGCGAACGGATCATACTATTGTAAATGTCATTTGCTGAACGAGTCATATGGCCGAAAATGTTGTTTGTCACGAGCAATAGTGAATGGAATAACTTTAACGAGATTAATGGTAATTGAGAAGTGAGAACAGAGACATTTTTAGTCGTAAGATCCGTTAGGCCAACTGACATTTTCGATAAAATGGCCCTTTCTGCCAAACGACCATTTCGGATAAAATAACTTATTTGGCCAAACGGCTTTTTCGGCCAAATGGCCCTTTCGACTGCTCTTTCGACCGAATGACATTTAGACCGTTTTTCGTTTTCGGATTAAGAACCGTATTGAACTAGCCGAATTTTATTTGGCCGAAGCGATTATTTTTTTATAAAGCATAAAAAATAACCGTTTTGGCCAAATTGAATTGGGTTAGATGACTTTCGGACTAAAGTGTTAATCGGCCAAATGACTTTTGTCCAATACAAGAGAAAACAGTCTCCGCTTTTTACTTTAAAAGATGCATTCACCCGGTAAAAGGTAAACAAAAATGTCGAGAAAATGCCCGAAATGAGTACATATAATGAATGTATAAAGCGGTATGATACCATCTAGCATAGTTCTATTAGAAAATGGTATTTAGATATTACTCGTGGAATTCAGGAAATAGTTAAATAAATTTCCGATGGAATTTTCAAGATTTTAAGAAGAAAATTGGAAACAGAAAAAACTTGATATATAGTCATGAGACCAGTGCCAGTGTGGAGGAAGTCTATTTTATTTAGTTAATTCGCCTTCGCATAGTCTACTTTTAGTAAAACCATACAACAAAAGACTTGATCATGTTAAAACAGAAAACGGGAAGTATGAATATATCGTTTTGACTCAAATCCCGAACAAACTCATATTCCGAACACTTGATACAGGGAGATTTACAAACAATTGATCTATAAAAATATGTTAATTCATAAGCCATAAAGACCACTTCGGAGATGTGCTCAAGTGTTCGAAAAGTGTGCCCAAGCGTTCGGAATATGAATCAAAACGGTAAACAGATTTAGCATTTTTGGAATTCCTAGAAAAACAAGTGCACTATCCGAATACGATCCAATCCACATGAAAAAGATACACCAAGTTTCTTATTATTCCTTCAAGTTGGAATCAGCAAATTTACAGTTCTTTTAAAGTGGAGAAAACCCTAATATGTATTATATACAGTGACCGGCATAATAAAAAGCCCACTCGCCGTTTTTCATACAAAATGGTCAACTTTGGAGATCTAGATCTCGATTGCGTATAAACCAATTTTGCTGAAAATTTGACCAGAGCTCAGATATAACTTGATTTTTACCACACCTGAGTTTCGACCATATTGTATGTGGTTGTAAACTGATGACTTATTCAGCAAAAACGCGTATTTTGGCAATACAAAAAAGTATGCGGAATATACTTGTACACTAAGAGTTGTAGTTTTCAAAATATTATAAAATCAATTTTTTGCTAAAAAAATCGTTTTGGTATTTCCGAGATAATTTTTTACCCTATGAATCAATATGGTCGAAACTTAGATGTGGTAAAATTTAAGTTATATCTGAGCTCTGGTCAAATTTTCAGCAAAATTGGTTCACACGCAATCGAGATCTAGATCTCCAAAGTTGAACATTTTGTATGAAAAACGGCAAGTGGGCTTTTTATTATGCAGGTCACTGTAAGTAAGTTAATTTAATTTGAATCGCTCGAAATCTGGTATCCAACCCCTTAGCTAATTCTTACTTTGTTCACTGCTGTTAATCTTGATTCTAATGTCCACCTTATGTTCACTGACTGATATAAATCTTTCTTCTCGGGAAATTCCTACTGCGTCGACTTTAGTTAGTTCTAAGCCAGTCAGTGGTGCTCAGCATTTTGGGCGATTTTTTCATTGATTTGCTTGTCACACATTTAAAATGAGCTTTCACCAGTTAGTACTTGGACTTTAGCTTTTAAATATATCCATCAGCTAAGGAAATTTGTGCGGGCCGCACCTTTTTTTGCTTTGATTATTTCGTCTGAATTGTGTTAGAAGGGGAAAGAAATTAAGGGGAAAAACGCCCAAAGTGCTGAGCACCACTGTTCTGAGCGATCCTGCTTGCTACAAAACTTATCACAAAATTCAGAAATCGATTTAACCGCAATTTAAGGATAATCCTCACGGAATCCAAAACTAAATGCACTCGCGTTCTTAAGGGCACCCCTTTCACAACAACTGTCATTTTTATTGTTTCAGGTTTGCTGTGTCGCAGCATGCGTGGTATACCGTGGGGCATCGAAATCCGTACACTTAAGCACCTTAGTATATAAAAATGTCATTAGAAAATAGGAATCGAATGTAAATAAAACGTTTGTCATTGACACAGGCGCATGAAGGCTTCTATTTTTGAAGTGTTTCACATTTACTCATTAAAAACTACGGAAAACATGATAAAATAATGAATTAAATCAACTACTCCTGACTCGAAATCCGTCCACCGTGGACGGATTTCAAATCAAAGGATCAAAATCCGTACAGCTATTTCTTAACTAAATATTTAAATTGAAACAGTCTGATTGACTAAACTACCATTGTAAATAGTTCGATACGCACCTTGAGAACCGATCCCTTCGATTTGTTTTCCGATTATCTTATGTAATGATTTGCAATTAGCAATAAAACACAGTTACTTTTGGTGCAATTATGCTCTACCCGAAAACAAAATGGCGGCACAAACTCAGCGTATGGTGGGTGGAGATTTGTTTTTGATTTTTGTTGTTTTAAGTTTAAAGCCTTCTTTCCAATTCTATGCCTTAATAGCTTAGTGTCCGAACAGGATAAGATTTATTATTCCTTCATTAATTACCTTTAACCTCTTCTAATTTATTGATATCTTATGAGGTGGACGGATTTCGGTGCTGTACGGATTTCGGTCCCGCACGGTAATGAAAATCACATTTGTGCGTGGCTCAAGGTTTGAAGGGGGTGCCCTTGAAAATGCGAATGCACTCCCAACACGAATGCAATATTTGTTTCAGGAAACGAGGCATAGTGTATGAGAAAATGGTCAAAACAAAATCAAATTGAGGCATTGCGCCAGGAAAAAAATTGTAAATATTTTCCAAATCAAATTATGATGAATTATTTGCAGACATTATATTTGGACTTTTGGAGCAGCTGTGGCTAGCGTGAGAAGTTTTTCTCTACACTAGTTTCTTTTACATGTTTTGGGGGAAAGTCCGGAATAATATCTTGAAGACTTTTTCATTAATTAATAGTGGTATTTTATTTTAGAAACCCATCTTGGAATTCGTTGGTAGGTATAGCCAAAAAATCTAACAGAACGATGAATCTTGAATAAACATTAGAATGTATTCCTGGAAGAAATTATGATTGTATTTATGACGAATTTTATTCGTCAGTAACAAATTAACGAAGCAAAAGAGTTGAAGCAGTGCATGAAGACGGTTCTTCTAAAAGGTTCAGAGTAATTCATGGAATGGCATCGAATCCTGAAGGAACTGGAGAAAGAATAACTCTTGAGTAATTTCCAAGATAAACCTCTACCATCGCTATCATCAATTTGCATGCAAACATGCCGATTGAATCCCAAGAAACATACCTATGAAGATTTGAGAAAATATCAACCGTGTCTTAAGTTGAGTCCCAACAGTTAAATCAAAATTACAATGAAATTGCTGCAGAGGAGGAAGTTTGAACGAGATCAAACAACTTCAGCTACAACCAACTCTACCTACAGCTCGCTTCCCATTACGACAATTGTCACACACAAGTCTAATCTACTCTGACATTCCTGTCGCACCTGCCCTACATCTCAATCCACTCCCAGCAGCGTTTGAAACGTCTTAATCCAATTTCCGAAATCGGCACCATTGAACAAAACAAACAAGCGGCTTCCGGAATTGTCACACTTGCCTGCAACACCGGTCGACATCGTCGTCGTCGTCGTCGACATCACCGCCACCACCACCGCTGCTGTGCTCGATGATATCCACATACGAACCAGCGAACGTTCACCTATGGAGCCCCGATGGTTCCGCCCCCACAGTTCCAATCGTGTTAAGAGCACATATAAATTACACCCCACGTCGTTATCGCCGTTGCCGTCGTCCTCGCCCCGGACGACGACGGCAACGAGGACGGTGACTTTGCGCCGATTACCACCGTGCCACCGTGCAGCCAGCCCAGATATCCACTGCATCACCAGCGAGACTACGATCATATCGAGGGCGGGGGTAATAATGATTACAATTGATTCGTTCGCATTACACAAATGCCCTCTAGTCGGTCGATCCGTCCAACTACACACGGGCTGGCTGGCTGACAGAGCAGATAGGCGACTTGACTTCCAAACAGATGAATGATGAACTGGAGAAAAGTAATACAAATGAGGCTCCTTAATGGAAGCGGTGCTGCTGAGTCGACAGCGTCGACTTCCACAGCGCGGTGCGCCACAGTCCAACCAACCAGGAAAGCGATGAGTGTGCAGGAATGAAGGATATCATCACGCTCGCGGTTTGCAGTAGTTCGTCCGACGAGCACAGGCCGTCGTTGTCGTCGACGGTACTGGGAAATTATTGGTTGGCGGGGAGTAGTCATCAATTTGTAATGCGGGAAGGTCCGGCGATCTCTTGTGGGGTGCTTTTAAGCCCTCCTTATGATTCATAACCATTTTTTTTTGTTTCGTGCGCGCCGCCGTTAATTGCCGGATTGGGTGCTATCGGAAACTACTTTTCGATAACCGAATGGGATTACCATCGACCATCGTCATTGGTTTGGTCCGGACCGGATCGGTGCGCTGCACGGTGGAAAACACGTAAACTTAGTTATGTGCACCAATGTTCTTGATTGAATTCATTATGGTGTGCACGGCATTCAAAAAACAAGGTAGGCTTGTAAGGAAAATGACACTACATAAGTGGGTACAAAAGAAGGCATGCTGAGATCGTAGAGCATCGTCTTGGTTCAGCTTATGCGAAAATAATAGTAGTGACGTCCCATGTTTACATTAAAACCGATTGTTTACATACGTGCTGAGCCTGTCTTGTTGTCTGCATATCGTGGTTGTGTGGTTAAAAGAACGAAGAGCAGAGTAGTGTAGTAAAAAGAGCTGTGGAGATTGTGAGACATTCGCAATCAGAGCTTTAAAATAATGATTTATTTTCGTATCTAGGTTCTTATCAAAAATCAATTCCAATTTACATTCAGTGTAGAATTCAATCGGATTATGAATGAAACCATGCTCACACCATTTCATGTCATTGCAAAAATCGTAAGCCTGGACAAAAAAACAAACATAATTACACGCAAACAAATTATAAGCTACTTTAGCTACGTCTTGTCTAGCATTTATGGGCCTGTTGATGGTCGACATCAAAGCTCAAGAAATAGGCTTCTTACCTAGAAGAAGTAGAGCAAATAATCGTCTTTGAATAGTGATAAAAACCGAAAATTAATATAATCATGGTTCGGTTTGCAATTCGATTCATCGCATCACACGGTTCGACGAGTCCGGTGAAAGAGACACTCATCACGAAAGGGTCGTCTTCCGTTGTCTTCGATTGGAACCTTCGAAAGCGAAGGGCATCATCTGGCAGCCGAACAGCGAGCAGCGGCAGTGCGATCAAACGGTTCCAGATTAGAGCTAAGCGCGCGCGAAGGCGGGAGAGTGGGAGACGATGAAGAAATTAATTTCTTTGTTTTAACCTCTTTCTTCTTCACCGTCGCCGTTGTCATCGCGTTCGGCTATCATCGGTGCGGTAGTCGTGGCCGTTTCGAACAGTCAGCGTTTGAGCGTTTCTTTATTTTCTATTGGTTTACTGCATCGGAGTGAGCGATCGAACGGCAGAAGGAAGATGAAGAAACGATTGGATAGTGGGGCGGAAAGCAACAAACAATCAATTAGCAGGCACTTTTTTCTGTCGTCTCTTTTCATTGATTGGTTCGTCGTCGTTCGTTACCGAACTGATTGGAAGCGATGAAAACGAATGCAAGAATGGTGTGCGGTGTCGAGTCGCGAAGAGTACCTACTTATCTATTTAATTTATATAAAAGATTCAATATTGTATTTGATCGTCGGGGAACAACTAAAATTTGGACGTTAAAAACCCAGATCAATCCACTTTGTAGTATTGTTGCCTTTCCGGTGTCCTAAGAAGGCGATGAGCATCAGTGCCATAAATTTATTTCTACTATTCACGTTTTGAAATTAGTATTTTGGCCATAACTTCTGATCCCATCGTCTGATTTGACCAGAGCCTAAAATATTCATCTTCATGAAGCAACTTCGGTCCGAATTTTGACAAACATCGCATGAATATTCAAAACATAGAATGACATAGTCAGACGACTACTCCACGAACTCATTCATTCAACTGTCACTGAATGTGTTTACTATGTGCAGAAAAAACATAATTATCATTGTTTAGGTTGATGTTTACCGCTGAAAGTGCCTCGCGGATGAAAATCGGATTCAGTCCTGTGAGATAAATCA
The DNA here is from genome assembly GCF_024139115.2 of Armigeres subalbatus. Lineage (NCBI taxonomy): Eukaryota > Metazoa > Arthropoda > Insecta > Diptera > Culicidae > Armigeres > Armigeres subalbatus. Next base: position 117,515,333 of record NC_085141.1, on the reverse strand, counting down.
CTTTACTCATTTGAAACGTGTTCAGATTTCAGATAATTTATCAATTTGTAAAATGTGCATAAATATTCAATGACTAATATTCAACTGAATATTGACTGTCCAGAGCCGACTATGAATGTGTCGGAAGTGAACTGACAAATGAAGAAAAATGGACTTCACTAAAAATTTTCGATTATTTTACACTCTGGATTTGACCAATTTTCAATAGGAAACAATAGGACAGGATTTTCTCTCAAATACAATTTGTTACAAGTAAATCGGTTGAGAGACGTTTTTTATGCGCTTTTAGCACAAGAAAATATATTTTCGCCATAACTTCTGATCCCATAGTTTGATCTGGATAGTAAACCATGGGACAGAATTTCCCGTCGAATGCAACTTGTTACGAGCAAATCGGTTGAGGGTAAGTGCCTTAAAAACTGGCGAGACGGCACACACACACCCAGACATCATCTCAATTCGTCGAACTCAGTCGATTGGTATATAACACTATGGATCTCCGGGCCTCCTATACAAATTATGTTTTTGGAGCGTATATATATACAGCCTTAACTCATAGTTTGTATACAAGAAAGGCAAAACGTGGCAATGTACGGATGACACGTTGCAACAAAGTACGAAACATAGTACGTATCAAGTTCAGTTGGGAATGAATGTACAGAATAATAAGAGAGCCGCGTAACAACCAGAAATATTTCGTAAATTGACGTTTAATACGATGCTCATATTTTAATCATAAAAATAATCGTAACAACAAACAAATCGTAAATTCAAATCAGATTAAAATTCCAGTATCTTGTAAACTTTGAGCAAATATAATTGAAATACAAATAAATATACATTAAAAGTTTCATGACGGCTGTAAGTACATAAATTAAAGTTCATTTTCACTTTAGATACTATTTTACATGTCGTTTAGTTTTCTTTACTATTTTCTGTGTATTGTGTGAACAATTAGATATTCATGTTAGACAGAATTTGTATAATTTTGTTTTTGAGTAAATTAATGTAAGCTCGTCAGCTGTACATTCCATTGAGAAACCGTGTGGATCTCTTTTCAATATTTTGATACAGATTTATTTTGTTCCACCCGGGTTCATATGACTACGTCAAACCGCCAATGTCGTGGCAACTGATGCGCAAGTTATTTGTGTGGTTTCCCATCGTCACCGTGCGGCTTTCCGCCCTGTTCCGTTGGAATACCTACTACTGGCGAACAATTTACCTACTCTGTCGCAGAGTACAGATTCTAGTCGAGTTCTCGACTTCTACGCTGCTGTTAGGGAAGGTCACAGCCACACCGCGAACTCCAGTGACAAAAGAGTGCATAAAATTGTTTCTATGCAAGTGGAAAACTTTTCATCATCGGAATGGACTTCACCAGGGTTGTACTCGTAGCCAAAGGAATGTTTCACAACGATTTCGGAAGTTTGCTTGCGAACAACTGCGGTGTCCTCTGCTGCACCCGGTGCATAGATGCAAATGACACCAAATTTTAGAACCCATAAAACATCCAACTGGACGTGTCACACTATTCGTAAAACTATTCAATCCCTGTCGTATCGATCTGCGTGCGGTGGCTATGCTCCACGGGTAAGGGTATGCGATAACACACTTTTTCCTAACGAAACGAAACGAAACGAAATTTAAAATGTCTATGTTGATTCGGATCGAAACGAAACGAAATATAGATTTCTTTCGAGACTTCGAAACGATACGAAATCAAGGTTCATTTAATTCGAAATTTTTCGAAACGAAACGAAATTTAGATTTTTTTCCGCGGAATTTTTATTGAATTAGTTTTACATTATGTACGCAATTCTGATTCCACTTTTTCGGAGTCTGCTTTGCGAAGGTCTGTTATGCGACCAAAAAAGTTATAATAACTGAAGAGGCAATCTATGATAAATCGTCACATTCTTGCCGCATATACCATTGGCAATAAGGCAATACCCCAGCATTTGTGCCGCTTTCAAAGGAATTCATCGTGGAGCGTGTGCTCCCGAATTTTATCAATTTTATATCAGTTTTATATCAGTAAGTATAAAAAATAAAGAAATTGTGGGATTTTTCATATACGGATTCAAATTTCAAATTGATATTACTAGATCAACATTTGAAAAGGGCGTATTTGCCAAAAAATATTTCTTCTTATTCTTCGTCTACATGTATAGCATACATTTGCTCGCTAGAAGAATCCTGTGCACCTTTCTAAAATGCACAAAGATATGTACTTCAGATTGAATTTCACAGACCCATACTGCCGCTAACCGCAAGTCGAGCACATCTGTATATGGGCGTCCATATACTTGCGGTTGGCGGCAGCATAGTCTTATATACAATCAGCTCGACAAACTGAGCTATTTTGTGTGTTCTTGGCATATGAGAACAGCTGTTATGGTCAGTATGTGCTGAAAGCAATTTTAATGATCTTTCAACCCGCTCTACCAAATTCTTACTGGACAAAGTTTTATTATTGTAGAATTGAATAAATTCACTCAATTAACTGTTGCTTATTTTTCAATGAATACAAAAACAAAACAAGATGACAAGATGACTCAACATGGACACACTTGATCTCCCACAGTTTGGACACACTTGATCCCGATATTGCATATATTAAGGCGTTTATATCGTCGCATATTATTGTATTGTATGTAACTAATTATTCTGTTAAAATTCTTTTCTAGTTAAAAAGTATAAATAATTTTAATTTCTCTTCAATTTTGTCAATCAAACAATACACGCGTAATTTAAATTTCTCAATAGGCTTATTTTATTAACCAGAAAAAAATGTAGTTGAACATGAACATACTTAGTTTTGATTAGTTTTATTAAATGCTTTTTAACATTATTTTCAATGAAAAAGAGTGTAAATTAAGCTTTGACAATACTCAACAAATCACAGGGCTTAAAATCAGTATTTTTCGATCTGGTATTAATTTTTTTCTGTTTGAACTAGGATGAGTTTGCTTACAATCATTATTTATGTGTAAATCTTTTGAAAGAATGTTTAATAATAGGCTCATTCAACATCTTTTGGTCAGCCGTTTAAGAGAAATCGCATTTGTGTAATAATAACACGCACTACAAAAATGATGATCCGTGACAGTAGCATATTGATGTATGAAGTCATCATCCTGTTATGATCACGGTTGTGGTATTGATAGTAGTCTGGCGATCTCGATGTACCGTCGTCGGGAGAGGCAGTGGGTCAAGTAGGGGTGAGAATGGACACTGTTTTAGCTACTTAGAATGCTTGTAGATTAGATTGAATGCATCTGAGGACAAGAAGACCAAAATATAAGAGACCTTTTTGAACAATTTTGCTCTACTACCTCTAGACTGCCGGTGAGAACGATGACTAATTCTCACCCTCAGACCCATTGTCACCACCGATGGCGGTATCACACTCTTTTTTATTGGTCCCAAAACAGGTACTCAGGGATATTTACCATTGGCCATGGCATTTGCAGTGTGGCCAATTTTCAGAGATTTAATAGAATAATAAGATTCAAAAATTACAAAGATATATGTATGTATCTATCAACCATTTTTGGTATCATAACTGAATGAATCACAAAGAGAGATCCTCTTGGGAACATCATGGTTGTCGTGATATGACTATAGTCTTACTATATTTAAGTAGAGTCTTTTAGTGGAGTGAATGGTTTGCAGATAAATAATCATCACCATGCAAATTTTGTTGCTATAGCAGGCATTCTATCTGTCCCTATTACTCTATTCGAGAACTAAAATACTTGCCTTGCTTAATACTAACAATATTTAATTTTCGCACGACTGATATTACGGCAGACTATGAAGAATTGTTAGGATTTGAGGCTGGATTTCAACCTTTCATTAGACTTGGAAGAACCTAAACATGTTCAGTTCATAAAGGGATCAATTTCCCCTTACATGGGGATCAAGTCTCCCGCAAGTTTTGAAAATGCCAAATTTTCTATTTTTCGGCAAAATCGATTTTTTGGTAACTTTGATGAACAAATAATTGCTTCCAATGACGTTTTTGAATAGCTTATTAAATTCTTTATCAAGTCCATCAAGAAGCGTGCAAATCTGTGCATTTTACATCGAGAAATATGCTAAACATCATGTGGGGTAGGGGTTCCATTCCCGGAAACGATTTCCCGGGAAATCAATATTCCCGGGATTCCCGATTCCCGGGATGCACGCTTTATCTTCCCGAATTTCCCGGGAAATTATTTTTTAAAGTATTTACCAATTTTTGGAGACGACTGCGATCTAATGTTTAAGTATTTGGAAATCCTTGTCCTATTTTGCAAATTTGATGAGGGAGTATCAATTATAGTTTTGTCTAACATCTTCTCACTGTTACCATAATGCAATTTCTATTTAATAGCGTATTTCGCTTTCAAAGTAGATTACTCCCTTTTATAAATAAGTTTTTATCTGTAGATGCTACAGTATTGAACGGTTTAACCCTTAAGCGTATTGAAGGGAGGCGAAGCAAAGCATAAATTGTTTCCATCGGTCGTTTATTTATTTAGTAGGCCCAATCACCGGGCATGACGAAGTCGAAATAAAAATCTAGTATTTGATGAAATTTCTCAATAGCAAGAACAAAGTGATTTAATTGTGCAGACAAATTTTCTCCAAGTCGCAGATATTTAAGCAAGGGCAGTGACGGCTTTGGTAGGTTTATTGTCAGAGGTTTATTTTTAAGAGATTCTAAACTTTTAGATTCAAACACCGATACGTGTTCCAAACAGACCCATGTTCCGAGCACTCGTTTTTGTTTTGATATATGTCTTCTTTTTCTAAATTATAATGAACTATTGAAAATTTACTGTCTGGATATGTCAGAGTACAAAAGTTAACATATTTTACTATAAGGTCATTACAACAGATTAATAACAAAAACTCGCTAAACTTACGTGATTTCATGCTCGGAATTTTAAACAAAGTTTGACAGAAAGAATCATTTAATATTGATAGTTAGGATTTTTTATGTACGACCATGAAACGCTCGTCTGAAAGTATTTTATAGCGTTTGAAAAAAAAATGTTTACACACTTCAAATTCAAAGGCGAAATGTGCTCAAGTGTTCGTATCAAGGTTCGTATTATAAATAAAATTTGACCAGAATATTGTTTGCATTAAGAAAATATACAGACGAGTACCAGAATGGTTGATGTTAGAATCCTTCCGGCAGTAACAGAACAAATCCTGTCAAAGCCGTCTTCTCCTCCATAGCAAGGAATGATCTGGACACAGCATATCTTACTCTATAACGAGAGCAAATGCTGAAACTTCGCTATCTGATGCTCATGATATAATGAACGTTTTGCAGACAAAAATAACACTTAACGAACTAAACAGAGACAATTTTTCAAAATTTCCAACAACTCTTTAATAATTTTCGCACAATGTAGCAAGTATCAATCCCTTGAGGTGGAGAGTATATTTTTATGCTAAGTTATTATTTCACGTTACGATTTTGAATTTTTCATAATTGTCCCGGGATCCCGGGAAATCCCGGGAAATTAACATTTTATTTCCCGTTTCCCGGGAAGTTTATTCCCGGGAAAATGGAACCCCTAATGTGGGGGATCATGTGTGTCCAGTTTCCCCTACACATCATAGTTGCTAATCATGATTGGCCGAGAAACAGCAAATATGCACAGCTCACCAATTAAATGATATTCTTTTTTTTATGTAGGTTTACTGGCGGGACTTTGAATAGAGTAGAAACCTCTGCACCAGGCCTTTGATGATACCGTAGCATAGTTCTATTCGAAGCAGTTTGCCAGCCGTACACGGAACATGTCGTCCAAAAAGACGCTGTTGCAACTGAATCAGAGGGAAAAGAAAAGTATTGCCGAAAAGAAGAGAACTCACATCACTATCAAGGCTCCAAGACACGATGTCCGTTGGATCACATGCAAATGCCGTAAATTAGTGCGTCAATGCCAGATATGTAACGCGGCACCAAACAAAAATAGTCAACATGTGATACCACCGAGACAGGATATGTCTTTGGTTGCCATATCAGTGCTAATGGCGTAAGCCGACCCACCGCGGCAAGGTAACATATCCGAGGAGAAGGAATTAAATAATATCCTTGGGATACAAAAAAAGTTATTCTTATTGTATACTTGCTTCGGAGTTTCCAATTCATGACCAATAACGATGCTGGTCACGTGCTTATAGTCAATTTAGTATTAGGAGAGGAAAATTAGTTTAACACTCATTGTTTTATGAGTCCGAGGAATGCTTTGCATCTCCGTGAGCGCTACGGAAAAGGAATCGTTGGTTGAGAAGGTAATTCATGTGAAACCCCTTGGTAAGCGACAAAACATTTATTATAAACGAAGTTATTTTGAAAACAAGAAGACGAAAACTGTGTTTCAAATCAATCCAACGCAAGATCAATGTGCTTCGTTTTATAATCTTCTACAACACGATCGATTCCGCACTACATAATTTTGTGCTCTTCGATGCAGACATTAGTTTTATCACTTCGCGTTCTACCACACAAGCTGGCGTGATCATCATCAACACGATCGATTGCACACTGGTTAAACAAATTTCTGCTACACGAGGTAGATTTTTTTCACTTCGCGTTCTCCCGGACTAGCTGCCGTCCCATGACCACGATGGATTCCGCATTCATATTGAGCAACTAGTAAAAAAAATATCACAACATTTAAATCATGGAAACACTGAAGACGTTTGATAGAAGAAAACTACTTACGTATTTGTCGACTAAGAATGGGGTTATGTAGTAAGCGTTAATACAAAAAATTGTATAACCTAAAGTTTAGAAAACAACTTAACGATTTTGTTCAGCGGCGCAGCCAAAATTTTTTATAATATAAAGTATGGATGAGTTTAAATTTGTTTCGAAATTCCGCGGAATTCCGTTAAATTTCGTTAGAAGCTAGTTTTTTCTAGCGAATTTTTTGTAATTTCACGAAACGAAACGAAATCAAGAAATCAGATTTCGCCATGCTTAAATTCCGCGAAATTCCGCGAAATTTCGTTTCGAACCACCTGAAACGAAATTTTTCGAAATACCGCATATGCTTATCCACGGGATTCAACCGACTTGGGCACCGACGACCATATGCCACCCATCCGGCGCAGCACAGCCGACAACGAACGGCACACAATTCGCGGGATGTGCCACTCTGAGTTGGTTTCTCTGTTTTTGCATCCAACCGATCGACCGACCGACCGAGAGCGGTTCAGTGCTTTAAAAATATTGATTTTCCACCTCTGCAACTGGAAGTGTTGTCGTCATCGAGGAGCACAGCCCAGATCCACCAACCTTACATTCCCGTACATGGGAAACGGAAAGGCTTCGACCCTATGAAGCGCGGTCGGTTGGAAGTGAGCTTTTGGGTGGAAAACTCTGACCGATTCCGATCGGTTCAACTGTCGCAATGTGGGGAGCTTTCGTCGGAAAAGGTGGACATATTTTCAGAAAAAAAATCTTTATCTGTACATATGAGAGGATTGGAAGCATATGGGAGTGAGAGACATTTGGTCAAAGATGAGTTGAGTTTAGTAAATCATGCTTTGGTTTTAGAGCTTTGCAGCTACACATTGATACCATTTCTACCGTGTGCCGTTTTGAACAACTTAAACTTTTAAAAATGGAAAAATACGATACCTCGATATGATGCACTCTAAGGAGGATAAATTTATCAAATCGTAGGAAGAAAAAGCTTGTAAAGCAAAAACAATTAGGATTGAGAAACTGGACATAAAGATTCTCAACTCATTAATACAATCAGAGTGAAGACAAACAAATCTTTCTGAAACAGATAAGATTTTTAGGGGAGTTGTACGGGAGTTGTAAAAATGACCATGCTGCTTTAATTGAATTCTTAGTTGCTGATTTGATGGTAACCAGTTCCAGGGGAAATTAATATTCTCTTATCAGTGATTTTGACTATCCGTCTTCTTTGCTTCTTAAATAGATGAATAGGTAAATTGTCAGAAACGAAGTTCAAATTATGAGCTAATGAGGAAAATTGAAAAAAAACATAACAATCCACCTAGTGGTGATGTCAATTCTCGTGTATTATAAAATGTAATAAGAAAACCACATGAGAGAGGCAAAAATTACATTTCATCCGAGGAAATTCATCCGAATTTCCAGAGGAAATTCATCCATATTTCCAGAGGAAATTCATCCGAATTTTCAGAAGAAATTCGTCCGAATTTCCAGTGGAAATACATCCCAATTTACAGAGGAAATTCATCCGAATTTTCAGAGGAAATTCATTCAAATTTCCAGAGGCAAGTCATCCGATTTTCCAGAGGAAATTCATCCGAATTTTCAGAAGATATTCATCCTAGTTTCCAGAGAAAATTCAACCCGATTTCCAGAGGAAATTCATCCCGATTTCCAGAGGAAATTCATCCCGATTTCCAGAGGAAATTCATCCCGATTTCCAGAGGAAATTCATCCCGATTTCCAGAGGAAATTCATCCCGATTATCAGAGGAAATTCATCCCGATTTCCAGAGGAAACTCATCCCGATTTCCAGAGGAAATTCATCCCGATTTCCAGAGGAAATTCATCCCGATTTCCAGAGGAAATTCATCCGAATTTCCAGAGGAAATTCATCCGAATTTCCAGAGGAAATTCATCCCGATTATCAGAGGAAATTCATCCCGATTTCCAGAGGAAACTTATCCAGATTTTCAGAGGAAATTAATCCCGATTTTCAGAGGAAATTCATCCCGATTTCCAGAGGAAATTCATCCGAATTTCCAGAGGAAATTCATCCGAATTTCCAGAGGAAATTCATCCGAATTTCCAGAGGAAATTCATCCGAATTTCCAGAGGAAATTCATCCGAATTTCCAGAGGAAATTCATCCGAATTTCCAGAGGAAATTCATCCGAATTTCCAGAGGAAATTCATCCGAATTTCCAGAAGAAATTCATCCGAATTTCCAGAAGAAATTCATCCGAATTTCCAGAGGAAATTCATCCGAATTTCCAGAGGAAATTCATCCGAATTTCCAGAAGAAATTCATCCGAATTTCCAGAAGAAATTCATCCGAATTTCCAGAGGAAATTCATCCGAATTTCCAGAGGAAATTCATCCAGGGGAAATTCATCCGAATTTCCAGGGGAAATTCATCCGAATTTCCAGGGGAAATTCATCCGAATTTCCAGGGAAATTCATCCGAATTTCAGGAAATTCATCCAATTTCCAGGAAATTCATCCGAATTTCAGGGAAATTCATCCGAATTTCCAGGAAATTCATCCAATTTCAGGAAATTCATCCGATTTCCAGGAAATTCATCCAATTTCAGGAAATTCATCCAATTTCAGGAAATTCATCCGAATTCAGGAAATTCATCCAATTCAGGAAATTCATCCAATTCAGGAAATTCATCCAATTTCAGAAATTCATCCGAATTTCCAGGGAAATTCATCCGAATTCAGGGAAATTCATCCAATTTCCAGGAAATTCATCCAATTTCCAGGAAATTCATCCGAATTCAGGAAATTCATCCAATTTCAGGAAATTCATCCAATTCCAGGAAATTCATCCAATTCAGGGAAATTCATCCGAATTCAGGAAATTCATCCAATTCAGGAAATTCATCCGAATTTCCAGGAAATTCATCCAATTCAGGGAAATTCATCCGAATTTCAGGAAATTCATCCAATTTCCAGGAAATTCATCCGAATTTCCAGGAAATTCATCCAATTCAGGAAATTCATCCGAATTCAGGGAAATTCATCCGAATTCAGGGAAATTCATCCGATTTCCAGGAAATTCATCCGAATTCAGGAAATTCATCCGAATTTCAGGAAATTCATCCAATTCAGGAAATTCATCCGAATTCAGGGAAATTCATCCGAATTCAGGAAATTCATCCGAATTCAGGAAATTCATCCGAATTCAGGAAATTCATCCAATTCAGGGAAATTCATCCAATTTCAGGGAAATTCATCCGAATTTCCAGGAAATTCATCCAATTTCAGGAAATTCATCCGAATTTCAGGAAATTCATCCGAATTTCAGGGAAATTCATCCAATTCAGGAAATTCATCCGAATTCAGGGAAATTCATCCGAATTCAGGGAAATTCATCCAATTTCCAGGAAATTCATCCAATTCAGGAAATTCATCCGAATTTCCAGGGAAATTCATCCGATTTCCAGGAAATTCATCCGAATTCAGGAAATTCATCCGAATTCAGGAAATTCATCCGAATTCAGGGAAATTCATCCAATTCAGGAAATTCATCCGAATTCAGGGAAATTCATCCGAATTTCCAGGGGAAATTCATCCGAATTTCCAAGGGAAATTCATTCGAATTTCCAGGAGAAATTCATCCGAATTTCCAGGGGAAATTCATCCGAATTTCCAGGGGAAATTCATCCGAATTTCCAGGGGAAATTCATCCGAATTTCCAGGGGAAATTCATCCGATTTTCCAGAGCAAACTCATTCCAATATTCACAGGAAATTCATTCAAATTTCTATGTGGATTTTTCTATTTCCACTACAAATAAATTCAAAATTTCGCAGGAGATTCACCACAGAGGAAATCCATCGGAAAGGCATACGAATTTCCACAGATAATTCTTACGAAATTTTTAAAGTGTGATTTTTGTTTCTCGTCGAGGGATAACGAAGGTAAATGATTAGTGTTCGGAGGATCGTAATAGTTGTGTGTCGTTTTGGTCATTCAAAGCGCGATGCTCCACATTTTTCTTATGCCACTGGGCATGCTTGGTGTGTAGTGCTCGTTCGATCGTGTTCCTCCTCCTTAACGTATTAAAATATCCCAAGCAACCAGAAGTTCGGATAAGAAGCGATATTTTGGCTTAATTAGCTCGCATTTTGAGTAATTTTGGTGGGAGCGCGAAAGTGAATTTGGAAGTTCCGTTCAGGTGCTTGGAACTGAATGTGAACCAAAACCGAAACCAAAAGTGAACCAATTGGTTCGGGTAGGAACAAGTTTAAGAACAATCTGAATCTGCTTGGATTTATTTTGTTCTTATTTTTTAAATTTGATGATAATTGATTTTGTGGCATCGATTATATGTTTGATTAATATCTCATTCTCCTCAAAAAAAACTTTCAAAAACATATTTAGCTCTCAAAGTAAATGACTCCCCATATTAATAAAAAAAAAGTTATATCTGAAGAATGCGTGTTGAAAAGAGGCGAAACAAAGAATAGGTTTTCATTAATTTTACATTTATCGTTCGGTAGTGTCTGTGATGCAAATTTTTAGATATGTATGAAAAGATATTTATTTATGCAGAGGCACACATTTGCTAGATCATAGATATTTAGGCAAGGAAAGTGATAGGATTGAACTATCATTGCCAGATAATTTATTTAGTACATTGAATCCGTTTTGATTCAAATCCCGAACAGACTCATATTCCAAACACTCGTTTGTATTGTGAAATATGTCTGAAATGTTTCATTTTTGAATATTGTGTATATCGGCTCGTATTCTTCTCTTACTAAATTAATAATAAGATGATATTGATTGTGATATGACAAAGGAACGTGGCTCCGTAAAGTGTTATACACGCCCGAGCCTACGAAATAATCGAACTTGGGAAGAAATCGGCTCGTAAACTGCCAGCCGTTTATGAATGGTGTTGCTCCGAAATGGCAAAGTGCCTTTAATGCTGCTTGGATACGAAAGAGGTAGAGTGTTCTTCGGGTGCCTTCACCAGGCCTACTGCGTGATGTTGTGTATAAATATTTGGAAGAAACATGATTCAAACGGACCATTTCACATGCATTCGATTATTATGCTAGATGGCTCCCACGACCCACACAAATATTTCATAGCCTTTTTCTAAATTATAATATTCTTACAGTTAATTCTGGACATGCAAACCAGAAAGTTGTTTGTTTAAAAACATGTGGCCAAGTTTCAGAATGATTTATGCTAGAAACCAACGACAATAATAGAACAGGACCTTTCAAAGCCGTATCAAAAAAGGATGCGACAATCTGGAAATATTTGCAGATCTCTGGAGAAAATTAGATGCGGATACTTTGCCAGTTGATGCTAGTGGCGAATGTTTTCTAGCTTTTCGCTTTTTGAACTGAACAGAAAACATTCTAAGACTTTTTAACAGTTCTTTGATCATTTGAGGATTTAACATATAGCAATGTAAGATCAATCCCCTGAGGTCGATTGTAACGCTATTTTTCTAGTCATATTTCACGACAAAATGTAGGTTACGATTTTGAAATAGTTTCGTGTGATTATTCTATTTCCCGGGATCCCAGGAAATTATTATTTCATTTCCCGATTCCCGGTAAGTGGATTCCCGGGAAAAATGGAAGCCCTAGTGTGGAGGTTGTTAGTTGGTTCTGCTTTGTGCGGCCGAATGATAGTTGGTTAAAATCAATTGGCACGGTCGCATAATTTATTAGCGTGAATACAGATCCAACGATGTCTACCAACTAACTAATTATTCTTCCTGTGGTTTTGTGGAGACGCAGAGGTAAACACTGACTTCGAATAGCAAAAACCACCTACTCATATTCCTTCCCTCTTTCTAACTGACTAGAAGGACGGGAAACTCATTCGAATTTGAACTGGTGTGCGAAATTATTGATCTCTGGGGGTTGTTCTAGTTTTTAGAAGGGATTGTAATCTGTACACTTTTCTGGGGAAGCTAGATTGCCTTGAAGGCTACTGGATGTTGCCAACGACACCAATAACACGTTAAAAGTTTGTGTCTGTGATATCATGAATTTTGTTTCGTTGTCAAAAGGGTTTCAGAGCTCTAATGATAAACTGACTACTTCCCTGATGAAACCATTCTTGCGGGTAGACTTTTTGGCACTGACTTTTTGACTTTAGCATTGACTTTGACATTGACTTTTTGACTTTAGACACTGAGCTGAGTTCAACGCATTATCCAATCTAAGAACTTTTTAGAGGTAAAAAAATCGCAATTCATTTAGCCGAAATAATTTTCGATGGCTTTTTGGATGAAAAACGATCGTAAGAGCAAAATGGTCGTCATGTCGAGACGATCGAACTGCTTACTGTCGATTTCCCAAAGCAATTTGGTTTCCATCCAGCTGGATTCCCAATGTGTGCAGCGATGGCTGAAACTAGCAGCAAAGTCGGGATTGCTATTTGTCCGCTAGGAAAACTTTGACGTATTCAATTAGTTTTTCCGTTTTTCTGTTCGTCCTACAGCGAGAGTAAGGTTGAACGACGACAATCACGATAAACGAAAACAGTTTTTAGACGATAAACGAAAAGGAATTTGCTTGATCCATACGCGTTTCACTGATAACAAAATGAAATGTGTTTTCGGAACAGAAACCGAAAAAAGATGCCGAGAAAAATATTCACTTGTTGGCCCCCCTATCGCGTTCTAAATGTTGCGTTCAATTTGAGTCAATCAATTGAGTACAAAACTGTTTGCGTCAGCGAACCGGCTAGCCAATAGTTAACCACGTGTTCAATGAAATCGGTTGGGTTGAATGGTCAACCAACCGAACAAACCAAACTTCAGCCGCAATGATCCGCAACATAAAATACACCACATGAGCAGATTGAACTCAGTTAGCATACTAATTGCGATTTAACTCTTAAAATCCACGTGCTGTTTGCATGGGGTAAAAAGTGGCATCAAATCCGCAATCTCAATAATCTAAAAAATACATTTATAAAAAAATCATATCCAGACAGCATATCTCTATCACACGATTTGTTGTTCCCTTCGGTTTCCGCTGCCGTTAGCTAACTCGATTCATCGGGCCCATCATAACTCATCCCCAAGAGTCACCTTCCATTCCATCGCCAGTAATCAAGCGTCCCACTTCTGAAGATTCTTGCCAACCACAATGGCCGGTCATATTTCAAACCTAATCAACCTGCTCAGCCCAGAAAGTGTACCCGTGTTCGCAGGCAGATATCCACTTCATCTGCCACATTTAACCCACCGAAGCAGTTGACCATCGCACCGTCGGTCGTCGCCGAGTGAGTGGAACGAACAATGTCATCCATTATTTTCCGGCACCGATGGCTTCCCGCGGGCTCACCCAAATCACAGCCGCCCATTTCCCAGCTCCAAGGGCAATTCATCACCTCACCTGAACCGTCGCCGTCCGCCGGGTGGCAAGAAAATATCTCCCGAGCATCATACACACAAACGTGGCTGACTCGGCGCGTCGCACGGCTCACAGGAGAAATCCATCTTCCAGCTTGGCCCGCGGGACCGGGCGATTTTGGGACGCGTAAATATTTGATCCCAAACGTATGTATCATTCCATTCACTCGTCTAATAGAGGTGCGTTGTGCACGCACGCAACCTTTCGTTCGTCGATGACGAAGTTGACGGAGACAACAAACTAAAGGCGAAGTGGTAAATATTTGAAGTTGCCCCGCCGCCATCCCATAGTCCCGGATAATCAGGCCAAAGTAAGCGACTCAATTTTCTCCTTCGCCCAGAACTCGAGTCTGGGTGTGAACAGCGGGGATTGTAAAAGATCTGAAGAATCACGCCGCCGACGCCGCCTACCTGCCTGCCTTAGACCTGGCAGAGGTCATCGTCGTCATCATCGATCCACAAAGCGAACGAACGGATCTTTTCATGCAGCGCAACTCGCCATCAACCAAAGAGCGTTGTCAAGACGAGAGTATTTGCGCAGGTCAAACAGTCATTGCCCGCCGCATTCGTAGGCTCGCAGCGAGCTAAGCACACAATCAAGTCAATTGTCAAACAGGTATTTAGAGGCGCGCTTACCGAGAATAACGGATTAATCGACGAGAGGGTGCGTCCGCAGTTATCGCGAAACGAAGATCTCCGTCACCGGCGTACTGACAGGTCGATAAAAATCTCAAATACAAACATCAACAAATTAGACAGGAAATTCAAATCGTTACCGCCTACACCTCCGCGACGGAACGAAACGACCGCTGTGCGGCCAATAAATCTCACTACCCGAAATCCAATTTAAACTTGGGTGCGCGACCAAATAGTGGCCGGGGTCCCGCACCTTGCCAGTTTTCCGTTTATTTTTATTGTGCTGACGTGTGGTTGCGCGAACTGCGCGCGGGTCCGCTCGCGATTTCCCCCACCGCCCGGCCGGCAGGCAGCCGCGGCGCGGAGGACCGAACCTAACCGGGTGCCATATTTCTTACGTTTATTATTATTTATGACGGCCGCCAACAACCTTTTCTTCGGGATTTTATTGCAGCCAGCCAACTAACAGCCCCCGAACCCTGACGGTGGTCGGTGGTGACTGGCCAAATGGGGAAAAAAAGGTACATTGTTATGGCAGTTACACCTATTTGGTGCAGGCGACGTTTGTCGCACTACTCCGCTTTGCACCCAGATGTGCGCTTTCCGTTCTTTCGCTAGCCTCTGTAAGAATTTATAAAGTCAGGGTCGGTTCCATCTTCTGACTAGATTAGGTTTTTATTGGTGGTAGCAAATCATGTTCATGATCCGAACAATGTAATTTGGGACATATTCCATACAACGGAATTTGGGCATTCCAAATCCGAGGGTTTGAATTGTTTTCATTCTGATTTGAATTCAATTGCTGGAATTGAATTGAATTTTGAGAAGATTAGGATTGAATTTGATTTGGGTTTGAATTGGATTTGTTTTAAAATTGGATAAGATTTGAATAGGATTTGAATCGAATTTCGATTTATGATTGGATTCGCATTTTTCGCTTCCGACATTCGTACTAGATAGTCAGTTGGTTTGGATTTGGACTCTATTTGGATTGAATTTGGATTGGATTTGGGTTGGATTTGACTGGATTTGGATTGGATTTAGAATGGATTTGGATTGGATTTGGATTGGATTTGGATTGGATTTGGATTGGATTTGGATTGGATTGGATTTGGATTGGATTTGGATTGGACTAAGATTGGGTTTGGATTGGATTTGGATTGGATTTGGATTGGATTTGGATTGGATTTGGATGGTTTGGATTGGTTTGGTTGGATTTGGATTGGTTTGGATTGGTTGGATTGGTTTGGATTGGTTTGGATTGGTTTGGATTGGTTTGGATTGGTTTGGATTGGTTTGGTTGGTTTGGATTGGTTTGGATTGGTTTGGATTGGTTTGAATTGGTTTGGATTGGTTTGGATTGGTTTGGATTGGTTTGGATTGGATTTGGTTGGTTTGGATTTGGTTTGGATTGGTTTGGATTGGTTTGGATTGGTTTGGATTGGTTTGGATTGGTTTGGATTGGTTGGATTGGTTTGGATTGGTTTGGTTGGTTTGGATTGGTTTGGTTGGACTAAGTTGGGTTTGGATTGGTTTGGTTGGTTTGGTTGGTTTGGATTGGTTTGGATTGGTTTGGATGGTTTGGATTGGTTTGGATTGGTTTGGATTGGTTTGGATTGGTTTGGATTGGATTTGGATTGGTTTGGATTGGTTTGGTTGGTTTGGATTGGTTTGGTTGGTTTGGTTTGGTTTGGATTGGTTTGGATTGGTTTGGATTGGTTTGGTTGGTTTGGATTGGTTTGGATTGGTTTGGTTGGTTTGGATTGGTTTGGATTGGTTTGGTTGGTTTGGATTGGTTTGGTTGGTTTGGATTGGTTTGGATTGGTTTGGATTGGTTTGGATTGGTTTGTATTGGTTTGGATTGGTTTGGGTTGGATTGGTTGGTTTGGATTGGTTTGGATTGGTTTGGATTGGTTTGGATTGGTTTGGATTGGATTGGATTGGATTGGTTTGGTTGGTTTGGTTTGATTTAGATTGGTTTGGATTGGTTTGGTTGGTTTGGATTAGATTTGGGTTGGTTCGATTGGTTTGGATTGGATTAAAATGGTTTGGATTGGATTGGTTTGGATTGGTTTGGTGGTTTGGATTGGATCTTGATTTGGATTGAATTTGAAATGAATATGGATTGGATTTTGATTGGATTTGCGCTGGATTTGGATTGGATATGCATTGGATTGGATTCGGATTGGATTTGGATTGGATTTGGATTGTATTTGGATTGGATTTGGATTAGATTTGGGTTGGATTTGATTGGATTTGTATTGGATTAAAAATGGAATTGGATTGGAATTGGATTTGGATTGGATTTGAAATGAGTTTGGATTGGATCTTGATTTGGATTGGATCTTGATTTGGATTGGATCTTGATTTGGATTGGATTTGAAATGAATTTAGATTGAATTTGGATTGGATTTGGATTGGATTTGGATTGTATTTGGATTGGATTTGGATTGGATTTGGATTAGATTTGGGTTGGATTTCGATTGGATTTGGATTGGATTAAAAATGGATTTGGATTGGAATTGGATTTGGATTGGATTTCAAGTGAATTTGGATTGGATCTTGATTTGGATTGAATTTGCGCTGGATTTGGATTGGATATGCATTGGATTGGATTCGGATTGGATTTGGATTGGTTTTTGATTGGATTTGGATTGGATTTGGATTAGATTTGGGTTGGATTTGATTGGATTTGGATTGGATTAAAAATGGAATTGGATTGGAATTGGATTTGGATTGGATTTGAAATGAATTTAGATTGGATTTGGATTGGATTTGAATTGGATTCGGGTTGGATTTTGATTTGGTTTTAGATTGGATTTGGATTGGATTTGGATTGGATTTGGATTTGATTTGGATTGGATTTGGATTGGATTTGGATTGGATTTGGATTTGATTTGGATTGGATTTTGATTCGATTTGGATTGGATTTGAATTTGTATTTGAATTTGTATTTGGATTGAATTCGGATTGGATTTGAATTTGTATGAGATTTGGATTGGATTTGGATTGGATTTGGATTGGATTTGGATTGGATTTGGATTGGATTTGGATTGGATTTGGATTGGATTTGGATTGGATTTGGATTGGATTTGGATTGGATTGGTTGGTTTGGTTGGTTTGGATTGGTTGGATTGGTTTGGTTGGTTTGGATTGGTTTGGATTGGTTTGCGTTGGTTTGGATTGGTTTGGTTGGTTTGGATTGGTTTGGATTGGTTTGGATTGGTTTGGTTGGTTTGGTTGGTTTGGATTGGTTTGGATTGGTTTGGATTGGTTTGGTTGGTTTGGATTGGTTTGGATTGGTTTGGATTGGTTTGGATTGGTTTGGATTGGTTTGGATTGGTTTGGATTGGTTTGGATTGGTTTGGATTGGTTTGGATTGGTTTGGATTGGTTTGGTTGGTTTGGATTGGTTTGGATTGGTTTGGATTGGTTTGGATTGGTTTGGATTGGATTTGGATTTGGTTTGGTTGGTTGGATTTGGATTGGATTTGGATTGGTTTTAGATTGGTTTAGATTGGTTTGGATTGGTTTGGTTGGTTTGGATTGGTTTGGTTGGTTTTAGATTGGTTTAGATTGGTTTGGATTGGTTTGGATTGGTTTGGTTGGTTTGGATTGGTTTGGATTGGTTTGGATTGGTTTGGCTTGGTTTGGATTGGTTTAGATTGGACTTGGATTGGTTTGGATTGGTTTGGATTGGTTTGGATTGGTTTGGATTGGTTTGGATTGGTTTGGATTGGTTTGGATTGGTTTGGTTGGTTTGGATTGGTTTGGATTGGTTTGGATTGGTTTGGTTGGTTTGGATTGGTTTGGATTGGTTTGGATTGGTTTGGATTGGATTGGGATTTGGATTGGTTTGGTTGGTTTGGATTGGTTTGTTGGATTCGGATTGGTTTGGATTGGTTTGGATTGGTTTGGATTGGTTTGGCTTGGTTTGGATTGGTTTGGATTGGATTTGGATTGGTTTGGATTGGATTTGGGATTGGTTTGTGTTGGATTTTGATTGGTTTGGATTGGTTTGGTTGGTTTGGATTGGTTTGGATTGGATTCGGATTGGATTAGGTTTGGATTGGTTTTGGATTGGTTTGGATTTGATTTGTGTTGGATTTGGATTGGTTTGGATTGGTTTGGATTGGTTGTGTTGGATTCAGATTGGTTTGGATTGGTTTGGATTGGTTTGGCTTGGTTTGGATTGGTTTGGATTGGTTTGGATTGGTTGGATTGGTTTGGATTGGTTTGGATTGGTTTGGATTGGTTTGGTTGGTTTGGATTGGTTTGGATTGGTTTGGATTGGTTTGGATTGGTTTGGATTGGTTTGGATTGGTTTGGATTGGTTTGGATTGGTTTGGATTGGTTTGGATTGGTTTGGTTGGTTTGGTTGGTTTGGATTGGTTTGGTTGGATTAGGTTTGGATTGGTTTGGATTGGTTTGGATTGGTTTGTGTTGGTTCGGATTGGTTTGGTTGGATTGGTTGGTTTGGTTGGTTTGGATTGGTTTGGATTGGTTTGGATTGGTTTGGATTGGTTTGGATTGGTTTGGTTGGTTTGGATTGGTTTGGATTGGTTTGGATTGGTTTGGATTGGTTTGGATTGGTTTGGATTGGTTTGGATTGGTTTGGATTGGTTTGGATTGGTTTGGATTGGTTGGTTTGGATTGGTTTGGATTGGTTTGGATTGGTTTGGATTGGTTTGGTTGGTTTGGATTGGTTTGGATTGGTTTGGATTGGTTTGGATTGGTTTGGATTGGTTTGGATTGGTTTGGTTGGTTTGGTTGGTTTGGATTGGTTTGGATTGGTTTGGTTGGTTTGGTTTGGTTTGGTTGGATTGGTTTGGTTGGTTTGGATTGGTTTGGTTGGTTGGGTTGGTTTGGTTGGTTTGGTTGGTTTGGATTGGTTTGCGTTGGTTTGGATTGGTTTGGATTGGTTTGGATTGGTTTGGATTGGTTTGGATTGGTTTGGATTGGTTTGGATTGGTTTGGATTGGTTTGTTGGTTTGGTTGGTTTGGATTGGATTGGATTGGTTTGGATTGGTTTGGTTGGTTTGGATTGGTTTGGATTGGTTTGGATTGGATTGGATTGGATTGGTTTGGATTGGTTTGGTTTGGTTTAGATTGGTTTGGATTGGTTTGGATTGGTTTGGATTAGATTTGGGTTTGGTTCGATTGGTTTGGATTGGATTAAAATGGTTTGGTTGGATTGGTTTGGATTGGTTCCAGGTGGTTTGGATTGGATCTTGATTTGGATTGGATTTGAAATGAATTTGGATTGGATTTTGATTGGATTTGCGCTGGATTTGGATTGGATATGCATTGGATTGGATTTGGATTGGATTTGGATTGGATTTGGATTGGATTTGGATTGGATTTGGATTTGATTTGGGTTGGATTTGATTGGATTTGGATTGGATTAAAAATGGAATTGGATTGGAATTGGATTTGGTTTGGATTTGAAATGAGTTTGGATTGGATCTTGATTTGGATTGGATTTGAAATGAATTTGGATTGGATTTTGATTGGATTGGATTTGAAATGAATTTAGATTGGTTTGGATTGGTTTGGATTGGTTGGATTGTATTTGGATTGGTTGGATTAGATTTGGGTTGGTTTGATTGGTTTGTATTGGATTAAAATGGAATTGGATTGGAATTGGTTGGATTGGTTGAAATGAGTTTGGATTGGATCTTGATTTGGATTGGATCTTGATTTGGATTGGATCTTGATTTGGATTGGATTTGGATTGGATTGGATTTGGATTGGATTTGGATTGGATTTGGATTGGATTTGGATTGGATTTGGATTGGATTTGGATTAGATTTGGGCTGGATTTCGATTGGATTTGGATTGGATTAAAAATAGATTTGGATTGGAATTGGATTTGGATTGGATTTCAAGTGAATTTGGATTAGGTCTTGATTTGGATTGAATTTGCGCTGGATTTGGATTGGATATGCATTGGATTGGATTCGGAATGGATTTGGATTGGATTTGGATTGTATTTGGATTGGATTTGGATTAGATTTGGGTTGGATTTGATTGGATTTGGATTGGATTAAAAATGGAATTGGATTGGAATTGGATTTGGATTGGATTTGAAATGAATTTAGATTGGATTTGGATTGGATTTGAATTGGATTCGGGTTGGATTTTGATTTGGTTTTAGATTGGATTTGGATTGGATTTGGATTGGATTTGGATTTGATTTGGATTGGATTTGGATTGGATTTGGATTGGATTTGGATTTGATTTGGATTGGATTTTGATTCGATTTGGATTGGTTTGGTTGTGTTTGGTTGTGTTTGGATTGAATTCGGATTGGTTTGGTTGTATGTGGTTGGTTTGGATTGGTTTGGATTGGTTTGGATTGGTTTGGATTGGATTTGGATTGGTTTGGTTGGTTTGGATTGGTTTGGATTGGTTTGGATTGGTTTGGATTGGTTTGGTTGGTTTGGATTGGTTGGATTGGTTGGATTGGTTTGGATTGGTTTGGATTGGTTTGGATTGGTTTGGTTGGTTTGGTTGGTTTGGTTGGTTTGGATTGGTTTGGTTGGTTTGGTTGGTTTGGATTGGTTTGGATTGGTTTGGTTGGTTTGGATTGGTTTGGATTGGTTTGGTTTGGTTGGTTTGGATTGGTTTGGTTGGTTTGGATTGGTTTGGATTGGTTTGGTTGGTTTGGATTGGTTTGGATTGGTTTGGATTGGTTTGGATTGGTTTGGATTGGTTTGGATTGGTTTGGATTGGTTTGGTTGGTTTGGTTGGTTTGGATTGGTTTGGTTTGGTTTGGATTGGTTTGGATTGGATTTGGATTGGTTTGGATTGGTTTGGGTTGGTTTGGTTGGTTGGATTGGTTGGATTGGTTGGTTGGATTGGTTTGGATTGGTTTGGATTGGTTTGGATTGGTTTGGTTGGTTTGGATTGGTTTGGATTGGTTTGGATTGGTTTGGATTGGTTTGGTTGGTTTGGATTGGTTTGGATTGGTTTTAGTTGGACTTAGATTGGTTGGATTGGTTTGGTTGGTTTGGATTGGTTTGGATTGGTTTGGATTGGTTTGGATTGGTTTGGTTGGTTTGGATTGGTTTGGATTGGTTTGGATTGGTTTGGATTGGTTTGGATTGGTTTGGATTGGTTTGGATTGGTTTGGTTTGGATTGGTTTGGATTGGTTTGGATTGGTTTGTTTGGATTGGTTTGGATTGGTTTGGTTGGTTGGATTGGTTTGGATTGGTTTGGTTGGTTGGTTGGCTTGGTTTGGATTGGTTTTGATTGGTTTGGATTGGTTTTGGATTGGTTTGGGATTGGTTTGTGTTGGTTTTGATTGGTTTGGTTGGTTTGAATTGGTTTGGATTGGTTTGGATTGGTTCGGATTGGATTAGGATTTGGATTGGTTTGGATTGGTTTGGTTTGGTTTGTATTGGTTTGGATTGGTTTGGATTGGTTTGGATTGGTTTGTGTTGGTTCAGATTGGTTTGGATTGGTTTGGATTGGTTTGGCTTGGTTTGGTTGGTTTGGATTGGTTTGGATTGGTTTGGTTGGTTTGGATTGGTTTGGTTGGTTTGGTTGGTTTGGATTGGTTTGGTTGGTTTGGATTGGTTTGGTTGGTTTGGATTGGTTTGGATTGGTTTGGTTGGTTTGGATTGGTTTGGATTGGTTTGGATTGGTTTGGATTGGTTTGGATTGGTTTGGTTGGTTTGGATTGGTTTGGATTGGATTAGGTTTGGATTGGTTTGGATTGGTTTGGATTGGTTTGTGTTGGTTCGGATTGGTTTGGATTGGATTAGGTTTGGTTGGTTTGGTTGGTTTGGATTGGTTTGGATTGGTTTGGTTGGTTTGGATTGGTTTGGATTGGTTTGGATTGGTTTGGATTGGTTTGGTTGGTTTGGATTGGTTTGGTTGGTTTGGATTGGTTTGGTTGGTTTGGTTGGTTTGGATTGGTTTGGTTGGTTTGGTTGGTTTGGATTGGTTTGGTTGGTTTGGATTGGTTTGGTTGGTTTGGATTGGTTTGGTTGGTTTGGTTGGTTTGGTTGGTTTGGATTGGTTTGGTTGGTTTGGATTGGTTTGGATTGGTTTGGTTGGTTTGGATTGGTTTGGTTGGTTTGGATTGGTTTGGATTGGTTTGGTTTGGTTTGGATTGGATTGGGTTTGGATTGGTTTTGGATTGGTTTGGTTGGATTCGGATTGGTTTGGATTGGTTTGGATTGGTTTGGATTGGTTTGCGTTGGTTTGGATTGGTTTGGATTGGTTTGGATTGGTTTGGATTGGTTTGGATTGGTTTGGTTGGTTTGGATTGGTTTGGATTGGTTTGTTGGTTTGGATTGGTTTGGATTGGATTGGATTGGTTTGGATTGGTTTGGATTGGTTTGGATTGGTTTGGTTGGTTTGGATTGGATTGGATTGGATTGGTTTGGATTGGTTTGGTTTGGTTTGGATTGGTTTGGTTGGTTTGGATTGGTTTGGATTGGATTTGGGTTTGGTTCGATTGGTTTGGATTGGATTAAAGTGGTTTGGTTGGGTTGGTTTGGATTGGATTCCAAGTGAATTTGGATTGGATCTTGATTTGGATTGAATTTGAAATGAATATGGATTGGATTTTGATTGGATTTGCGCTGGATTTGGATTGGATATGCATTGGATTGGATTCGGATTGGATTTGGATTGGATTTGGATTGTATTTGGATTGGATTTGGATTAGATTTGGGTTGGATTTGATTGGATTTGTATTGGATTAAAAATGGAATTGGATTGGAATTGGATTTGGATTGGATTTGAAATGAGTTTGGATTGGATCTTGATTTGGATTGGATCTTGATTTGGATTGGATCTTGATTTGGATTGGATTTGAAATGAATTTAGATTGAATTTGGATTGGATTTGGATTGGTTGGATTGTATTTGGATTGGTTTGGATTGGTTTGGATTAGATTTGGGTTTGGTTCGATTGGTTTGGATTGGATTAGAAATGGTTTGGATTGGAATTGGATTTGGATTGGATTTCAAGTGAATTTGGATTGGATCTTGATTTAGATTGAATTTGCGCTGGATTTGGATTGGATATGCATTGGATTGGATTCGGAATGGATTTGGATTGGATTTGGATTGTATTTGGATTGGATTTGGATTAGATTTGGGTTGGATTTGATTGGATTTGGATTGGATTAAAAATGGAATTGGATTGGAATTGGATTTGGATTGGATTTGAAATGAGTTTGGATTGGATTTTGATTTGGATTGGATCTTGATTTGGATTGGATTTGAAATGAATTTAGATTGGATTTGGATTGGATTTGAATTGGATTCGGGTTGGATTTTGATTTGGTTTTAGATTGGATTTGGATTGGATTTGGATTGGATTTGGATTTGATTTGGATTGGATTTGGATTGGATGTGGATTGGATTTGGTTTTGGATTTGGTTTTGGATTCGATTTGGATTGGTTTGGTTGTGTTTGGTTGTGTTTGGTTGATTCGGATTGGTTTGGTTTTGTATGAAGTTTGGATTGGTTTGGATTGGTTTGGATTGGTTTGGATTGGTTTGGATTGGTTTGGATTGGTTTGGATTGGTTTGGATTGGTTTGGATTGGTTTGGATTGGTTTGGTTGGTTTGGATTGGTTTGGTTGGTTTGGATTGGTTTGGATTGGTTTGGTTGGATTGGTTTGCGTTGGTTTGGATTGGTTTGGTTGGTTTGGATTGGTTTGGATTGGTTTGGATTGGTTTGGATTGGTTTGGTTGGTTTGGATTGGTTTGGATTGGTTTG
The DNA here is from genome assembly GCF_024139115.2 of Armigeres subalbatus. NCBI lineage: Eukaryota > Metazoa > Arthropoda > Insecta > Diptera > Culicidae > Armigeres > Armigeres subalbatus. The sequence goes on along the minus strand of NC_085141.1, from coordinate 117,490,835 downwards.
GATTGGTTTGGTTGGTTTGGATTGGTTTGGATTGGTTTGGATTGGTTTGGTTGGTTTGGATTGGTTGGTTTGGATTGGTTTGGATTGGTTTGGTTGGTTTGGTTGGTTTGGATTGGTTTGGATTGGTTTGGTTGGTTTGGATTGGTTTGGATTGGTTTGGATTGGTTTGGATTGGTTTGGTTGGTTTTGGATTGGTTTGGATTAGATTTGGATTGGTTTGGATTGGTTTGGTTGGTTTGGATTGGTTTAGATTGGTTTGGATTGGTTTGGCTTGGTTTGGATTGGTTTGGATTGGTTTGGATTGGTTTAGATTGGTTTGGATTGGTTTGGATTGGTTTGGATTGGTTTTAGTTGGTTTGGATTGGTTTGGATTGGTTTGGCTTGGTTTGGATTGGTTTGGATTGGACTTGGATTGGTTTGGATTGGTTTGGATTGGTTTGGATTGGTTTGGATTGGTTTGGATTGGTTTGGATTGGTTTGGTTGGTTTGGATTGGTTTGGATTGGTTTGGATTGGTTTGGATTGGTTTGGATTGGTTTGGTTGGTTTGGATTGGTTTGGATTGGTTTGGATTGGATTGGTTTGGATTGGTTTTGGATTGGTTTGGATTGGTTGTGTTGGTTCGGATTGGTTTGGATTGGTTTGGATTGGTTTGGATTGGATTTGGCTTGGTTTGGATTGGTTTTGATTGGTTTGGATTGGTTTTGGATTGGATTTGGGATTGGTTTGTGTTGGTTTGATTGGTTTGGATTGGTTTGAATTGGTTTGGATTGGTTGGATTGGATTCGGATTGGATTAGGTTTGGATTGGTTTTGGATTGGTTTGGTTTGATTTGTATTGGTTTGGATTGGTTTTGGATTGGTTTGGATTGGTTTGTGTTGGTTCAGATTGGTTTGGATTGGTTTGGATTGGTTTGGCTTGGTTTGGATTGGTTTGGATTGGTTTGGATTGGTTTGGATTGGTTTGGATTGGTTTGGTTGGTTTGGATTGGTTTGGATTGGTTTGGATTGGTTTGGATTGGTTTGGATTGGTTTGGATTGGTTTGGATTGGTTTGGATTGGTTTGGATTGGTTTGGATTGGTTTGGATTGGTTTGGATTGGTTTGGATTGGTTTGGATTGGTTTGGATTGGTTTGGTTGGATTGGTTTGGATTGGTTTGGATTGGTTTGGATTGGTTTGTGTTGGTTCGGATTGGTTTGGATTGGATTAGGTTTGGATTGGTTTGGATTGGTTTGGTTGGTTTGGATTGGTTTGGATTGGTTTGGATTGGTTTGGATTGGTTTGGATTGGTTTGGTTGGTTTGGATTGGTTTGGATTGGTTTGGATTGGTTTGGATTGGTTTGGTTGGTTTGGATTGGTTTGGATTGGTTTGGTTGGTTTGGATTGGTTTGGATTGGTTTGGATTGGTTTGGATTGGTTTGGATTGGTTTGGATTGGTTTGGATTGGTTTGGTTGGTTTGGATTGGTTTGGATTGGTTTGGATTGGTTTGGTTGGTTTGGATTGGTTTGGATTGGTTTGGTTGGTTTGGATTGGTTTGGTTTGGTTTGGATTGGATTAGGATTTGGATTGGTTTTGGATTGGTTTGGTTGGTTCGGATTGGTTTGGATTGGTTTGGATTGGTTTGGATTGGTTTGGCTTGGTTTGGATTGGTTTTGATTGGTTTGGATTGGTTTTGGATTGGTTTAGATTGGTTTGGATTGGATTTGGATTGGTTTGTGTTGGTTTGATTGGTTTGGATTGGTTTGGATTGGTTTGGATTGGTTTGGATTGGTTCGGATTGGATTAGGTTTGGATTGGTTTGGTTGGTTTGGTTTGATTTGTATTGGTTTGGATTGGTTTGGATTGGTTTGGCTTGGTTTGGTTGGTTTGGATTGGTTTGGATTGGTTTGGGATTGGTTTGGATTGGTTTGGATTGGTTTGGATTGGTTTGGATTGGTTTGGATTGGTTTGGATTGGTTTGGTTGGTTTGGTTTGGATTGGTTTGGATTGGTTTGGATTGGTTTGGATTGGTTTGGATTGGTTTGTGTTGGTTTGGATTGGTTTGGATTGGTTTGATTGGTTTGGATTGGTTTGGTTGGTTTGGATTGGTTTGGATTGGTTTGGATTGGTTTGGATTGGTTTGGATTGGTTGGATTGGTTTGGATTGGTTTGGATTGGTTTGGTTGGTTTGGATTGGTTTGGATTGGTTTGGTTGGTTTGGATTGGTTTGGATTGGTTTGGATTGGTTTGGATTGGTTTGGTTGGTTTGGATTGGTTTGGTTGGTTTGGTTTGGATTTGGTTTGATTTGGTTGGTTGGATTGGTTTGGATTGGTTTGGTTGGTTTGGTTGGTTTGGATTGGTTTGGATTGGTTTGGTTGGTTTGTATTGGTTTGTTGGTTTGGATTGGTTTGGATTGGTTTGGATTGGTTTGGATTGGTTTGGCTTGGTTTGGATTGGTTTGGATTGGTTTGGATTGGTTTAGATTGGTTTGGATTGGTTTGGATTGGTTTGGATTGGTTTGGATTGGTTTAGATTGGATTTGGATTGGATTTGGATTGGATTTGGATTGGATTTGGATTGGATTTGTATTGGATTTGGATTGGATTTGGATTGGATTTGGATTGGATTTGGATTAGATTTGGATAGGATTTGGATTTGGATTGGATTTGGATTGGATTTAGATTGGATTTGGATTGGATTGGATTTTGATTGGATTTGGATTGGATTTGAATTGGATTTGGATTGGATTTGGATTTGTATTGGGTTTGGATTGGATTTGGATTCCTTTTGGATTGGATTTGGATTTGATTTGGAATACATTTTTTTTAGTTCAAATTATGCTGGATTATATAATTCGAGTTGGATGTTTGGATTGGTTTTGGATTTGCTATAGACAGGACTGTTCAAATTTGGATTGGTTGTCAATCGGATGTTGGTAGGATTTGAATCGGGTTTGGATTTGTTTTTAATCAATTCTCATTTTTTGCTTTTCGTTTGTGACTCGCATCGCATTTATAGCTTTTCAATAGTTTCTCATTTTTTTTATTTTTTTCCTCATCATATTTTACAATAATGCCTCCTACGCAAAAATTCGCCCTCTTGATTTCAAACTTTGGATTCCTTAATTCTGGCATTAAAGATTTCATTTTACTGCTCATTTCATTTTGCATTACTCTCTGGTTTCATATTCACTTTCGAATATTCTCATTCTCAATTTTACTCAAGTACTTTTTTAATATTTTAAATGAAAACCGATGAATAATACAGGATACCGTAAATTATACGAAAACGGCATAAATTGTCCATACTCGCTTATTTGTAGACAGCATGAGCGCAAGACACCACCAGACACAAAATTTCACACAAAATCATTTGAAAATCTGAGTCCAAAGTAACGTGGAAAATTTTATACTTTGTTTGAAATTAAATCACCTTAATTAGTGTTATCGCGAGGGAAGAATCGGATTTCCAATTAATAATTTCCAATAAGCAAGTCTGGTACTCCTACTGATTTTCTTCTCAACTTTCAGTCCATTATCGCAATTCTTTACCATTTGAGACACACTCATTAGCAACCGAGTGCGCTGCTGTGATGAAAATATAATTAACATCGTTTTTGCCATGATACAGCCCTGACTTCATCACTCAGGTAATCCAATACGTGTGCAGCACTGTTGCTTGCTGCCGCAGACCGTTGCCATTGCTGAGATTGAAATGAATGAAATAATCAGGATCCATAAATATTGGTACCGAAACGGAACGGCTTGCGATAACGGCCCCGTCCAGCAGCCGAAACCAATGCGAGCGATCTGGCTATGACAGCTCTGAAATATCCGTTCGAGATGCGGGACGAGTAGCCGAATAGCTCGCGCGCGCGATAAGCCACCTCGGCAACCGCCTCCTCCTGTCGGGTTTCGAAAGCACAGTCGTGTGACAATTGCCTCACCTGCGAGACAGGGACCCCCACACGGAAAGGACCTACCGAAGGTAATTCCAGTAGGCTCGCCGACGGCGTGCAAATAACGAGAAACAATGGAACAACCGCCGCCGCCGCCGCCGGTGGACTTCATCTTGATACGAAGCGCGCGCAAAATGGAAAGAATGTGCGATTCCTGGCACCAGCAGCCCAGCCGTCTCCTTCGCATCGTATCCATGGCGGCGGGGCGGGTGGTTCTTAAGTGGTGAGATTTATGAAATATTTTTGCGCTCGTTAGTGTTTGAGAATGGTCAGATTCGGCTGTGGCTGAGTCGCAGTCAAGTCCTAGGGCCTAGATCGGGAGGCTCGAGCCGGGAGGATGCTTCCGGATGGGCCAGGCTCCACTGTTCGCTCTGTGCGGTGGTCAAAGGCGAAGAAGAGCCCATTTATTAGCAGCAGCAACAGCGGCAGCATTGCGCTCGACTGTGCCATCGCCCCGGTTCTTGGTTGGTGAGAAGAGGTGACAATCCGGGAAAACAATAGCCAAATTGGGAGCAATTGTTTGCGCGATGAATTCCACGGGGGTCGGAGAGTCGTCGGGGTCGATGGTGTGACATTTCTTTTCATTATCGCGATGACGATGATGATGCTTTCCGACGACAACGGGCGGCCAGGCGTGAATTGTGCCTCTCTTTGTGGATTGTGCGGCGGATGCGCTGTTCGTTGTGTGGCGAGGCGATAATGCGACGCCGATACCGGTTCGTAATTGACACTTTGAAACGTGTTTGATGTACGGATTTAACCATTAGATGCAAGATTATGAGGATTTCAGCAACGCGGAGGGCGGAAATTGATGTTTTGTTTTGCGGCTTGGGACACGGATCTCGTTTTATGGAATGTCATATCACACTAGAGATCAAGTTTTTTTTGGGAAATATCCACCAATTAAGAGCAACGCTTACATGCTTAGAGACTGAGCACTGAGTCATGTTTAAAAAATCATAAAGCACTTATCTTTACATTACATTTTGAATTTGATTGCCTCCGACTCCAAGCAACCGACAACTTTGTTTCAATAACTTCACAATTCGTCACCGTCCTTGAAAAGGAACAACACCAGGTAACAAATGTCAACCAAAATCCCACAAAACAATCCCCCACGGGAAACAATGTACATTCCAATCCCTCAGCTGATCAATCACCGCAGAAGACGACTGCGAGTTCAAAGGGCCATTTGCTACGCTCAATTGACGCATCCTTCAAGCTATTGCGATGCATTTCCGTCGTCAACCCTCGGATGGGCCAAAAGGCGCAAACAACAAAAGAAGGATTCCGGCTCCAAGTTTAATGATGCTGTCGTCTTTCATCCTCGGGGTCTTACAGTCTATTAGCTTTGAGCAGGATTCAACTAAGAACCGAGAGTGCTTTGAGCGCAGCCGAATCAATCGCGTCTGGGTTGTCTTCCAAATAGCGGTGCCTGGAATATATTTTCGTACACTTTTTTTTTCGCCAGAGAAGCCGGAGAAACGGTGTGATGCTGTGTGGCGGCACCACCCGGTCCCAATCGGCTTTGGGTAACAAAGGCGCATTCTATTCAAATAAAATGCGAGCAAATATTAATCGAAGGCACTGCCGGGGCTACCAAATGATGCGCTGTTGCTAGGAATGGAATATCTGAGTAATTCATCTACCAGTGATACCGCGTTATGGGCCATTAATAGCCTTTTTCCTCTTTGGTCAAAAAATTTCAAATTCGCAAAGACAGCAAGATTGTTCTGTATCTTCTGTTGGTTTTGAAGATATTACAGACAAACATTCTGTTAGGATTGTTATTCTTTCGTTCCATTTCTGATCCTTTCCTCAATACAAAATAAAACAACCAACCATCAAAGGAAATAGAAATTCCGACGAATATTTTCCACCTATCGATCGATAACCACGAGAGTTCGATGCGCCAAACGAACGGCAGTCAAGATTTGCTGCAGAATCACCTCGGCGTCGTCGGCTGCTTCTGTTTAAATGGATCACCTCAATCGGAAGACACCAGACTCGTTCTAACAAACAACCGAACCGACTGATTCGCCCGGAGGAGGTGGGGACGCAATTTGCTTACAATAACATTTTTCCCGTGTCTTCTCATCAGCAGCAGCAGCAGCAGTGGCGGACGGGACGCGGACTGTGTGGCATGATTCCTCCTTCCGGGCGTTCGGTTTTGTGAAAAGTGCTTATTGATGGGAAATATAATTCTCCGTGCAGAATCGGAAATAGAAGTCGTTTCACCCGAGAAATCGAATCGTTGGCTGCTGTTGCTGCTACCGTCTGTCGTCTAATCGCTCCCTCCCTCTTTGTGTGTCAGGTCAGGTGAGATGATGAAAACGATTCCGGGGGAGTCGAATTGGGACAAAAGTTTGACGTCAATCGATTTTCGGTGATGTGGATGCGATGACGGGGACGACAAAAACTCACGTCTTCGTTGTCGGTGATGCAAATTTCCCTTTTGGCATAGGTACTGGGGTTGACGGCTTTGATTGAGATGAAGAGGAGGAATCAGAAGGGCAGGAAGAATTTCGAAATTCATCGATTTGTGTTTCACCTCACCTAGTACCTAGTCGGATGCCGCCTAGAGGAGACAGACTTCATCCAAACTGAGCTTCTTTGGAACGACGATAAAAGGGCAAAGGAAAAATGATGATGGGATTCGAATCATTTTCTTCAGTCACACATTTTCTGCTCCTTGGAGGCGAAGTTTAATAAGTGGCAGTGTTTTCGTTTATAAGTCAGCCCGGAAGTTAGGAACGGTGTATTACTTTGACGAATATTGATGCTGCTCCAAGTGAATTAGATAAGCTGACTATATGCATGGCCGTTTGGAGAGCTCTTTGATGAAACAAATTTGTCAACTCGAATCTTCAAGTGGTAAAACATGGCTTTGACTTATTAATTTTCATAAGGGCAGAGTTAATATTCGCCTAATTTACTTGACTGTAGATATGAGGTATGATGAGCAAAACTGAAACATCTCAAAAAAGATAATTCAATTCCTGCGGAAAACTTACTTGGCAACAGGTTAAGGCTACAGCTGGACATCACCTATGATGGAGATATTTCATGTTGGCCCTTTGCACCATTCGGGATGCACAGAACCCATAAGTAGTAGTCTTCGTTACCACTAGAAATGCAGAATAAATGAAAATAAAAATTATATTTAAATTTAAATAGTTTAAAACAATAACTCAAATTTGTTTAAGTATGGTTTGAAAGTTCATCAAATTTAATTAAAATATTTGTTTGCTCCTTCAAATATACATCTCCGATCAACAAAATTCACATAGCCTTAAAAATTCTCGATTTTAACATTTTTTTCTTGTTTCATTTCAGGTACGTTTGCGGTACATGTCTTCCGATTCCAGCTATTGTGGTTAGAATATGATACCTTTATTCTTTTCATCCAAAATCATCTTTCGAAAGGTTAAGTAAAATGTATGGTTTATGATTGTATATCATAATAATCTTTCTAAGTAAATTATCATACAGAGGTTTGATTAGACTTCGTTAGTCCATTTTCTGTTTGATACAGCCTTTCGACGATTCAATGAGTGATTGATAAAATAAACCAAAGCAGAGGTTCTTAGTAATGACCAAAACAAAATCGGTTGGAAGACGGCTGAGTTATTAACCCATACTTCCTGACCACTTTTCGTGACGGTCTCAGATTTGAATCTGCAGAATGACCCCCCTATCTTCCCGCGGGACGTAATCCTACCTCAAAAGAATCGTTCATGTATAGCAAACTGGTGAGTATCAAATAAGTAAACTAGCTCTCTGTTTTGGAAACTGCCAAATAGGAACGAACTCAATATTTAAATTCTGCAACGATAGGGAATTCGAACGGCTATCAAACGAGGGTAAAACGGTGCTTCAAAAATTAATGTTACAAAATCGCCAGAATCTAAAAAAAATAAAAACTTTGGCGGTGACTGTCCGATTTTGTTTAAACTTTGCACACTTATTGTACTCAATTAGTACTTTATACCAAGTGGTTAATATGGTTATGAAATTGTTTTCTCTGGGAGAGAATGTACTTTTTCGATAAAAAATGGTCGTTTTTTCGAAAGGAATATTTTTCACCAACCGATCTAGGACAAAAAACTAAACCCATAGGACAATAAAGGAACTAAAGAGCTTTCATTTCATATATAATTCAGAAGCGCCAACTAAAGAACATCTAAGGAAATCACAATTGTCTGCAGCACTGTTGATTTCTTTAAAAGTTTCTTCGAAAAGCCTTCGAGATTCCTTCGTAGATTTCTTCAGAAATTCTTCAAGAATTTAAATAAAACAAAAAAATTAATAACAAACATTTAAAAAATCAGTAGGTGTTGCTGAAATAATTTCGGAAAGAACTCATTTCGAACGGCATTTCGAAGGAATTCCTGCAGGAAGTTCCGGAAAAATTCCTGGAGAATTTTTTAACGGAATTGCTGTACTGAAGAAATTCCTTAGGGAAATTTCGAAATCCCTTATGTAATATCTGGAAGAATTTATTCAAGGAATTCATGGAATATTTGCCGAAGAAAAGTCGTAAGGAGGAATTTCAGAATGAATTCTAAAGTCGCTAAACAATTGTGGAAGTTTCTCCTGATAGAATTTTTTAAATAATTTTCTAAGGTTTTTTAAGGAAACTTTTCGGAGAAATATCTGGAGGAATTTACGAGTAATTATAAAATTGGACAAAAACTGAAAAAGCATTCACAGTAGGGATTTAAATATTTTGAATTTAAATTGGTTTGCCAAATAAGTCAAATATCCTAATACAACAAATCATTAAACACAGAAAACTGATTAAATAGGTGGCCTAGTTGATTTTAATAAATAAAAAAAATAGACATTGTCAAGAATGTCAAGATAATTAATGTACTGTTTAACTTTAAATTCTTGAGCTGCAATGATTTATCTACACCAGCGGTTCTCAACCTGTGGTACATGTACCCCTGGGGGTACCTTAGTCGTCCCCAGGGGGTATCACGGGCAATAATACGTAATGGCGGATGTATCGTAATTCCAATATATAGTTAGGACTTTGGGAAAGTTGACCTTAAATAAGCCAAAGAATCGATTGAAACAATAAAACGAGTTGCAATTTTTGACGAAAAAGGCTTTTTTTTTAAAAGCTCAGTTGCTTCGATGCTAGAGATTCGGAAGCTTCCTTTCAAGAGGCTCGGAAGCCTCCTTTCAAGAGGCTCGGAAGACTCCTTTCAAGAGGCTCGGAAGCCTCCTTTCAAGAGGCTCGGAAGCCTCCTTTCAAGAGGCTCGGAAGCCTCCTTTCAAGAGGCTCGGAAGCCTCCTGTCAAGAGGCTCGGAAGCCTCCTGTCAAGAGGCTCGGAAGCCTCCTGTCAAGAGGCTCGGAAGCTTCCTGTCAAGAGGCTCAGGAAGCCTCCTTTCAAGAGGCTCAGAAGCCTCCTTTCAAGAGGCTCAGAAGCCTCCTTTCAAGAGGCCTCAGAAGCCTCCCTTCAAGAGGCTCAGAAGCCTCCTTTCAAGAGGCTCGGAAGCCTCCTTTCAAGAGGCTCAGAAGCCTTCTTTCAAGAGGCTCAGAGCCTCCTTTCAAGAGGCTCAGAGCCTCCTTTCAAGAGGCTCAGGCCTCCTTTCAAGAGGCTGGAAGCCTCCTTTCAAGAGGCTCAGAGCCTCCTTTCAAGAGGCTCAGCCTCCTTTCAAGAGGCTCAGAAGCCTCCTTTCAAGAGGCTCAGAAGCCTCCTTTCAAGAGGCTCAGAAGCCTCCTTTCAAGAGCTCAGAAGCCTCCTTTCAGAGAGCTCGGAAGCCTCCTTTCAAGAGGCTCAAGCCTCCTTTCAAGAGGCTCAGAAGCCTCCTTTCAAGAGGCTCAAGCCTCCTTTCAAGAGGCTCAGAGCCTCCTTTCAAGAGCTCAGAAGCCTCCTTTCAAGAGGCCTCAGAAGCCTCCTTTCAAGAGGCTCAGGCCTCCTTTCAAGAGGCTCAGGAAGCCTCCTTTCAAGAGGCTCAGGAAGCCTCCTTTCAAGAGAGCTCAGGAAGCCTCCTTTCAAGAGGCTCGGAAGCCTCCTTCAAGAGGCTCAGGAAGCCTCCTTTCAAGAGGCTCAGAGCCTCCTTTCAAGAGGCTCAGAAGCCTTCTTTCAAGAGGCTCAGAAGCCTCCTTTCAAGAGGCTCAGGAAGCCTCCTTTCAAGAGGCTCAAGCCTCCTTTCAAGAGGCTCAAAGCCTCCTTTCAAGAGGCTCAGAAGCCTCCTTTCAAGAGGCTCAAGCCTCCTTTCAAGAGGCTCAAGCCTCCTTTCAAGAGCTCAGAAGCCTCCTTTCAAGAGCTCAAGCCTCCTTTCAAGAGGCTCAGAGCCTCCTTTCAAGAGGCTCAGAAGCCTCCTTTCAAGAGGCTCGGAAGCCTCCTTTCAAGAGGCTCAGAGCCTCCTTTCAAGAGGCCTCAGAGCCTCCTTTCAAGAGGCTCAGAAGCCTCCTTTCAAGAGGCTCAGAAGCCTCCTTTCAAGAGGCCTCAAGCCTCCTTTCAAGAGGCTCGGAAGCCTCCTTTCAAGAGGCTCAAGCCTCCTTTCAAGAGGCTCAGAAGCCTCCTTTCAAGAGGCTCAGAAGCCTCCTTTCAAGGCTCAGAAGCCTCCTTTCAAGAGGCTCAAGCCTCCTTTCAAGAGGCTCAAGCCTCCTTTCAAGAGGCTCAGAAGCCTCCTTTCAAGAGGCTCGGAAGCCTCCTTTCAAGAGGCTCAGAAGCCTCCTTTCAAGAGCTCAAAGCCTCCTTTCAAGAGCTCAAAGCCTCCTTTCAAGAGGCTCGGAAGCCTCCTTTCAAGAGGCTCGGAAGCCTCCTTTCAAGAGGCTCGGAAGCCTCCTTTCAAGAGGCTCGGAAGCCTCATTTCAAGAGGTTCGGAAGCCTCTTTTCAAGAGGCTCGGAAGCGTCCTTTCAAGAGGCTTGGAAGCGTCCTTTCAAGAGGCTTGGAAGCGTCCTTTCAAGAGGCTTGGAAGCGTCCTTTCAAGAGGCTTGGAAGCGTCCTTTCAAGAGGCTTGGAAGCGTCCTTTCAAGAGGCTTGGAAGCCTCCTTTCAAGAGGCTCGGAAGCCTCCTTTCAAGAGGCTCGGAAGCCTCCTTTCAAGAGGCTCGGAAGCCTCCTTTCAAGAGGCTCGGAAGCCTCCTTTCAAGAGGCTCGGAAGCCTCCTTTCAAGAGGCTCGGAAACCTCCTTTCAAGAGGCTCGGAATTCTTCTTTCGAGAGACTCGGAAACTACTTTCAAAAGGCTCAGAGGCTTGGTGGGCTTTAAAGAGGCTCGGAAGCCTTCTTTCAAGAAGCTAAGAAGCCTCTTTTCAAGAGACGCGGCAGCCTAGTTACAATGGTCATAAAAGTCCTGTACGAAGCTGGATGAATAAACTTAATTTGAATTGGAAATTGTCACATAATGAAGCATATTTCTGCCAATTTCATATAGAGTCATATATCCCATTAGTTTTCAGGTCCATTTTCCATATATCTTATGAGTTACGCTTTTTTTTATTCATATTAAAAAAGGGGTACCTCTATTATTTTAAAAGTTCGAAAGGGTACCTCTCAACAAAAAGGTTGAGAATCGCTGTGATAGATGATTTTTTCCTGAATTAGGCGCAACATTAATACATAACCCTCCCCCTTAAAATGTTATGTAAATTTTGTTCGTCACCAAATTCAATTAATGCTGCATTATTGAACTCAGATGAAAATTGAAAAAGAAGAACTTTACCAAGACACCTGATTAATCCCCCTAGCGGTAATGTTATATTTCTCGTACATTATAAGAAAATGTATTTTGGCCATAACTTTTAAGCCCATAGTCCGATCCAGCCTATTTTTAATAGGGAAAATGGGAACAATGTTCTCTGACGAATGAAACTTAATGTTAGTAAATCGGTTTAGGGTAAGTGCCTAAAAAAGAATTAAGATCATTTTTGCTCACACACATACAGACATTCACACACACACGTACACACGTACACATTTTTAAAATTCATGTATCTTACAAAATGGTGAATTTGGGCAGAATTTTATTCATGGTCCTCAAAGCATAAGAGTTAAATAGTGTAGTGCATGATGTTTTACTGCGGGGTGCTACGGGGCACAAAACTGTTTTGTTCGTCAAATATTGTGTAAAATATGCTTTTACAAAACTACTGAAAACCAAATTCTGGACAGAGCTATTATTACATTATCAAGCCTATTTCATAGATCTGTCTGAGAGCGCTGTAACGATATATAATATGTTACTTTTGAAACGAAAATTCGTAAAAATATCATTTATAGGAGGGGCTAGTTTGAACGCCTCGCATCCCTCTCTAAAAAATCTTAAAAATAAAAACCGTCCTGATTATAAAAATATAGGTTATAGGATGAGTATTCATCACATTTTACTAGCCCAAATCGAAAATTGGCCTTTCGGTAGTTTTGGCCACTCATTTATATGGGGCTGTCCTATTGTGCGATGTTTCTGTGATGGTGACATTGAAACTTGACAAAAAATTAGTCAACCAACAGACTTCATGTTTGCTAAAATGCTAGGAATCTCTTGCTGATACCATTTTACTTTATCGGTTATTAATACAAAAAGCCCTTTCAAAAAATCAGATGTTCAATTTCAGAGAAACATCCTAAAAAGGGTTGACCCGATATTTCCAAGAACTAAACTGAAAAGGATTTTCTTTAAAATGACTAACAGTTGCAGAGCTTCCGTAAGAATTGAAAACGCTTCACGTTTTACAAACATCATTCCCGAAGCACCAGATTTCCCTGACAGAATTCCATTGATTATTAAGGATTATTTAGAAATCTTTATTTAGCCTACAAATGCTTATTCCCTGTTGACACCTCCTGCACCGTTCCTATAGATTGAGTCTAATAAAGAATTTTATTGTCACTCTATGATTGTAAAATATTGCAAAAATGGTACGGTCCATAGGTAGAGCAATGTGCCCAAACCCAACATCTATTCCCATCAAATTTTCTCAGAGGGTAAATGAATTGCTTCTCCGGTCGAACGTTTCATTCAGCCAACCAGTTTTCGTCTCAATAAACGTCCAATTCGGCTAGATGACTGTCGGCCTAACGTGTTGTTCGGCCATCCCCAGTAACATTTTGGTTTTAAACTGGTTTTATAACACTCTTGTAGAGTAAATTATGATCTTCAAGACCGTTATAAAACTGAAAAAGTTAGGTTCAATCAAAGGTAATTGCCTATTTCCGGGGATTAAACCACCCGACTTGGACGTTAATTTACAATGTTATGAAAACTCATATGTGAATATGTACGTTATGTGGAAGATATTGATTTGGAAAATGTATTGGAGGTAACCATTTTCCTTCGATGGGACTCGAACCCATGACCCTACAGTACGCTAGACTGGTGCTTTAACCAACTAAGCTACGAAGGACCTCCGTCGGCCTTCGCAACCTAGCGGCTACTGAACGAGCTCGAGATTCCCAAATTGGACGCATAGTCAAATCACTCGCAATCCATTTCTCAAGCCAATACTTCCACATGTGTATTGTACACGTCCACATTAGAGGAGCGTGAGTATTTAGAATGTCTGGCGGCTATACACATTCTTCATCAGCAACGGTATTGCGAGTGATTTGACTATGCGTCCAATTTGGGAATCTCGAGCTCGTTCAGTAGCCGCTAGGTTGCGAAGGCCGACGGAGGTCCTTCGTAGCTTAGTTGGTTAAAGCACCAGTCTAGCGTACTGTAGGGTCATGGGTTCGAGTCCCATCGAAGGGAAAATGGTTACCTCCAATACATTTTCCAAATCAATATCTTCCACATAACGTACATATTCACATATGAGTTTTCATAACATTGTAAATTAACGTCCAAGTCGGGTGGTTTAATCCCCGGAAATAGGCAATTACCTTTGATTGAACTGAACTTGAGTTGCGTGCTCTTGCCTACGCAATGCGGTCGGGTCTGAGCTTGACGACCGACTGGCAAATAGCTTACACAACCTCACTTGATCAGTACCGTTGCTGATGAAGAATGTGTATAGCCGCCAGACATTCTAAATACTCACGCTCCTCTAATGTGGACGTGTACAATACACATGTGGAAGTATTGGCTTGAGAAATGGATTGCGAGTGATTTGACTATGCGTCCAATTTGGGAATCTCGAGCTCGTTCAGTAGCCGCTAGGTTGCGAAGGCCGACGGAGGTCCTTCGTAGCTTAGTTGGTTAAAGCACCAGTCTAGCGTACTGTAGGGTCATGGGTTCGAGTCCCATCGAAGGAAAATGGTTACCTCCAATACATTTTCCAAATCAATATCTTCCACATAACGTACATATTCACATATGAGTTTTCATAACATTGTAAATTAACGTCCAAGTCGGGTGGTTTAATCCCGGAAATAGGCAATTACCTTTGATTGAACTGAACTTGAGTTGCGTGCTCTTGCCTACGCAATGCGGTCGGGTCTGAGCTTGACGACCGACTGGCAAATAGCTTACACAACCTCACTTGATCAGTACCGTTGCTGATGAAGAATGTGTATAGCCGCCAGACATTCTAAATACTCACGCTCCTCTAATGTGGACGTGTACAATACACATGTGGAAGTATTGGCTTGAGAAATGGATTGCGAGTGATTTGACTATGCGTCCAATTTGGGAATCTCGAGCTCGTTCAGTAGCCGCTAGGTTGCGAAGGCCGACGGAGGTCCTTCGTAGCTTAGTTGGTTAAAGCACCAGTCTAGCGTACTGTAGGGTCATGGGTTCGAGTCCCATCGAAGGGAAAATGGTTACCTCCAATACATTTTCCAAATCAATATCTTCCACATAACGTACATATTCACATTTGAGTTTTCATAACATTGTAAATTAACGTCCAAGTCGGGTGGTTTAATCCCCGGAAATAGGCAATTACCTTTGATTGAACTGAACTTGAGTTGCGTGCTCTTGCCTACGCAATGCGGTCGGGTCTGAGCTTGACGACCGACTGGCAAATAGCTTACACAACCTCACTTGATCAGTACCGTTGCTGATGAAGAATGTGTATAGCCGCCAGACATTCTAAATACTCACGCTCCTCTAATGTGGACGTGTACAATACACATGTGGAAGTATTGGCTTGAGAAATGGATTGCGAGTGATTTGACTATGCGTCCAATTTGGGAATCTCGAGCTCGTTCAGTAGCCGCTAGGTTGCGAAGGCCGACGGAGGTCCTTCGTAGCTTAGTTGGTTAAAGCACCAGTCTAGCGTACTGTAGGGTCATGGGTTCGAGTCCCATCGAAGGGAAAATGGTTACCTCCAATACATTTTCCAAATCAATATCTTCCACATAACGTACATATTCACATATGAGTTTTCATAACATTGTAAATGAAAAAGTTACTTGGGACACGCTCAGATATCTTCTGGCCGAATAACTTGCCCAAACGACCCTTCTCTGTTTCAAATTATATTTTCATTAAGAGTTCTTCTAGAAAATCTTGCAGTAACCCACGAGCAGATATATGGAAGAAAATTGGAATAGTGGCAATAATATAATTTTAATGTCAGGTGGGGATTCTCATCGATTTGTTTTCGGCGAAAAATGACAAAACAAAAATTTTGCCAGACTGTCCGGACGTTTCGGTCGATTTACTGGCCTTCGACCATCTTCTGCGGACAAATCTTCCAGTCACTTATTTTTGTAAAAGACAGTAGTAATGGCTGTCTGTTAAAAAATAAGTGACTGGAAGATTTGTCCGCAGAAGATGGTCGAAGGCCAGTAAATCGACCCAAACGTCCGGACAGTCTGGAAAAGTTTTTGTTTTGTCATTTTTCGCCGAAAACAAATCGATGAGAATCCCCACCAGCCATTTCGCGGCGATTGATCCATTGTAAACATTTTAATGTCAGTGGATGTAAAAAGAGCATTCGACTTTGTTGATCTATCATCAGTGGAACATATATTGATTTGTTCGTGTTTTGCACTGAACGTAGAACGATCGGAGATTGCGTCCAAACGTGTTTTCTTCAGTAAGCAGAACGATCGGCCGGTCATCAAAAATTTTGTTGTGCTTTGTGCGGTAAGCAGAACGATCGGCCGGTAACCGAAATTTTGTTCTGCTTCGTGCGTGTGAGTGAATTAATTACAAAGTTAAAAATTGAATCGAATCCAGATATGTTTTCTTCAGTAAGCAGAACGATCGGCCGGTCATCAAAGTTGTGTTCTGCTTTGTGCGGCCTTTATGAGCGATTCCAAGCAACAGCATCAAAATTTAAGAAAATTTTTAATTCATGATTTTCTATTGAGTTGAAACTTTGCACAGTTTTTCAATTTCATCTAAATCGTCATTTTTCGATATCAAATCTTCATATTGAGTCACGACTAACTTTTCAAAAGGGTGTATGTGAAAATGGTTCAAAATATTTAAAAAGCTGCACAGCAAAAACGGAATGTTCGATTGTTATGATTTTTTCAGCAAAGTTAGACAACTAAATGGTGATTCTTAAGAAAATGTGCACAGTAAAAAAATTTTTTTGCCTTTAAAAATATCATTTTGTCACAAAAACTCAAATATCTCAAAACCCTATCTTTTTTCGAACGTAATTTTTTAGGAAAACGGTCCATTATATTAGCTATCTACCATAAAAATTTGGTGATGGTAAACTAATAAACAAAAAAGTTATGACATTTCAAACATTTCACAATTTTCACATATAGTAAACAAAAAAAAAAATTCCGTGTATTTTTTTTTTCAAGAATCGCAGTTTGATGCTGATTTTATTGTTAAGGGCCTTGCGTGAGTTAAACAAGTTGTTTGTATGATATTCCATATTTATGTATTCATCGATATTATGTATATTATATGTATAAATATTATATGTATAAATAAATAAAATGAATTAATATTATCCTAAGTATTAAATTAAATGTGGCAGTTACACAATGTTGTTATAGAAACTCTAAGACTTTTGGGTTTGAATTTTGGTATGGGTTATGATATCATGAAAACAGTTTATTAATACTTATTTTTTATTTATTTTTATTCAAATTTTTTAAAATATCGAACACTTTTGAATTATTATCAGCACAGTTTGAGTATAGTTTTGCTTTAATTTTATTTTCCGACAATGGAATGAAACAGTGAAATTTTTGGGTTCCTTGGATCGTTTTCGCGTTATTAAATTGCTCGCTGAGCTCTGAAGCCTTTATTTCGTACTCTTCAGTAGTAGTAAAACAAAATGATAATTTGGTTAAATCTTTTTTTTTATGGAAGTACGCAAATTGAAAACTTAAGTTTTATTATAATTTCCGAAGATTTAAGACACGATTCAGTATCCGTAAACTTGTTCATTGAAAAAATGATTAACTTTTTACGCGTTGATAAGCATAAAGAAGTCAAAAAGATATATTTCATGTCTGATGGAGCAGCGTCGCAGTACAAAAATCGTAAGAATTTTTCGAGCCTATGTCAATTTAAATCAATGTACGGAATTGATGCAGAATGGCATTTTTGCTACATCACATGGCAAAGGTCCTTGTGATGCTATTGGAGGAACAATAAAGCGCATGGCCACAAGAGCAAGTTTAGCCAAAGAACGTGAGCATCCAATTAAAACTGCGAAAGAACTTTGTGATTGGGCAAATCGTAGAAAAGAAAAAGATTTAACCAAATTATCATTTTGTTTTACTACTACTGAAGAGTACGAAATAAAGGCTTCAGAGCTCAGCGAGCAATTTAATAACGCGAAAACGATCCAAGGAACCCAAAAATTTCACTGTTTCATTCCATTGTCGGAAAATAAAATTAAAGCAAAACTATACTCAAACTGTGCTGATAATAATTCAAAAGTGTTCGATATTTTAAAAATTTGAATAAAATAAATAAAAATAAGTATTAATAAACTGTTTTCATGATATCATAACCCATACCAAAATTCAAACCCAAAAGTCTTAGAGTTTCTATAACAACATTGTGTAACTGCCACATTTAATTTAATACTTAGGATAATATTAATTCATTTTTATTTATTTATACATATAATATTTATACATATAATATACATAATATCGATGAATACATAAATATGGAATATCATACAAACAACTTGTTTAACTCACGCAAGGCCCTTAACAATAAAATCAGCATCAAACTGTGATTCTTGAAAATAAAATACACGGAAATTTTTTGTTTACTATATGTGAAAATTGTGAAATGTTTGAAATGTCATAACTTTTTGTTTATTAGTTTACCATCACCAAATTTTTATGGTAGATAGCTAATATAATGGACCGTTTTCCTAAAAAATTACGTTCGAAAAAAGATAGGGTTTTGAGATATTTGAGTTTTTGTGACAAAATGATATTTTTAAAGGCAAAAATTTTTTTTTACTGTGCACATTTTCTTAAGAATCACCATTTAGTTGTCTAACTTTGCTGAGAAAATCATAACAATCGAACATTCCGTTTTTGCTGTGCAGCTTTTTAAATATTTTTGAACCATTTTCACATACACCCTTTTGAAAAGTTAGTCGTGATTCAATATGAAGATTTGATATCGAAAAATGACGATTTAGATGAAATTGAAAAACTGTGCAGAGTTTCAAATATTTTCGAAATGGTCGCTCAGGATCGACTGACATGCCCCCGTGGAATGCCTCTTATTATAAAAAAAAAGTTTTGTTTTCATCGATCAAACTACACGCAATACACGGCATACCGTTTATCAAAACGAACCCTGCCACACTCCCTACCCCATATATCCAACATCCCAGTGATTTATCGTGGAAGTGCAGATGACTCGTCGGCTTCTATCAAAGCAAGAATCATGTCAACATTCTCCTACCCATTCCTCAATTGACCTGCATTCGGACACGGCCGGCGCTGGTATTGCTTATTTTTGGGTCACCAGTTCTTACACATTGAAGATGATTTTAGTCCCAAACCTCATCTGTTGGTTCTCTGTGTAATTACAGCTGACCTGGCAATAACGGAGCAGCAACCGTGGGCGGTCAATCATGCTCATGGAATCTTGCAGTAACCCACGAGGAATAAAAAAAAATAAAAATTATTAGTATCCCATTCATGCCATATGAAACATAGTTAATCGTCGCTGACTAGTGACTAAGTTAGCCAAATATTCTTTCATCTGAACGCAACCGCTTTATCTTCTTTGTTCTATTTGACTTATCGGCTAATTGATGTTTGCCTATTTGAATGCTTCGACCAATTAAACTCAATCGTACCGATTAAATTGATTGACCTTGTCGTAGATGTTTCCGTTGTTCTGTAAAATCTAATTCAGTATGGATTGCCATTGTTTACTGAAGGTCTGCCTCAATTCTTGGACTTTACTTAAATTAATCTTGAAAGCGACAGTTCATTCTTTCAATTCGTATTCATCAGGCCAACTATTGATCGGCATTGATCAGGTTTTGATAGATGTCCAATTGAAAAGCTCCACGATTTTCGCCACCAGATAAGTTTAATGTTTGAATCGCCACTTTTGGGTTTTATTTCGTTTCGAGTTTAATACGGCAATTGAGATAGAATCTAAGAAAAATGTTTGGACGGCACGACTCCGCTAATTAGAGTCAAAGGGAAAGTCGCTGAAACTGAGACGAAAATGAATAATGTCTATTTTTTATTGAGTGTACAGAGTGAGAGAATTTGAGTCGCCTATATTTTGGTTGATTATCCTAATTATTATGTTTGTTTGATTATTTTTAACAATCCTAGTACATAACTTATCCACCTACAGGAGCTAGTTTTTAACTCAATGTTGGCAGTTACAATATTGTTCTCCAATTTTCGAACCATATTCTACACGTACCAATTCGTGCCGCCTCATTCAGGATGACGCGGTATTAGGCACAGTCCGCCGATGAGAGTTGAAAATTAGGACCGCGAACCGCCAGTTTAACCCATCCGTCAGCCCCAAGTGCCAGACACAATCAGATGAGACGAAATATTGTCTGCTGTTAGCTCGGCGGCACCACCTCTTGGCAGCACACCCCACACTACAGATCCAGTTAAAGCGAAACATCGCCCTCGCCGAGCGCTTCTCCACTTCAAATTAAGCCATTTGGAAAGGTTCCGAATGGGAGAGAAACGAATTTGATTTTAATTCCGGCAATCATTTTTGTGTGAGCTGCTTTCTTCGTCCGCAGTCGGGGTGCGTTGTTTTTAATTTTTATGGTTATGTGTTCCCGTTCTGTGTTGTCTTTCTCCTGCCACGAACAAAACTATCGGGCTCATATCTCATTCCCAGAACTAATCCCGATGTGAAAAAATTGACTTCTAATTGGACGGATGAGCTGTCGGAGTATGTGTAATTACTTAATCTGCCGCTGCGTGCTGGGCCGTCCTCGCTGCCGTTGAATAAGTGGCCGCTCTAAAGTGGTTCGAGAGTTAGATGCACTATTAAAACGCAGAAGTGGCGAGGTGAATGGAAAAGTGTGATAAGAAGCCCATCATAGACGACGATGAACGGGACCGGCGACGGCGACGACGACGACGATGCGATGGCAGCCTGCACTTTGATTGTCACCATCGTCGTTGAGCAGAACCGACGGATGACGTAAACTACTAATGCCTGATTTCGCCTTAATCTGGTGCTGCTGCCGGATCCTTTGTGAGCCACCGACCGTATAGTGACGGCTCATCGTTTCGATTTAAGAGGTAGCATCTTTATCTATGTATGGCAGTAAAATAGGATCAAGACGATTAAACGCGAGAGCTTTCGGCTCTTGCGGCAACATTTTTTCGGTGACGGTTCGAGATTGAGCCATCACCAGCGCGAGTTAAAGAGCTGGGTCGAATCCGGTATGTGCCGTTTGATCCGATCCGAGCCATAATCGATCCTGAGTGGTTGCCGAAACTGCCGAAAGGCCGCAATTTACGAGCGTGCGGTATGGAATTTTCTTAACTTCGCCAGGTGTTGTTCAGAAATTCAGGGAATTTCTTTTGATCTTCAGCCGGACAAAGTTGAGCAGCGATGAGGAAGTCCCATTCCACCTCCGCTGTATAAATAATAACCTAAAATGAACCACCACGCGAAAACGGCAATTCACGGCTCAGCGCCAATTACCACGCCAATGTCTTTGATGAGCTTCCGCTGTTCTAAACCGCCCGTGAAGCCAATAAATGAGATATTGAAAAATCGAGTATTTATCTCGACTCCACGCAGCAGACCCCGGCGCAAGGTTCTCGTTTTCCCGCGCGAGACTGCGGTCCGAAAAAAAAACGCGTTATGAATAATTTAAAGTTAATTAACTTTTTATGCCACGGTTGATCTATGTGCGTATCGGTCGGATATTGGGATCATCGCCCCGCAATCCGGGTTCGGAGGAGATTTTTCTACTGGCTGCGCCGCCGTCCCACTGTGCCTTTTATTATCTGCTGTTGTTGATTGCTCATTTAGTTTTCGGATTCTTCGTTTCGCGTTCCTCGCCACCTCTGGTTGCTGTGGCGCAAAAGTTGTTGTGTTGGATTGGGTGTTCTTTTTCACCTCGCTTTTGTTGGAGATATCTACCTTAGGTACAACAATGATGACCGGAGGAGTATCCAATCAGGCAAGCAGCAACGACCCTCGATCGGAACGGCGACGACGACGACGGATGGTGTGGAGATGGAAAAAAATGGTATCAATATCATAAATTTCCTTTATTAGATGGGAAATAATATTGACTGCCGGGTCGACTTTTTTTCTATTGGCTTTGAATATACATTTGACAAGGGTCTTCTGTTCGGTATATTTGTGTTTTTGGGTGAATTTGTTAGGAAAGTGCGCAATTTAGTAAATGAGCGCTGTGAAATGAAAATTTCCACAAATTTTCGATTACAAATCAAGTGTAATAGAAGCACTGTGAAATACGGGGGTGTTCCCAATTATTAAATGTTTAATACTAACTGGTTATTGGAGTTTTGGAATGCAGTTAAATTTCTGCTACCGTTTTAAGCATAATTAATTGTAGGTAGAGTTGAAAGCTGACATTTCCATATTGATGATTTTAATTGTCGATACAATTTTCCAGCCATTATTATTATTATTTAATCAGACTAAGGCCGAAGTGGCCTGTGCGGTATATAAGAGTCTTCTCCATTCGGCTCGGTCCATGGCTACACGTCGCCAACCACGCAGTCTACGGAGGGTCCGCAAGTCATCTTCCACCTGATCGATCCACCTTGCCCGCTGCGCACCTCGCCTTCTTGTGCCCGTCGGATCGTTGTCGAGAACCATTTTCACCGGGTTACTGTCCGACATTCTGGCTACGTGCCCGGCCCATCGCAGTCGTCCGATTTTCGCGGTGTGAACGATGGATGGTTCTCCCAACAGCTGATGCAATTCGTGATTCATTCGCCTGCTCCACGTACCGTCCGCCATCTGCACCCCACCATAGATGGTACGCAGCACTTTCCTTTCGAAAACTCCAAGTGCGCGTTGGTCCTCCACGAGCATCGTCCAGGTCTCGTGTCCGTAGAGGACTACCGGTCTAATTAGCGTTTTGTAGATTGTCAGTTTGGTACGGCGGCGAACTCTATTCGATCGGAGCGTCTTGCGGAGTCCAAAGTACGTACGATTTCCAGCCACTATGCGTCTCCGAATTTCTCTGCTGGTGTCATTTTCGGCAGTCACCAGTGAGCCCAAGTACACAAATTCTTCTACCACCTCGATTTCGTCACCACCGATGCAAACTCGCGGTGGGTGGCTCACATTGTCTTCTCTTGAACCTCTTCCTATCATGTACTTCGTCTTCGACGTGTTGATGACTAGTCCGATCCGCTTAGCTTCCCTCTTCAGTCTGATGTAGGCTTCCTCCATCTTCTCAAAGTTACGTGCCATAATATCTATGTCGTCGGCGAAACCAAAGAGCTGGACGGACTTATTGAAAATTGTACCACTCGTGTTAATACCTGCTCTTCGTATTACCCTTTCCAAAGCGATGTTGAATAGCAAACACGAAAGACCATCACCTTGCCGTAACCCTCTGCGGGTTTCGAAGGGACTCGAAAATGCCCCTGAAACTCGAACTACGCACATCACTCGATCCATCGTCGCTTTGATCAACCGTGTTAGTTTATCCGGAAAACCGTGTTCGTGCATTAGCTGCCATAGCTGGTCCCGATCGATTGTATCATATGCGGCTTTGAAGTCGATGAATAGATGATGTGTGGGCACGTTGTATTCGCGGCATTTCTGCAGTACTTGGCGAATGGCGAACACCTGGTCCGTGGTGGAGCGTTCGCCCATAAAACCCGCCTGGTACTGCCCCACGAACTCCCTTGCAGTTGGTGCTAGTCGACGGCATAAAATTTGGGAGAGTACCTTGTAGGCGGCGTTCAGCAATGTGATTGCGCGGTAGTTGCTACAATCCAGCTTATCGCCCTTTTTGTAGATGGGACACCCGACACCTTCCATCCACTCCTGCGGCAAAACTTCCTCCTCCCAAATCTTGGTAATGACCCAGTGCAGCGCTCTAGCCAGTGCCTCACCACCGTGTTTAAATAGCTCTCCTGGTAGTTGGTCAACCCCAGGGGCTTTGTTGTTCTTCAGCCGGCCAATCTCCTCCTGGATTTCCTGGAGATCCGGAGCCGGTAGAATTATGTCCTGCGCGCGTTCTCCCAGGTCCATCACCATACCGCCATCTTCGTCTGCCACATCGCCATTCAGGTGTTCTTCGTAGTGCTGCCGCCACCTTTGGATCACCTCACGCTCGTTCGTAAGAAGGTTCCCGTTTATGTCCTTACACATATCAGGCTGTGACACGTGGCCCTTACGTGAACGGTTTAACTTCTCATAGAACTTTCGTGTGTTATTAGCGCGGTACAGTTGCTCCGTTTCTTCACGGTCTCGATCTTCCTGCTGGCGCTTTTTCCTCCGGAAAATCGAGTTTTGTCTGTTCCGCGCCTGTTTATATCGTGCCTCGTTCGCCCTCGTGCGGTGTTGCAGCAATCTCGCCCATGCTAACTGCTCACATTCGCCGTCATATCAGTCGCTTATCTGATCCGGGGGCACCGTGCCAAGTGTAGCGGTTGCGGTGCTGCCAATGGCGGATCGAATATTTCTCCCGCCATCTTCAAGAGACGCTACGCCTAGCTGCTCTTCCGTTGGAAGTGCCACTTCCAGCTGCTGCGCGTATTCTTGGGCTAGTCTACCATCTTGTAGCCGCCCAATGTTAAGCCGCGGTCCGACTTCGACGCGTGTTGTACACCGTCGAGAGTTTTGAGCGCAGGCATACTGCAACGAGGTAGTGGTCGGATTCAATATTCGCACTGCGGTAAGTGCGGACGTTCGTGATGTCGGAGAAGAATTTACCGTCGATTAGAACGTGGTCGATTTGGTTTTCCGTTTCTTGGTTAGGTGATCTGCATGTGGCCTTGTGGATATTTTTGCGGGGAAAGAAGGTGCTTCGGGAGGCTGCGAAGTTTATGCATCGTTGGCCGTTGTCATTCGATACGGTGTGCAGACTATCCGGTCCGATGACCGGTCTATACATTTCCTCCCTTCCTACCTGTGCGTTCATGTCACCGATGACGATTTTAACGTCCCGCAGTGGGCATCCATCGTATGTCTGCTCCAGCTGTGCGTAGAACGCTTCTTTCTCGTCGTCGGGTCTCCCTTCGTGTGGGCAGTGCACGTTGATGATGCTATAGTTGAAGAAACGGCCTTTAATCCTCAGCTTGCACATCCTTGCGTTGATTGGCTGCCACCCAATCACGCGTTGGAGCATCTTACCCAGCACTATGAAGCCGGTTCCCAGCTCGTTGGTGGTGCCACAGCTTTGGTAGAAGGTAGCCGCTCGATGCCCGCTTTTCCATACTTTCTGTCCTGTCCAGCAAATCTTCTGCAGCGCCACGACGTCGAAGTTGCGGGGATGTAATTCATCGTAGATCATCCTGTCGCAACCTGCGAAACCTAGCGACTTGCAATTCCATGTTCCAAGCTTGCAATCGTGATCCTGTATTCGTCGCCTAGGTCTTTGCCGATTATATCGAGTCGCATTATCTCTTATATTGTTCGTAATGATTGGTTTTCTAGGCGGCTTATTGGGCCAGCGCAAACCTCCTGTCTCATCGGAGGGCCGTCGTGTCAGGGCTGTTTAGCGTCCCACCTAACACCAGGACTTGGGCTTGTGCGCTTTGAGCGGCACACGGTCGCTTTGGTGGGGCCTACTTGCGGATACATGCAGCTTTTTATAGAGGTTTAACAGGGCCCACTGTCAAACTCCACCACATCCTAGGCAAGCCCCACAACTCGCAGATGGCTTGGGGAGGGATCGTCAAGCCCTTGGTTATAGTCCCTGCTGCCCCTGCCCAAGTTTTCCATCCATGCAATCGATAAATTCGTTCTTATTTCCTTGAGAAGTCTTTTCGAAAATTGTATCCACTTGAAATCGTTAGAATTTGGAAAATCTCGAGGAAGTTCAAATCAATTTCTTAAGAAATTTGTAATGAATTTATTAAAAACATTGAAATGGATTTCTTGTAGAAATTCGAACGATTTTCCTTAGAAAAATTGAAGGAAAGAAGTTATTAATTTTCTAAAAAGTTGACACGAGAAAATTCGAACAAATTTCTCGAAGAAATTGCATGCGTTCGTAAAAATCAATTCGAACGATTTTCACGAAGTATTGTAAACACATTTCACGGTGAAATAATAAGTTCTACAGGCCCATCCCGCTAGTACCAACGGCAGTCGCTGCAGCTTCAACCACCCCCAAGTCAGGGCAGCATGCAGAGCTCTCTTTCGGGCTCAATCCGAGCCAGCCACTAAGCCAAGATGCGTCTCGGTGGCCAGCTTCGGGTACAATCGGCGAGCATCATGTTGCCCATGTACCACCGGAGAATCAAACGCAGGGCCCGTTGGATTGGAGCATGACTTGGGAATTCGCTGATGCACCGATACCCATTCCAAAACGACGAATCGCAGTGGACTTGGAGGAGATCCAGCGGAAATTCGACGGAGTGCAATTACCGCCCCGTGACTGCCCCCTCCGTGCGAATTGCAGACTTTCCGCCCGTTTCTTCGTCCAGCTTGCCATTGTCTACTCGAGTGCAAACAGTTCAAAGCAGTATGGTGCCTAGTGCGTTGTCGATTGCTATCAGCAGTGATCCCAAGTGGTGCCCAACGTTTTTCCACAAGCGTTTCTCCCTTTCGACCTCTGCACCTGCGCCAGTTCCTCAACCGTGGATAAGTGTACTAAAATCTCAACAGCTCGCTGCTAGGCACATCGTTCTCAAAGAGCTTCCCATATTTTCGGGCGATCCTGTCAAATGTCCGCTGTTCTTGAGTTGTTTCCAAAACACCCCCCGTGTCGTGGGTTTTCTCACGGAGAGAATGTAATGCGTCTGAAGCGGAGTTTCAAAGGAAACGCCCTAGAAGCTCTCCGAAGTTTACTGCTGGAGCCCTCATCGGTTCCTATGATCGTCTCGACGCCTCAGACGCTGTACGGTCGTCCCGATCTGATAATCAACTCGCTGCTGCAGAAAGTACGCGCTACTCCAGCCCCAAAACCGGACCTGCTGGAGTCTCTGATATCGTTCGGTCTAGCATGCCAAAACCCTTGCATCTGGACAACAGACCCACTTCTCCAATCCGGCTTTGCTGCAGAAGTTAGTCAGCAAGTTGCCAGCGAACATCAAGCTGGATTGGGCGCTTTTCAAACTAAACTGCCCTGCGGTTGACCTTCGCACATTTGGCAATTACATGGCGCAGCTTGTGGATACTGCAAGTGACGTCGCTCCCTACCAACCATCTACAGAAGCTCGTGTCGGTTCAGACAAAGGAACATGCATCTGGCACAACGGTGGACAACATTGGTAAACGGAAATCAATTGGATGTGAATTGGATTTGGATGGGATTTGAATTGAATTTGGGTTGGATTTGGATTGGATTTGAAATTTATTCAGATTGGATTTGAATTGGATTTCGATTTGATTAGAATTAGATTTGAATTAGATTTGGATTGGAGTTGAATTAGATTTGGATTGGATTTTAAATAGATTTGGATTTGATTTAGATTGGATTAGGATTGGTTTTGGATTGGGTTCGGGGTTTAGATTTGAATTGTATAGGACTTCTTTCTACTTGCCCAAATATCGTATAACAAAAAAAATAGTAACAAAATAGTAACAAAATTATGAATTAAGATTTGTCTTTCGCGACCCACCACTGAACAGCCCACGACCCACGCGACCCACAGTTTGGGAAACTCTGCTCCAAGCAATTCTGGAGGTAAACAGTACCAACCAAAACCGTGCCAAATTTGTGAGAAACAGGGACACAAGGTGCGAGACTGCGACAACTTCAAGAAGTACAACCAGAAGGAACGTTTGAAGCGCGTTCAGGAGCATTACCTATGCAGACGATGCCTGACAGCACACGGAAAGTTCCCGTGCAAGGCAACTTCGTGCGGAATGGAAGGATGCGAAGAGCGGCACCACAAGCTTTTGCACAAAAGCGACGGAAACCGTCAACGATCACAACGCTCTGAAGGTATCCACGCTCTTTCGTATAGTAACAGTGACGCTGTTCGGCAACGATCGATCTGTCCACACGTTTGCGTTTTTGGACGAAGGGTCTTCGTCTACGTTAGTCGATGTCCGAATTGCTCGTGAGTTGGGAGTGAAAGGTGAAGTCCACCCGCTTTACTTGCAGTGAACCAATGATGTTGAACGCTGTGAGGACAGTTCGCAGCTGATTCGTCTTGAAATCTCTGGGCGTGAATCTCAGAAACGACACGCAGTTGCGGCAGCTCATACCGTGGAAAAACTTTGATCAACTCGCTCAACAGTTTCCGCACCTCCGTGGTCTACCCGTTCAAGGATATCGCAACGCCACTCCAACTATCCTGATCGGTTTGGACAACACTCACCTGAAGATCTCCCTCAAAGTCCGCGAAGGTAGAGCCAGACAGCCAGCGGTTGCGAAAACCAGACTTGGTTGAACGGTGTACGGCCCTATTCCTGGTGAAAGTTCCTCGTCGCAGCAGTGCCAGTTTCATCTGTACAAGGCAGTTCCCTGACGATGTGTTGCATGACCTTGTGAAGAAGTTTTTCTCGGTGGAGCACGTTGGAGTCGTTGTAGCTCCTTTGTTGGAAGAATCCGACGAAATGCGTTCCAGACAGGACTGCTCTGGAAGTACGATCATATCGATTTTCCAGACAGCAAGCCTATGGCAGAGAGTCGGCTGAAATCACTGGAGCGTCGTTTACGGCAGAAACCCGAACTGTTCGATAACTTGAAGCAGCGAACAACTGATGACCCTACTTCACGGACAGAAGTTGTTCCAACGAAACGGCAGCTCCTCCAAGTGGTCATAAGCATTTTTGATCCACTTGGTCTGGTGTCGCTTGTCGTGGTTCACGGAAAAATCCTCGTTCAGAAGACGTGGTGAGCTAAAATCGGGTGGGACAACAAAATCAACGAAGATCGGCTCAAACTATGGCGGCGGTGGATTAAGCTATTAGGACAGCTTGACACGATTCGCATACCACGGAAAGCTACGCATCTTTGCAGCTGCACATTTTTGTCGATGCTAGCGAAGATGCGTACGTAGCAACCGCCTTCTTCAGGATCGTAGACCAGTCCCAAGTTCGTTGCGCTCTGGTACCATCGAAGACGAAAGTTGCGCCACTGAAATTACTGTCAGTTCCCCGTCTTGAGCTCCAGGCTGCGTTGCTCGTAGCCAGATTAGCGAAGTCTGTAGCGGAAAACCACACACTACAAATCAAACAACGATTTTTCTGGGGTGAATGCCCCCAATGTTCTCTCATGGATACGCTCGGACCACCGGAGATATCGCCAGTTTGTGGCGTACCGCGTATCTGAGATCTTGGACACTTCAAAGGTCGACGAATGGCACTACGTTCCCTCGCATCTGAATGTGGCGGATGACGACACGAAGTGGAAAGCAACAGTCATCGCTGATTTTGTGGACCAGACTTCCTGTACGATTCTCCAAACCTGTGGCCAAAACAGGACGCGCCATCTACTCCAACTACGGAGGAACTGGGACACATCCACGTACGTCGAGAACTCTGAAGAGAACAAGTGGTGCAGTTCTGCCGCTTTTCCAAGTGGGAGCGTTGTCTGCGTGCCGTTGCCTATGTTCACCGATTCATCGATCAGCTGAAGCGGAAGCGGCGTAAAGAATAATCCGACGTTACATCCATCCTTACTCGTGAAAAGCTTCAGCGAGCGAAGAGACGGTTTTCAAGCAGGCCCAGTTTGAAGCTTTTGCAGACGAGGTGATCACGATGCAGAACAAACCAGTCTATACAGGAGGACCAGCGTCAGGGACTCGAAAGTGCAAGCTAACTGTATAAACTGTCTCTTTTCTTGGACAATCGAGGTGTAGTTAGAATGGAGGGACGGATCGCCGGATGCGCCCTACGACTTCAAGTATCCATCTGAGCTACCGAACAACCATTACGTTACCCAGCTCATCGTCGATTCGTACCATCGGCGGTACAAGCATTCCAACGGAGAGATAGCAGTGAATGAAATGCGGCAAAAATATCACCTGTCGGAGATGCAAGGTCTACAAAACGAAACCTGCAGTTCCAGAATGGAACCGCTACCGGAAGCACGAGCCACTCCTCGCATCAGGCCGTTCAGCTTCGTCGGAGTGGATTACTTCGGCCCGGTGTTGGTCGTCCAAGGTCGTCGTGAAGTGAAGCGATGGGTCGCCCTCTTCACCTGTCTGACAATCAGGGCGATCCATCTCGAGGTCGTCACCGGCTTGTCAACGGAGTGCTGCAAGATGGCTTTACGGCAGTTCATAGTACGGAGGGGGGGGGCACCTTCGGAGATCTACAGTGATCGGGGTACAAACTTCGTTGGAGTCAGCGGCGAGTTGAGGGAGCAAGTGAGAGCAATCAACCAAGATTTGGCATCAACTTTCACCAATATCGTCACCCATTGGCGCAGGAATCCTCCAGCTGCGCCGCATATGGGGGGGGGGGTCTTGGGAACGCATGGTTCGGTCGGTGAAGTGTGCATTGGCTTCGCTATCGGTCGAGCGCAAACCTAGCGAGGAAGTGCTGGTCACGCTACTAGTGGAAGCTGAGTCAATGGTAAATTCGAGCCCGTTGACCTACATGCCGCTCCAGACTTCGGAGCATGCGGCACTTACTCCGAAATGTTACCTCCCGCTTTTCACGAGGTAGGCTTCAAAAAGGTTTTAAGAGATAGAGTCTTGCTTGGGTATAATGGATCATTTTCAATATCTACGATACTCCAAACCGTCCTCTAGCTCAGATCTATCAATATCTACGACACTCCAAACTATTCTTGAGTTCAGATCTTGAAGGACTTTAAGACCAACAGAGTGATTGATAGATTCGACCATTGATGTTCTGGTAAAACTGCGTGATGGCGCTTACCCCTACGTTGTGGTTCTTTTTCGTGGTATTATCCAACGGAATTTCGATGCCTTCAGACGAGAGCAGCCAGTGGTGCATCAATCCTTTACTCAGGCCTCAATCCGAATCCGCACAGGTATTTCTTGGCATGCAATTATGTCGTTGTCCAAGCCACAACTTATCACAAGGCACTCGGTAGGGAGAAATTGATACCAAGTGCTTCAGCACAGATCTTCTAATACGACACAGAACTTTGCACAGCAATTCAATAATTTTGTACGCTGAATTTTATATTCGTTTAATTAATTTATTGCAAACCGACGATTTCACATAACTAGTAATTTATTACTTTCACTTTACGAACTAATTTAATTGGAAGAGGTGCTTTCTTACTTGGTGTCTGCGAACGAATGAGTGGGGTGTCAGGTCCGGAGGATTTGTTGGTTCGCTGTCGACGTCGCCGTCGTTAGTTGTGTTGCCAGAAAGGTCCAAAAGTTCTACATATTCGGTGCCCGATAGCACCATTCGTGGCATATTCTCACACAGTGCGGCCAAATCAAATAAATAAACCAACACTGCGATAAAAAAAATAGTTCAATTATGTCTCAAGTACCATTGTTAACTTCATAAAACGCTTTGTTGTTTATGTAGGTCATCAAGTTCTGAACTCAAGGGGGGTTTGGAAGTCCTAAAAGATCTCAAAAAAAAAAATATTTTACCCCATATTCCTACTCTTTTATGGTTTGCATCCGTTTTTGAAGCAGTATGTCCAAAATTTATGCTGAAAACGACGCAAAAAAATCCGTGTTGAATCGGTTAAACTTAGGCATTGAATGAGAATACAAGCTTGAAGTTACTTCGTATAATGAGCGGAACTTCAAGTGGAACTTGAAGTATGTTCGAGCTGTGTCATTGAACAGAACAAAACGTTAGCAAAAAAAAAAATGTTAAGAAAATTAATTTGAGCTTTTAGTGGAATATCTTCACTTGTCATAAGACGAGTTCGCGTTCATACTATGCCACGTGATTGTATAATTTAACCATTTAATTATAACTTTAACGGATACGTATTTGAACCTCAATGTAAGGCCGTCTTCAGTATGCAAGATTTATTCTATCTGAAGATTTGAGATAGTTTGCTTCTATCTCTTTTTCTTTTTTTTTTCAAAAATAAACGAATCCTGTGAACTGCTGCATGAAAATGTATGCAAATAAATTATAAAAAAAATTTAAGCTGATAGAACTTTTAATATTAATGAAGTAAACACACCCGAAGCACTTTTTTTTCTACACGGAACACAAATCAAACAGCCAAACAATGAAACCCACCGCCTATAGGTACGTTTGCCCATCTTCACCGGTCTACACTCGACGACGGGTCGATCCCCATGGGAAATTTGTCGTGAGCAAACTTCCCAAACGGTTCTTCACTTCCATCACGGTCGCCCCCTTCGCAGTCAAATTCCAATTGTGATAAGCTACGACAAAACGGCAGCAATAGATATCTTCTCTCCGATACCGTACCATCTCGCGCGACTTACGGCGAACGAAGGAGGACGTTTTCTATTAGACACAGCCAGCCGAGAGTCTGAAGACGCAACACAAGAAGTCGAACACGAAAATGAGCAAATAATAATAACTAGCTCGATCGAAGCGGAGAACCTTTGCCGTTTCACCAGGACGTGTATCACACAGCACACGCACCGCAGCGTCGGGAATGCGGAAGTTCGCTCGGAAAACCAATCAATAATGCAAACACGTGTAGCGCACGCATCGATAGGCAACGCAACGCAACGCGCGGCCAAAGCTCTGAGAGCCTCTGGAACGTCGAAAGAGGCGGAACATCTGGCGGTGTGATGTGGTGTTTGTCGCGCAATCGGAATTCAAACAAGCTGCCGGAAGCTTACTGTTCTTAGGTTTCCGGAGACGTGTCTCGTGTTCCGAAGCGAATAATGTTCCATTGAATGAAATGTGTTGAAATGTGAAGAACAATTCGTACTCCCATTAATGTCGAATAGGGGTTTTGCCCACGATGTGTCAATTTCACAGATCGTTATGTAAGAAAAGTCAAATCACCCCACAAATGATTCCATCGTTCGAAATCCAGCCTTCCAGCCAACACGGACAGATAGCAACGGGCGAGAATCACATCTTCCGCCACATCTTCGGTTGATTTGGTGTATGCCTTTCATCGCGTTTCTCTTCCCGCTCGATTGTGTCGACTCGAAAATAAAGAGTTGAATCCGTGGCGTGTAAATAAACATTTCCGATAAAAATTGACTACAAACGATGATGATGACGACGGTTGTTTTGTACGACTGGGCGCGTAGAAGGCAATTGAATGCCGTGAAACGGTCCACTGGCACCGGGGAGGGAAAATCCAGGAAGGGAGCCTACGCATCATTTCCGCGACAACCGAAAGTGTAAACAGGCAGCCCGGCAGCGAAGGTAGATGCTGCCTGTATTTACAAAGCTGCAATTCCAAGGATTGCGCGCGGTGCTACGACGAAAGCGGCAACGACAAGCCGTCGAATTTACATTCAGCGAACCCCTTCGTTTTTCCCGATTTTGGGCGTCTCGTTGAAATTCCTACCCTTCAATTATTCGTTACCCAACGCAAACCTCGATGGAGGAAGATGCCGGAGAACTTGACGACAGGCAACCTTTCCAATTGTTGAACTGGTCGACAGGGCAGGAAAAACGGTGGAAGATAATAGTGGATTATGTTGTTTACTTGGGAAATAATCTTTAAACATAAGTTACTTTCGGGGGTTTGCCGTGTTTGTGCTGTCAGTCCACACTCTGCTCGTGCCGTCTGGTCCCGGGGATTGAAGCGAACAGCAATTCAAACAGTGAGATCGACGACGTGCGGCTATTATCGGTTCACCCGAATTCCGAAAGATTCCTCACGACTGCTGCCGTTGGGCTGCTGGGCTCGAAGGAAATCGGAGAAACATTAAATTTATCGTTACTGGAGCGCAATTGGGGGAATGCTTTACTACACTTTTCGGTGCTTCTCGGAACTCATTTTGATTCGGATCTTATTTCGACCAAGTGATTCTTCATGGATGCGGTTCATTATAATTTATTATTGAAGCTCACTTGAGTCGAAGCTCTATTAATTTGAAATAAGTGGTCCATATTTTGCAATCATCAAAAGAAAAAAAAATCGTTGAAGAATTTCGGTTTCAAAAATTGACGAAATTTCTGGAATGAACATTTTCCCTCACCTGAAACCAGACAATTAAACCAACATCTGCTTTTCCCACAAAGCTCAAAGCCGTGTGACCTGACATGTCCCCATCTCGAGCTTCAGGAGAAAAGAAAAAAAAACAGCTGGAACACAACTAATCCTGGTCTTATCCTCTGTGCACTTGAATGAGTTCTCAAGCAAATGAATCCGAACGTCGTTTATCGAAACGACAGCCGACAGAATCTAATCAATCTTCGGGCAAACGAGTCCACCTAATCCGGAGAGGAAATGAGGCTTATTGTTCCCATCCCATGTCCGACCGAGCCAAATGAGCCGCACCGCAATTCGATCGACTTAGGCCAACACCTTGAGCGACCGGGACGACTGGCTTCGTCGTTATTTTTCGGTTTCCATTTCCATTGAACGATTTTAATTTAATTTACTCATGTTTAAGCATTCCTCATCCTGCCCCGGTGACCCGGCCCGGGAGTCCTGAGCGAGAGCAACTCAATTCATTATGCTATTAAAGTGAATGGATTTCTTACCGTCCCACACTCCGCCGGCCGGCGCACACGT
The DNA here is from genome assembly GCF_024139115.2 of Armigeres subalbatus. Classification (NCBI taxonomy): domain Eukaryota; kingdom Metazoa; phylum Arthropoda; class Insecta; order Diptera; family Culicidae; genus Armigeres; species Armigeres subalbatus. Next base: position 117,456,849 of record NC_085141.1, on the reverse strand, counting down.
CCATTAGCCCCGCCCGGCAAGGACCAGGCTAATTCCTAGACAACGGTCCCCTGTCCGGGTGTGGGTTTCCCATTCACTCACAATTGGACATACATACCCAACAGTTTCTCTACCACTTTAACAAAGGAAAAAAGGATTTTCGTGCCTAAACCTACTTTGGACGATTTCGAACCCGACCGAACCGGCGGGTCCGCCTGGCTGTGCGCTCACATATTGAGAACAAATTTCCTAAGCCTGTCAATTGTCCTCGCCTTCGTCTTTCGTCTTGCACCGCGCGCCGCACGGTGGAGTAACGGGTGGACAAAATTCAGGCAGTTTATATTACCCTATCCTTTTATTATGACATTCCAAATTATTAGCTACTTGAAATTATCTGACACTTGGCAGTAATGAAGACATAAATTCACTGTTCGGTTTCTTATATTATGTCTTCCTTGTTCATCCTATTATAAACGTAGGAATGAAAAGTGTACAGCCTTGTTCCTAATTATTGTGATTTATTCAGTATTCAGCGAATAGCTTCGACGAAACTTATGCAGCATTATTTTCTTTAGATATGAGATCAGATTATGACCACACATAAAACCTACAACAGTTTTCCTTCATAGTTTCAACTCATCCAACTGAATCCAATCGAATCGCGGATGTTTTTATAAAAAGTTCGGATTTCAAAAATTTGTTAGAAACCTTCCATAGTGACGAACTTGCCAGCATTATCATCGTCGGTTGGCTGAGATGGAACCCAACGTCGGGTATCGATTTTTGGAAAAGGGCAAACGGAACGCACATACACACACTCGATTCGACACAGTGGGTTTTCTATTGTGCTCTCACGGAGTGGAAGTCAGTCGTGTCTAATGGCTTTTCCGTGCGGTTTCTGTGGAGACCCAAACGTGACCATTGGATCCACGATATAGGCGGGTACAGTGCATGCACTCTGCCCGGCAGTAAGTGGGATCCTTTCGACGCAGGAACGTGTTTGAATGACGTGGGACATGTCCCGTTTTCGATGAAGTTTGAAAAAATTGACGCATTAGTTGGACGGAACTGCCAACGTTGGGCAGCTGAATGATGGACGTTCGTACAATAATGGTACAATAAGTCAAAGTGAAGAAAATTTGTTTGAGCTAGTCCAGGATAATGGACCTGGAATTTTAAAAATGAGAATTAGTGAATAAAAATTTCTCACGAAAATTATTATAATTATGAATTTTAAGTGCCCACAATAATGTTTGATGTTTTGATAGATGAAGCAGAAAATTAATCATAAATTCATCCGAAAACGATGAACATTCTTTAAATAACTTTTAATAAAAAAGCAGACGAAAACCCTCCGAAGAGGAAAGGATTACCAATGTTTTGCACCTATTCAGATGAGCCTTATGACAAAATCATTCGGAAATTCGGATGAATTTCCTCTGGAAATTCGGATGAATTTCCTCTGGAAATTCGGATGAATTTCCTCTGGAAATTCGGATGAATTTCCTCTGAAAATTCGGATGAATTTCCTCTGGAAATTCGGATGAATTTCCTCTGGAAATTCGGATGAATTTCCTCTGGAAATTCGGATGAATTTCCTCTGGAAATTCGGATGAATTTCCTCTGAAAATTCGGATGAATTTCCTCTGAAAATTCGGATGAATTTCCTCTGGAAATTCGGATGAATTTCCTCTGGAGATTCGGGTGAATTTCCTCTGGAGATTCGGGTGAATTTCCTCTGGAGATTCGGGTGAATTTTCTCTGGAAATTTGGATGAATTTCCTCTGGAAATTCGGATGAATTTCCTCTGGAAATTCGGATGAATTTCCTCTGGAAATTCGGATGAATTTCCTCTGGAAATTCGGATGATTTTTCTCTGGAAATTCGGATGAATTTCCTCTGGAAATTCGAATGACTTTCCTCTGGAAATTCGAATGACTTTCCTCTGGAAATTCGAATGACTTTCCTCTGGAAATTCGGATGAATTTCCTCTGGAAATTCGTATGAATTTCCTCTGGAAATTCGGATGAATTTCCTCTGGAAATTCGAATGACTTTCCTCTGGAAATTCGAATGACTTTCCTCTGGAAATTCGAATGACTTTCCTCTGGAAATTCGAATGACTTTCCTCTGGAAATTCGAATGACTTTCCTCTGGAAATTCGAATGAATTTCCTCTGGAAATTCGTATGAATTTCCTCTGGAAATTCGTATGAATTTCCTCTGGAAATTCGTATGAATTTCCTCTGGAAATTCGGATGAATTTCCTCTGGAAATTCGAATGAATTTCCTCTGGAAATTCGAATGAATTTCCTCTGGAAATTCGAATGACTTTCCTCTGGAAATTCGAATGACTTTCCTCTGGAAATTCGAATGACTTTCCTCTGGAAATTCGAATGACTTTCCTCTGGAAATTCGAATGACTTTCCTCTGGAAATTCGAATGACTTTCCTCTGGAAATTCGAATGAATTTCCCCTGGAAATTCGAATGAATTTCCTCTGAAATTTGCATGAATTTCCTCGGGAAATTTGCATGAATTTCCTCTGGAAATTTGCATGAATTTCCTCGGGAAATTCGCATGAATTGCCTCTGGAAATTCGCATAAATTTTCTCTGGAAATTCGCATGAATTTCCTCTGGAAATTCGCATGAATTTCCTCTGAAATATCGCATGAATTTCCAATGGAAATATGCATGAATTTCCTCAGGAAATTCAAATGAAATTCCTCGGGAAATTCGAATGAATTTCCTCGGGAAATCGAATGAGTTTCCTCTGGAAATTCGAATGAGTTTCCTCTGGAAATTCGAATGAGTTTCCTCTGGAAATTGGATGAATTTCCTTTGGAAATTCGGATGAATTTCCTTTGGATGAATCGGATGAATTTCCTTTGGATGAATCGGATGAATTTCCTTTGGAAATTAGGATGAATTTCCTCTGGAAATCGGATGAATTTCCTCTGGAAATTCGGATGAATTTCCTCTGGAAATTCGGATGAATTTCCTCTGAAATTCGGATGAATTTCCTCTGGAAATTCGGATGAATTTCCTCTGGAATTCGGATGAATTTCCTCTGGAAATCGGATGAATTTCCTCTGGAAATTCGGATGAATTTCCTCTGGAAATTCGGATGAATTTCCTCTGGAAATCGGATGAATTTCCTCTGGAAATCGGATGAATTTCCTCTGAATTCGGATGAATTTCCTCTGGAAATCGGATGAATTTCCTCTAGAAATTCGGATGAATTTCCTTCTGGAAATTCGGATGAATTTCCTCTGGAAATTCGGATGGAATTTCCTCTGAAATTCGGATGAATTTCCTCTGGAAATCGGATGAATTTCCTCTGGAAATCGGATGAATTTCCTCTGGAAATCGGATGAATTTCCTCTGGAAATTCGGATGAATTTCCTCTGGAAATTCGGATGAATTTCCTCTGGAAATTCGGATGAATTTCCTCTGGAAATCCGGATGAATTTCCTCTGGAAATTCGGATGACTGTCCTCTTGAAATTAGGATGAATTTCCTCTGGAAATCGGATGAATTTCCTCTGGAAATTCGGATGAATTTCCTCTGGAAATTCGGATGAATTTCCTCTGGAAATTTGGATGAATTTCCTCTGGAACTGATTTTCTTTTGGAAGTTCGGATGAATTTCCTTGGGAAATTCGGATGAATTTCCTTGGGAAATTCGGATGAATTTCCTCTGGAAATCGGATGAATTTCCTCTGGAAATTCGGATGAATTTCCTCTGGAAATTCGGATGAATTTCCTCTGGAAATCGGATGAATTTCCTCTGGAAATCGGATGAATTTCCTCTGGAAATTCGGATGAATTTCCTCTGGAAATCGGATGAATTTCCTCTGGAAATTCGGATGAATTTCCTCTGAAATCGGATGAATTTCCTCTGGAATTGGATGAATTTCCTCTGGAAATCGGATGAATTTCCTCTGAATTCGGATGAATTTCCTCTGGAAATCGGATGAATTTCCTCTGGAAATCGGATGAATTTCCTCTGGAAATCGGATGAATTTCCTCTGGAAATTCGGATGAATTTCCTCTGGAAATCGGATGAATTTCCTCTGGAAATCGGATGAATTTCCTCTGGAAATCGGATGAATTTCCTCTGAATTCGGATGAATTTCCTCTGGAATTCGGATGAATTTCCTCTGGAAATCGGATGAATTTCCTCTGGAAATCGGATGAATTTCCTCTGGAAATCGAATGAATTTGCTCCGGAAATTCGAATGAATTTCCTCTGGAAAATCGGATGAATTTCCTATGGAAATCGGATGAATTTCCTCTGGAAATCGGATGAATTTCCTGGAAATTTGGATGAATTTTCTCTGGAAATTCGGATGAATTTCCTCTGGAAATTCGGATGAATTTCCTCTGGAAATTCGGATGAATTTCTTCTGGAAATTCGGATGAACTTCCTCTGGAAATTCGAATGAACTTCCTCTGGAAATTCGAATGAATTTCCTCTGGAAATTCGGATGAATTTCCTCTGGAAATTCGAATGAATTTCCTCTGGAAATTCGGATGAATTTCCTCTGGAAATTCGAATGAATTTCCTCTGGAAATTCGAATGAATTTCCTCTGGAAATTCGGATGAATTTCCTCTGGAAATTGAATGAATTTCCTCTGAATTCGAATGAATTTCCTCTGAAATTCGAATGAATTTCCTCTGGAAATTGAATGAATTTCCTCTGGAAATTGAATGAATTTCCTCTGAAATTCGAATGAATTTCCTCTGGAAATTCGAATGAATTTCCTCTGGAAATTCGAATGAATTTCCTCTGGAAATTCGAATGAATTTCCTCTGGAAATTCGAATGAATTTCCTCTGGAAATTCGAATGAATTTCCTCTGGAAATTTTAATGAATTTCCTCTGGAAATTCGAATGAATTTCGTCTGGAAATTCGAATGAATGTCCTCTGGAAATTCGAATGAATGTCCTCTGGAAATTCGAATGAATGTCCTCTGGGAATTTGAATGAATTTCCTCTGGAAATTCGAATGAATTTCCTCTGGAAATTCGAATGAATTTCCTCTGGAAATTCGAATGAATTTCCTCTGGAAATTCGAATGAATTTCCTCTGGAAATTCGAATGAATTTCCTCTGGAAATCGGATGAATTTCCTCTGGAAATCGGATGAATGTCCTCTGGAAATTCGGATGAATTTCCTCTGGAAATCGGATGAATTTCCTCTGGAAATCGGATGAATTTCCTCTGGAAATCGGATGAATTTCCTCTAGAATTCGGATGAATTTCCTCTGGAAATTCGGATGAATTTCCTCTGAATCGGATGAATTTCCTCTGGAAATCGGATGAATTTCCTCTGAAATCGGATGAATTTTCTCTGGAATTCGGATGAATTTCCTCTGGAAATTCGAATGAATTTCCTCTGGAAATTGAATGAATTTCCTCTGGAAATCCGAATGAATGACTTTCCTCTGGAAATCGAATGAATTTCCTCTGAAATCGAATGAATTTCCTCTGGAAATTCGAATGAATTTCCTCTGGAAATTGAATGAATTTCCTCTGGAAATTCGAATGAATTTCCTCTGGAAATCGAATGAATTTCCTATGGAATTCGAATGAATTTCCTCTGGAAATTCGAATGAATTTCCTCTGGAAATTCGAATGAATTTCCTCTGGAAATTCGAATGAATTTCCTCTGGAAATTCGAATGAATGTCCTCTGGAAATTCGAATGAATTTCCTCTGGAAATTCGAATGAATTTCCTCTGGAAATTCGAATGAATTTCCTCTGGAAATTCGAATGAATTTCCTCTGGAAATTCGAATGAATTTCCTCTGGAAATTCGAATGAATTTCCTCTGGAAATTCGAATGAATTTCCTCTGGAAATTCGAATAAATTTACTCTGGAAATTTGAATGAATTTCCTCTGGAAATTCGAATGAATTTCCTCTGGAAATTCGAATGAATTTCCTCTGGAAAATCGAATGAATTTCCTCTGGAAAATCGAATGAATTTCCTCTGGAAATTCGAATGAATTTCCTCTGGAAATTCGAATGAATTTTCTCTGGAAATTCGAATGAATTTCTTCTGGAAATTCGAATGAAATTCCTCTGGAAATTCGAATGAAATTCCTCTGGAAATTCGAATTAAATTCCTCTGGAAATTCGAATGACTTTCCTCTGGAAAGTCGAATGAATTTCCTCTGGAAATTCGAATGAATTTCCTCTGGAAATTCGAATGAATTTCCTCTGGAAATTCGAATGAATTTCCTCTGGAAATTCGAATGAATTTTCTCTGGAAATTCGGATGATATTCCTTGGAGATTCGGATGAATTTCCTTTGGTAATTCGGATGATATTCCTTTGGAGATTCGGATGAATTTCCTCTGGAAATCGGATGAATTTCCTCTGGAAATCGGATGAATTTCCTCTGGAAATCGGATGAATTTCCTCTGGAATTCGGATGAATTTCCTCTGGAAATTCGGATGAATCTCCTTTGAAATTCGGATGAATTTCCTCTGAAATTGGATGAATTTCCTCTGGAAATTCGGATGAATTTCCTCTGGAAATCGGATAAATTTCCTCTGAAATTCGGATGAATTTCCTCTGGAAATCGGATGAATTTCCTCTGGAATTCGGATGAATTTCCTCTGGAATTCGGATGAATTTCCTCTGGAAATCGGATGAATTTCCTCTGGAAATCGGATGAATTTCCTCTGGAAATCGGATGAATTTCCTCTGGAAATCGGATGAATTTCCTCTGGAAATTCGGATGAATTTCCTCTGGAAATCGGATGAATTTCCTCTGGAAATTCGGATGAATTTCCTCTGGAAATCGGATGAATTTCCTCTGGAAATCGGATGAATTTCCTCTGGAAATCGGATGAATTTCCTCTGGAAATCGGATGAATTTCCTCTGGAAATCGGATGAATTTCCTCTGAATTCGGATGAATTTCCTCTGGAAATCGGATGAATTTCCTCTGAATTCGGATGAATTTCCTCTGGAAATCGGATGAATTTCCTCTGAAATCGGATGAATTTCCTCTGGAATTCGGATGAATTTCCTCTGGAAATCGGATGAATTTCCTCTGGAAATCGGATGAATTTCCTCTGGAAATTGGATGAATTTCCTCTGGAAATTCGGATGAATTTCCTCTGGAAATCAGATGAATTTCCTCTGAAATCGGATGAATTTCCTCTGGAAATCGGATGAATTTCCTCTGGAAATCGGATGAATTTCCTCTGGAAATTCGGATGAATTTCCTCTGGAAATTCGGATGAATTTCCTCTGGAAATTCGGATGAATTTCCTCTGGAAATTCGGATGAATTTCCTCTGGAATCGGATTAATTTCCTCTGGAAATTCGGATGAATTTCCTCTGGAATTCGGATGAATTTCCTCTGGAAATTCGGATGAATTTCCTCTGGAAATTCGGATGAATTTCCTCTGGAAATTCGGATGAATTTCCTCTGGAAATTCGGATGAATTTCCTTTGGAAATTCGGATGAATTTCCTTTGGAAATTCGGATGAATTTCCTCTGGAAATTCGGATGAATTTCCTCTGGAAAATCGGATGAATCTCCTCTGGAAATTTGGATGAAATTTCCCCTGGAAATTGGTGAGCTACCAAAACAATTTCGAGACAAGATTTCTATTTGGACACTAAGATTGAAAAAAGTTGTAAACACATGTGCTACAATCTGAAAACTGCTTTGATGGTGAATCGGCGACTGGGTTAGAAGGGACAAAAAAGAAATAAAAAAAAAGGCTGAAACACTGTTTAAGAAGTCCGACAACAATCAACATGTACAGCATTAACAAGCAACATACATGTGATAATTATTGAATAAACAAATCATATCTTCTACCTGTTCTTCCATCGTTCGAATAGAAGATTTCATCCACGAAACCATCCAATAAGCCAGACTTTACTTTTAAAGTCTAGCTCATTGGAAACCATCCACTTCCAAATTCTTCGATGTTTCGAATACATACGATCGCATTATCGGAGAGAAACCCGTTTCAACACTGCGCTCCAAGGCAATGCACACTAAGTTCCAATCGGATAACCAACCGAGACTCAATTTTCCACGTCTCGTTGCATCCCAACGTGATTGAGGTGTAAATTAATTGCTTTTTACAAGTCCCAACACGAACAAGTGTGACGTCGAATATGAATCGCTTGTGAAGCGAATGCTAATGGTGCAGCCGGGTCTGGGAATTATGCATTCCCAAACAATTAGTTTTGACTTTTATGACCCGAAAAATTGTTCCGACGTGGCCTTTGGTGCGGGTCAATAGCGTCACGCACCACAAAACTACGGAATCCTCATAACGTTGCACGCTCCGGACGCTTCAATACCTTTCGACTCCGATAAAGATGGGTGCTCCTCGGTCAGCTGAGAATGGTCGTCGTCGTCGTCGTCAGCTTTTCGACAACAGATCTCCCCGGATGAATGACTTTATTCAATAAGGAAAAGCACCGACGGCAGCAGCTGTAATTTACTCCCACCTCGCGCCGACTAACTGACCAAGGCGGAGCGAAATTCAAACTTTCCTTGAAGCGCGCGGTGTGGGAGAACATCGTTGGCCACAAAAGGCCCAGCCAAGAAGATAAACTTTATCCGGACTTAATTTAGATGCCTGTTTCCTTTTTTTCTGCTGCTGGTTCCACAACTCTCTTTATTCCTGATAATCAATGGGAGGCATTAGGGTGGGCCTGTTTGCTTCAACATGAATTCATCTGACTCGGAACGATGTTGCAATCCATGGGACAAGTTAAACAAGTCGTGACCCAACCAATTCCCTTTTCAATTCGAATGCCCTGCACTTTAAAGTTCAACATCACCCTAGCAGTGGTCCGACTTCTTGACCAGATTTCCCTCAGCAAACTGCTTTTCGCCGCATATTCCGTATCCTAAGTAAGTCTCAATCGCGACTCCAGCCAAAACCGACTGCTTCGGGTGATGGATAATTGTATAAATTACTGACCGTCGTCGGGCTCTGCCGCCAGCGATCCTCCTGGGACCTCTCGCTAGAACTGGTCCCCAAAAGAGAGTTGTTGTCTTCAAGTGGAGCGAGAAACATGACCATTTGGGTGTTGGAAGGCTCGAGTTTCATTCTGGACGACGAATAGGACGCACCGCGCACTGCACCGTGGGGGAACTGTTCAATATTCAGCATCGCTTAATTTGAGCCGCACACCGGATTCTGCTGCCTCCTCCGGTGTGACGTGAGATCAATCGAGAGTCGAATCGATCGGTTCCCGCCGTTGCGTTGCGCCGAGCGCAGCAGTCAATGATGAACCCCGAAAATGGCAGCCAACCTGCTTTGCGATTCTGACTGATCCTTGTCCTCCTCCCGCTTACATCTTGCAAATTCCGATCCATGTCTCGATACGGTTGACGGCCTGACGGTGTTGACAACTGCACTTGTCCAAAGTTGGCAGTTTTTCGGTTTTTGGAAGTGCTGCTGTCGAGGTGGTCATGAATATTTATGCGCTCGAACCGCATCGTTGGTTCTCTGGCTCTATCGGGGTGCCCCTTTTTGTGCCTTTTCGACAGGTTCCCTCGACGCGCAGCACAGCAGGTAAATTGGACCACTCAACTTGGGGTCGTCGTCTCAACTGCCCAGGCTCTGTTTTCGGCAATTTAATTAATGTCAACCGCGACGGGAGAAACGGGCGTCTGGTGGGACCTGCTGATTTGTTTGAATCCGAATCGAGGGAAAAGAGCAAATCTATCCACCTATAGCGGGGTGAAGGTGCCCGCCAAATAAATTCCTCCGCTAGATGTGGGGCGAGCATTCAAAGCTTCGCACTCGTGAGAACCGTCGTACCCGACTTGAAGCGCTGATCACCCATCGACACCGAAGCCAACATCCAGCGGGACAAGCGTTGCGAGCAAGTTATTAAAAATTCCGAATGTTTGGGATTGTTTTGCGCGGAGCCTGATTGCGGTACCGGAATAGCATCTGCCGTTTGCCGTCGTCATCGTCGTTCGATGGAACCGTCGTGATACGAATCGACAATCAGCATGAACCGGACCAGTGCGGTCGGTCACATTCAGGTTCCTTGCCTATATCCAACATATCAGCTAGTTTTAAAGTTTAAAGGCAATTCACTCATTTTAACTGAATATATTTTCTATTCGTTCGCAGGTACGTCACACTCCCAAGGGCGAAGGCTATTCGTAAGTAAAATTGGAAATTTACATTTTCCCACATCGCCGCATGTTTTACTGAATTATGTTTGCATAATTCCTCCAAAACCGCACACCAAAACTGAGGCCCAATTTTGGAACAGAATAATTCTTCACTTCCTTGTACGACGATTGGTGCAACTTTCCGGTTGTTGGTGATGGTCTCCGGACTAACTCACGTGGCGCTTCATAGTCAGCTCATTATCGTCATTAAAACTCTCAGCGGGGGCCAAAAAGACTAGGCAAGCAAATTGTTGTTTTTTTGCCAATCATCGCCAGTCAAGTAAAAATTGAGGGAAGAACAAGCGAACGTAACGGTTTGGAGTTTGTATGCAGATGAACACGCTTCTTTAAATAAGCCTAGCTGCTACCCTAATTCGGTACACGTTCATTTAGCATACCAATTGGTCGAAGGGTTTTTCACGAATACAATACAAATTGTGTTAACTAAAATTTTTCAATTCTTGTCAGAGTTGTTATTATGTTAACAATTATTTCTAAGGGCAGAATCGTAGACCTAAGGAGAGTGTAAAGCTGACTTCTTAAAAAAAAACTTCATTGCCGTTGAAACTTGAAGAGTTTTCGAATTCCTTTTTTCGTATTTTCACAAAAAAAACTTTTGTAAAATTTGCGTTTATTTCAAATATGTTGCATGAATATTTTTAGCATATTTCATTGCAAACCTACTTTAATCGTTTTCATTTGCAAAGAACACAAATCGCGTTTCCCAGAGCACAGCTTTAATGCTGCTTTATGACGCAATATCGCCACTGCTGTGAGCCCATTTCCGGAAGCTTAGTTTAGCGTAATTGGACTTTCCTCAAATCCGTACAAGCATTCAAATAACATCGGATTATCGCACTTCGCCGTTCGTAGTAAAAATATCAGCATTCTTGGGCGGCAGAAGCGGGGGGCACCAATGCAAAGCACCATGGCCGGTGAAAGAGAGAGGCGCAAAAACCCGAATCCAATTAGGCGGTGCAAAGGGAAAGGAATTGTCCACCTGTGTCCAGTTTGAACTGCCAGAGATAGAGCGCGGCGAGCCAACGAAAGACGAGTTCACCGAAAAAAAAGAAGTGAGGCGTACAAGGAAACAAAAACGGGCGTAATGTGCCTTTTTACGGCATTCAAAAACGAATGAAACCCAAGAAACCGTTCGTATGTGCGACAAAATTTGTGTAAAAAACGCATTACCGCTGTTCATTTGGGCAAATAAACATAATTCACTCGGTGTTATCCGGCGGCGGATTAGGGCATGGTCAGCATTTGAATGGAAACTTTTTTTTACGGCTTCGCGACCTGAATTCGGCTGAAGTTTGCGAGCTGCATTTAATTTGGATTAGAAATATCACAATACCGTGCTTCACATTAGAAAATGTTCTACGAATTAAAGTAAAGTAAGCAATTTTGATATTGCATTTGAACACTTCCACTTGAAATGGTATTTTTGATTTTTTCAGCCCACAGTTCTAAACGGTTTAAAATCATTCTTTCCATAAGTTTACGTATGCATGATAACAAACTAATAGGTCAACAACTACCAATTAACGATGGATCTTTACCAGGCATAAGATAATTAACTACTTTAATGAAGCGCCACTCTAGAGGAATAATATTTTGGAATAAGAAAGAATTATATAAAGAGAGTAAATTAAATTTCCCGTCAAAAGGTATTTTTTGTAATATAATGAATTTTATATTATCTGATCCACCACCTGATAATGATTATTGATGGATCGCAGCAAGCCATGCGCGCGAATGGTTGGTTTTGAATTTGCTGTCACGTTTTTGTTCGTTCGCGCAAGAAACAGATTCGGCTGATGTTTATATTTTGCATGTACTAGAAAAGTGTTTTGAAGTTTAGAATTTAACTTTAATAAAGTGTATTTCTTAATTGAGTGCGCGAAGTCGTTTGTGTATGTACGGGGATGTGTGAAGTAAATTGTTCGTGGAAGTGATTGGATCAATTTGGTGAGATTGTTTCAATATGTTTTTACTTTGATTCTAATACTAAATGCGCGCTGGATTATAAAAAATCTGGAAGTTTGTTTATGGATCCATTTATCCAATTGATAATGGTTGCATAAACAGGCGGGGGTTATTGCTAGTGAAAGTGACCTTGGACTGGACGTGAGTTACCAGGCAGTCTGAAATGGGTCACTGGAGCTGCAGTAGAGCTAGCACCTTCTAACTCCCGGGATAAAGCTGATTTTATTAAAGACAGCTTTCTTCCATAATACCACTGCCAGACAGTGGGGGTTAGATTGAAGATACATACATACATACATAATGAATTTTATATTATCTAAACCAGGAGCAGTATTCTTGGTAACTGATAATGCCAAGTCCATTTCTACAATAGAAAATTCGGCATTAAGTTCTGGAAAATAATTGAATTTTTGATCACTTCTAAAGCCTAAACAAGAAGGAACAAAATCAGGACAAGTTTTAAAACCAAATTGGTCGGCCCAATCCTCTGTATATTCCAAGATAGGTTGAGATGAATAATTATAGTTTCTTAAATAACGTGCAACAGGCAAGAGGTACCTATAATTGTCGAGATGTTGTATGACATTTTTTCCAATAATTTCTCTTTTTGAATTTCGTTATTCTAGTGATTTGTGCTTCTGCTTTGCAATATAGAAAATAGTGTTCTCTAGATCCTAGTTGACGAAATTTCTTAAAAGCAATCGACTTATTTTTCAAAGCGACAGAGCAATCGTCTTCCCACCAAAACGTAGGATTTTTTTCTTTCAGGAAATCGATAGATTTTTTTTAGTTCGACTCTTTTGTAAACATTGGATCAATATTTTTAAAAATATATTATTATTTTGAAGGGGTGAAATCGAATTGTCAAAGTTAGTTGATGAATGAGATATTAAATCAGAAAATTTATTCCAATCAACATTTACAGTTAAATCAGGAACAATGATCTCTTCAGATACCGCTTTATGAGTTGTATTAAAAATTGATATTGTTATTGGTAAATGCTCACTACCATTTGGGTCATCAATGATTTTCCGAAAAGAGTTCATGGATAATGAAGTAGAACAAAGCGATAGATCTATACATGAATGACGATCAGGAGGAACAGCAATTCAAGTAAATGAGCCGTCATTAAGAATATTTAAATTTAATTCATCGATTACATCCATAATCAATGAACCTCTACCATCAGTTTTGTCACTACCCCAACTATGGTTTCTTTTTCTTTTGCTAGGAGGTTTATTAACAAAATTATCATTGATTTCATTTACATTCTCATCTTCAACTTCTAACAATGGCTCAAATGTATTCAAAGAGATTAAATTGTCAGAAAATTTAATTTCTTCTGAATAGGACAATCGATTTTTATTTTTTAATTGTTGATTAATTTTTTGTTGGTTGGAAATGAAAACTGAACAATCTTTGAATGAATGATGAGTTTTTCTACAATAAATGCAAACATCAGATAGTTTCTCGCAATCAGACAAATTATGAACATCACCGCACTTAGAACATTTCGGTTTGTTGGAGCAAAAATGTGATGTATGCAAAAAAAGAAGATAACGATTACAATGCAACCAACCAGCCAACCAAACCAACAAAATAATGAACATAAAAATATAAAGTACAAGAAAATAAAGAAATATTAAAAAATAAAATATGAAAGAATAAATAAATATATTATTAAGTATCGCTTAAAATCTCCAAACTTCCAAACTTCTGTCACAAGACACCAATAACTCCTACCGCATCCACACAGTGATTTCAATCTTCAAAATCCTCAATAGCAGGACTTCAAAAGCTCCAATCGCATCCACACTGTGATTCTAAATTTCTAAATCCAGTTCGAAATCTGAAAATAGAGAGGAAAAAAAGACAAGCGCAGAAAAACCGTCTAACCTGGTCAAGGCCTACTTACCAAGTATGAAAAGGGTCTATGAATTAGAATAAAGTACCAACAAATTCGAAATTGCATTTGAACACTTCCACTTGAAATGAAAATCTTTTTTTCTCTTTAATCAAAGTATTTAAGCTGTATAATGCTGCTAAAGATTTATCTACTGCTAGTAGTAATCTAAGTAACAGATTAGGCTAACACAATAGATCTAACAAATGGTCGCAGTGATTGAAATACCCAACAAGGAAAAAATAGATTAGGTTTGACTATGATTTTGTATTACCGAACATACTCGAGAGAATTGCTTTCAACCCATTTCAAATCTAAATACAATCAAAGTTACCAGGATTTTTATTTTATAGTTTACTTTGTCACTTTCTCACTGCAAAGAAATTAGAAAACAACAAGGCCAGTAAACGTCAAAATTTATGAAGAATGGAAGAGAAAGAGATTTTTTCGTGCAGTACCCTATACAGACAATGTATGCCGTGTAATTTGCCGACAATCTGACAAGCTTACAATGTCTAATGAGAAGCTTGAAGTAGCTCAAAGTTATTCCCATCCTACTTATGTTCATTTGTTGACAAAACAGAACGAGCAGGGTGGGAAAACATCGAGCTACTTCAAACTGTTCGTTAGACAGAACTAATCATTTAACACAATGTAATGAACACATAAACAATTTTTTTCTTAATTCGACCAATATGTTTTTATTATAAAAATACAATAATTATTGAGTACGTTTACAAAATTATGTTTTATTCTTAATTCACTTTTTTTTATTTGCAATAATACCACACAACGAATAAGCAAACATCGAGTTAAGTTTTATTATTTTATTAAATCTTCCCGATATTAGTTTTTTTTGACATTTTTCCGTTTGTTTTCAGAACCAGCTTGATTCCATTTAGCCAACAACTTACATCTTACGAATATTATTATTTCTTCAGACTAAGGCCGAAGTGGCCTGTGCGGTATATAAGAGTCTTCTTCATTCGGCTCGGTCCATGGCTACATGTCGCCAACCACGCAGTCGACGGAGGGTCCGCAAGTCATCTTCCACCTGATCGATCCACCTTGCCCGCTGCGCACCTCGCCTTCTTGTGCCCGTCGGATCGTTGTCGAGAACCATTTTCACCGGGTTACTGTCCGACATTCTGGCTACGTGCGTCGTCTACTGCTACGCAGTCGTCCGATTTTCGCGGTGTGAACGATGGATGGTTCTCCCAACAGCTTATGCAACTCGTGGTTCATTCGCCTCCTCCACGTACCGTCTGCCATCTGCACCCCACCATAGATGGTACGCAGCACTTTCCTTTCGAAAACTCCAAGTGCGCGTTGGTCCTCCACGAGCATCGTTCAGGTCTCGTGTCCGTAGAGAACTACCGGTCTAATGAGCGTTTTGTAGATTGTCAGTTTGGTATGGCGGTGAACTCTATTCGATCGGAGCGTCTTGCGGAGTCCGAAGTACGTACGATTTCCAGCCACTATGCGTCTCCGAATTTCTCTGCTGGTATCATTTTCGACACCAGTGAGCCCAAGTACCCAAGTAGCCCAAGTACACAAATTCTTCTACCACCTCGATTTTGTCACCACCGATGCAAACTCGAGGTGGGTGGCTCACATTGTCTTCTCTTGAACCTTTTCCTATCATGTACTTCGTCTTCGACGTGTTGATGACTAGTCCGATCCGCTTGGCTTCCCTCTTCAGTCTGATGTAGGCTTCCTCCATCCTCTCAAAGTTAGGTGCCATAATATCTATGTCGTCGGCGAAGCCAAATAGCTGGACGGACTTATTGAAAATTGTACCACTTGTGTTAATCCCTGCTCTTCGTATTATCCCTTCCAAAGTGATTTTGAATAGCAGACACGAAAGACCATCACCTTGTCGTAACCCTCTGCGGGTTTCAAAGGGACTCGAGAATGCCCCTGAAACTCGAACTACGCACATCACCCGATCCATCGTCGCTTTGATCAACCGAATCAGTTTGTCCGGAAATCCGTGTTCGTGCATTAGCTGTCATAGCTGGTCCCGATCTATTGTATCATATGCGGCTTTGAAGTCGATGAACAGATGATGTCTGGGCTCGTTGTATTCGCGGCATTTCTGCAGTACTTGGCGAATGGCGAACACCTGGTCCATGGTGGAGCGTTCGCCCATAAAACCCGCTTGGTACTGCCCCCCGAACTCCCTTGCAATAAGAAACACCTGAGTTGCTGCCGATCGAAAGATACTAGGCTAGAATGAAATCCACGAGCTTCGGAAGTATTCAAAATTCGTTATTACGGAGCATAAAATGATGAATTGACGTGACTCGAGTCAACAATTTTGATTGGATAATAACACTAACGTCATCCTTTTCGATTATTTGACTAATTTTAGGTGGCGGCGGCATGGCGGCATCACGCCGTTCATGATCGGCGGTGGCGGCACGGGGCGGCGTGGGTCGGCGTGGGCTAATTTCAAACGTCAAAAATTCTCAGGATTGTTTTCAGAAGCTCCTCAACGTGTTTCTCAGGATTTTTTTTTTCAATGAGTTCGATGGGAAGTTCATTAAAAAATTCCTCTGGTAATTTCTCCACATATTTCTTCGGACATTCTCCAGGAATTCTTCCTGAAGTTCCTCCAGGATTTCGTCTGGAAGTTCCTTAAAGATTTGAAAGAAAGTTCCTCCAGGATTTCTTCCGAAAGTTTCTCCAAGATTTCGTTCTGAAGTTTCTCCAGGATTTCAGGATTTTTCCGGAAGTTCCTCCAGGATTTCGTTTGGAAGCTCCTCCAGGATTTTGTCCGAAAGTTTTTCAACATTTCGTCTGAAAGTTTATTCAGAATTTCGTCCGGAAGTTCCTTAAGGATTTCGTCCGGAAGCCTCTCCAGAATTTCATTCGGAAGTTCCTTCAGGATTTCGTCTGGAAGCTTCTGCAGGATTTCATTCGGAAGTTCCTTCAAGATTTCTTCTAAAAGTTCCTCCAGGGTTTTGTCCGGAAGTTTCTTCAGGATTTCGTCCGGAAGTTTCTCCAGGATTTCATACGGAACTACCTTCAGGATTTCGTACAAAAATTCCTCCGAAAGTGCATCCAGAAATGTCTCCGGCAGTTCCTCCAGGATTTCGTCTGGAAGTTCCTTCAGGATTTCGATGGAAGTACTTTCAGGATTTCGTCTGGAAGTTTCTCCAGAGGTTTCTTCGCAAGTTTCTCCAGAAAGTTTCTCCATTTATTCTTCCGGAAGTTCTTCCAAGATTTCCACCGGAAGTTCCTTCAAGATTTCGTCCGAAAGTTCCCCCAGGAATTCGTCCGGAAGTTCTTCCAGGATTTCATCCAGAAGTTTATCCAAGATTTCATTCGGAGGTTCCTCCAGGATTTCTTCTAGAAGTTCCGTAAGGATTTTGTCCAGAAGTTCCGTTAGGATTTTGTCCAGAAGTTCCTTCAGGATTTCGTCCGGAAGTTCCTCCAGGATTTCATCCAGAAGTTCCTCCAAGATTTCGTCCGGAAGTTCCTCCGGAATTGTGTACGGGAGTTCCTCCAGGATTTCGTCCGTCTTCTTTGAAGATTTTTTTCGGGAGATTCTCTAGAAATTCCTTCTTCATGGAGTTCGTCCGGAAGCCCTTCAGATAATTCCTCTCTAGATGCAGGAGTTTGTGTGGAATTTCTTGAAGTTATTCCTCATAAATACTCCCTAGAATGTCTGCAAGTTTTTCCTCAAAGAATCTTCTGAAATTCTCCCTGGAGTTCCTCCAGAAAACTTCTCCAAGAATTCTTCTAAAATTACTTTGAGAACTCTCTTTCGAATCTCACATAGAATTTCTAGCGCAACTCCCAACCACCCCGGAAGTCGTTATAGGTATATTATGGAAATTCGATTGCGATTTGCTCCTGCAATTATTCCGGAAATCCCTCCAGGAGTTTCCCAAAACATTCCTCCAATAAGCCGCAGTTGAATAGTTTTGGAATTCTTCCGAAGAAATTCAGAAAATCCTCTGGAGATTGTATATTTGAAGTTCTCCCGAATCATTCACAGAAATTCTGAAAGTACCGTCATGCGAAGCTTCTTTTGACTCCGGGGGCTACTTTAGATTTTTGATTTTCTAAAAAAAAACTAAACGAAAAAAATACCAAATTTGAAACAAATTTGCCATCCAACTTTCAACAAGACACCTGAATGGTGATAATGGCAATTTGATAGTAGTTTACGTTATAGTTCTTGTTTCAAAATGTCCAAAGTAGCCCCCGATTTTTCAAAAGAAGCCCCGCACGACGGTACGTAGTTTTTTTCGTGTCCTTCCACCCACATTTCTGCCCTGAGAATGATTCCACAAATACAGATAGCAGGCTCTTCTTCGAGTTTTTTTTCCAGGAGTTTCCGTGGCATTTACTTCAAGGATACTTCTATAAAATCATCTATAGGTTCTTCAACAAATTGCTTCGGAAATTTGTTTTGAACTCCCCCAGAAACTCCTTAAGGTTTACTCCAAAAAATCCTCTAGGAACTGCTCCGGTATATTCCTCCAGACGGAATTCACGATGGATTTTTTGTGAGATTATTAAAAACAGTTCTTAAAAGATTTCGTGAAACATGTCTGTCTTGAAGAAGTTTCTGACATATTTGCGAGGGAATGCTTCGGAAATGAAATTTCTAATTAATTTATCAATGGAATTACGCAAAAAAAAATCTGAAAGAGTTGTTGAAGAAAGCTCAGAAGAAATTTGAGAAGGTAATCCTATTTGAATCACTGTACACTTTTCTGTGTGAATTCTTGATTTCACGATGGGCTTCCAGAAGATATTCTCGAAGAAATTATTTAAATATTTTCTGAATAAATTCAGAAAGAAATTCAAGAAGTTAAAGTTTTCTGCCGGGATTTGATCCCCGTGCATTTTAAATGGGCCCGGGATTTTGATTTTCCGTGCTCAAATTCCGAAAATCTCGCATAT